>NC_138775.1:287379020-287781520 GCF_965119305.1 Pelophylax lessonae | reverse complement strand
TCTTGTACCGAGTCGGCGAGGTCACAGAGCTGTGTAATAAAAAGAAGGCAGGGTCAGCAGGAATTACGTATTCTGTCATCAGCTGAAAGAGAAAGAGATGTTTCAAATGTATTAAGGCCTTTCTTGGGGGCAAATTTGAGTCCCTGATCTAGTACTTTCAATTCTTCTTGGGTTAGATTGATACAGTTGAGGTTAAAAATACCCTCCCCCAGTGTTCTCTTCTCCTTTTTCTGTTGTGTTCTCTTGCCTCCTCTTCTCCTCCTCTTTCTACTCTTCCCCCATCTTGGGTGTATTGATTTCACCTCTCCTCTAACAAAGGATTCGGGGAGATGGGGTATTGTTCCTCCTATTGTAAAGGTGAGTATCAGTTTTGTGTATAGACCGGATCTTGTCTAAACGATGGTTTCCTGAATCTAGGTCTCTGAGGTTTTGGTTGTTGCTCATATCCAGAATAATCATGGGATCCATAATGTTGATATTGGTATTGGTTCTGGTATGTACCCTTGGTTCCTATTCTGGTTGTGATATTGATTTCTCCCATTGTTCCTATAGGGCAGGGATGGCGAACCTTTGCACCCCAGATGTTTTGAAACTACATTTCTCATGATGCTCAACTACACTGCAGTGTAGGTGAGCATTATGGGAAATGTAGTTCCAAAACATCTGGGGTGCCAAGGTTTGCCATCACTGCTATAGGGTCTGGACTAGTGATCGACGGATATTGTTTTTTTTATTGCCGATACCGATATTTTGGTCATCGCATATCGGTATCAGACGATATTGGCCGATATTTTCGTACATTAAAAAATCTTGTGCAGGGATCCGGGGGTCTAAAAGACCCCAAACCCCTCCTCTGCACTTAAAAGCATTCAAAACGCCAAGTTTGACTGTTTTGAATGCTGTAATTTTTTTGAATCTGGCAGAGGCAGTACCCGGAAGTGACGTCATGACATCACTTCCAGGTTTTTACATGGAGACCCGATCAGAGCCGAATGCGGCTTTGATTGGGTCATCTCTTCCGTGGCCGTGCAAGCTGGCTGCCCGGGTCTCCCGGTGGGACGGGAGACCCGGGCGAACCGCGGAAGGTGGCGGAGGGGAACGCGTCCTTGTATTGACAGCTTCTCACCCGCATCGGTTGTCATTACAAGACAGCCAACCGTCGGCTATGGATGCCGGTACCGGGGTGATCCTCTAGCTGCAGGTATCACTCCGGTACAAGCACTTTCCCGAAATATCGGCAATATCGGTAAATTGACAGCGCTATATAAGAACCTGAAATAAATAAAATAAATATATATATATATATATTTATATATATATATATGTGTGTATATATATATATATATATATATATATATATACATATATATATATATGTATATATATATATATGTATATATATATATTTATATATATACTTATATAAATATATGTATATATATATATACATATATATATATATATATATATATATATATATATATATATATATATTAGCTAAGACTCTGGAGAAAAAAATGGTGGTCGTTGCAATAGTTTTTGTCATGCGGTATTTGCATAGCTGTCTTTCAAATGCCATTTTTAAAAAAAAAAAATACATTTCACTGCATTAAAAAAAACAAAACAGTAAAGTTAGCCCCTTTTTTTTTTTTTTTGGATATTGTGAAAGATGATGTCACGCTGAGTAAATAGATACCTAACATGTTACAGTTTAAAACTGCGCACACCTGTGAAATGGTGTCAAACTACGGTCAATAAGAATCTCGATAGGCGATTCTTTAAAAATGTTTTAATGGTTATCAGTTTAGAGTTACAGAGTAGCTCTTCTTTTAGAATTATTGCTTTTTGATTAAAAAAAATTGCAAAAAGCGTATTTTGGTTGGTTTGCACAAAAGTTATCGCGTCTACTAACTGCGGGAAAGATTTAGGTCATTTTTATTGTTTTTTTACTAGTAATGGCGGCGATCTGCGATTTTTATCGGGACAGAACCCCTAACTTACATTTTTGACACTTTTGGGGGGACCAGTGACATTACTACAGTAATCAGTGCTAAAAATATGCATGCTATTGTTATAATGACACTGGCAGGGAAGGGGTTAACCCAGGGGCGATCAAAGGGTTAAATGTGTACTTAGGGGAGTGATTCTAACTGTGGGGGGGGGGGCATGGCTTGTGAAATGATCATAGAGACCTGTGATTCTATATAGAAGGATCACAAGCGCTCTGTGATCATTCCAGGGAGAAGAACGGTCAGCTGTGTTTACAACAGCCGACCGTCCTTCTCTCTTAGCGGGGAGCGATCGCGGGTGTCAGGCGGCAAACGGAGCCACCTGCCCCATGCATCGGAGTCCCCGCTGCCGAGTGGGGGGCAGAAGCACGCCGCGGGCGGCGCATGCTCGCCCCCTAGCTGCAGGCACGCAACCGATGTATACCTACGGCGGTTTGCGCAGGAGGGCCAGCCTGCCGCAGTATTTCTGCGACGGGCGGTCCGAAAGAGGTTAAATCATTATTATTCTTCACTTCCCCTGTGAAAATATCTTCTGAATTGATCTCTCTATGCTCCAAAAACAAAAAGATTTCCATAGCTGCTGCTGTGCAAGTACATCGGAGTTCCCTAACTGCAGACGCACAACCAACATAGACCTACCGCTGTTTCGCGCAGGAGGGCCGCCCTGCCGCAGTAAATGGGCGGTGGCCGGTCCGGAACCGGTTAATGTGTGTTAAAGCGGAACTTAACCCAAAAAGGGAAGTTCCGCTTTTCCTCCTCTTTTACATTTGGCACATTTATTTATTGTTTTTTTTGGGGGGGGGGGGGGAGAGAGCGGGTACCTGATTTTGACAGGTACCCGCTCCCTCACTTCTGGTCAGATGTGCCATGGCCATCTGAGCAGAAGTTTGGCCCCCCTCCTCCCCAGCTTTCTGGGACACATCACCGGTCCCAAATGAGCAATCAGAAAGCGCAGCGCGATTCTCGAATGCGCAATTGGAAGCCGGCTGTGAAGCAGCGAGGCTTCCCTGCTGGTTTTCCTTAGTGAAGAATTAAAGAATCAGGTCGGCTGAGGGCTTCGCCGGGTCCAGGGACAGGTAAGTGTCCTTATGATTAAAAATCAGCAGCTGCAAGATTTGTATTGGGGGGAGACTTCTCTTTAATCACTTCAATACCGGGCACTTTCACCCCCTTCCTGCCCAAGCCAATTTTCAGCTTTCAGCGCTGTCACATTTTGAATGACAATTGCGCGGTCATGCTACACTGTACCCATATGAAATTAGTAAAATTGTTTTCACACAAATAGAGCTTTCTTTTGGTGGTATTTAATCACTGCTGGGTTTTTTATTTCTTACAGAAAAAAAAAAGAAAAAAGACAGAAAATTTTGAAAAAAAAAAGTTTTTCTTATTTTCTTTGAGTAAATTTTGAAAATAAACAATTTTTCTCCTTCACTGATGTGCGCTGATGAGGCGGCACTGATGGGCACTGATGAGGTGGCACTTATGGGCACTGATGAGGTGACACTTATGGGCACTGATGAGGTGACACTGATGAGCACTAAGAGGTGGCACCGATGGGCACTGATGGGCGGTACCGATGGGCACTGATGGGCGGCACTGAGGGACACTGATGGGCAGCACCATCAGTGCCCACAATCAGTGCCCATATTGCTGCCAGTCAATGCCCCTCAGTGCCTAGATGAGCAAGCACCAATGGGCACTGACTGGCAGCACTATGGGCACTGATTATGGCACTGATGGTGGGTACTGATTGGCACTTTATTTTAATTTTCTGTAATCCCCTGTGAGGAGGAGCCGCTGATCGGCTCTCCTCGCCTCACACTCTGACAGTGTGAGACGAGGAGAGCCGAATAACGGCACTGTGACCGGCTGTGGTTAGACACAGCCGATCGCATGGGTAAAGAGTCATGTCACTGACTATTTACCAAGATCGGGGTCACGCCGTTTCCTAGCAACACAGTGTGGCCACGATCGCCACTCCGCAAGAGAGGCAGTTCTGGTGCGCCGTCATATGACGGCATCCCAGAACAATGGATACACCGCTCCGCCATCATTTGACGGCAGGCGGGTAAGAAGTGGTTAAAGCCTAAGGCTCCGTTCACATATTGGCGTTCTGGATCGTGGGCAGAATTGCCGCGATTCTGCCCGGGATCCTAAATCACGGAAAATCTTGGCCTGCTCATACGATTCCCGTCACTTCCAATGGCACGATTGTGCCCGAGGAATCGCAGTAAAATCTCGCATACAGTACAAGAAATTCTTTTGGGCGACAGGCGTCCGGCAATTCTGTTTGCACGATTTTACCGCAATCCGAAGGGCCGCAATCATGGTCAAATCGCGCCGCGTTTAGGGTGCCATTCATAGTACCATGAATCGCGTGGGCATCCCGCGATTTGCCGTGATTCAGGATCGTGGGCAGATTCGCGGCGATTCTGCCGGCGATCTGGGACGTCAATATGTGAACGGAGCCTTAGACAATTTATAGAGAAAATGAAGCGCGCACAGCAGGAACAGGTAAAACCCTTTTAAGGTGAACCTTCCCTATGAAGCGCGGTCTGTTTTTGCACAGAACTGTTTAATAACCACAGCCAGCAGTGCCGTATAATTGTTCTCGGACATCCTCTGAAATGTCATTGGATCAAGCGATGCCCATTTGGTGCTTATTACCCGAGCCCCCTTCTCTTTCTTGGTAAGGAGGAAACAGGACCTCACTTCTCTCATTAAGCAGAACTGGAGCCGGTTCTTCACGTGCCAGTATATTGTTGCATAAATTATGAGCTTTCTTCTCTTATAAGACGGAATGGCGAAATGCGATCCAAGACCCCCAAACACTGCAGGACCGGGAAAATAAAAAGCAGATGTTTTCCTTATGCTGGTGACTGCTTGATTTGTTAACTCTTGTGGCCTTTCATTATTGGTGAGCTCTGGTGGATGATATTTGGCATGTCCCGGCTGCCTCTGGGAGGTGACATAAGGTGGATATTAATCATGTTAGCTTTAGGTAATCGGGAAGTCGTTCGTTGTATTTCAAATCTTTTTATTTAATTTAAAAGACATAACAACAATACAAAATAATACAATACAAAACAATAACAAACACAGGCAGTATTCCTGAAGTAAGCACAAGAAAGAACATGAAGTCCCCATGCACACAGGGTATTAGAAAAAACGGGCTGCAAAGCCACTACCAACGCCAGGAAAAAGTGGCTGTAAAAATGTGCTTTTAGTAGCCTTTTGCATTGGCCTAAATACACACTTAGCCACATTGGCTTTTAGCAGTGTTTCTCTGCCTCTATTCAAAATCAATGGTTCCCTATGAGGGCCGTCCTAATTGATTCGACTTTAAGCCCATTGAAGAGGGAGAACATCAAAGCAAGAAGAACGGGGGGGGGGGGGGGGGGAAACGGACAGAGAAGAACGGACGAAGTAGAAAGGACAGAGAAGAACGGAAGGAGAAGAACGGACAGAGAAGAAAGGAGAGAGAAGACTGCAGGAAGATTTTTAATAAGGGACTTCTCAAAATCATCTCTTGTCTTTATTTACACTACACTGCCTTTTTTTTTCTGGGTGAATGGGTAGGGGTACAATGTACCCGATACTTATTCACATGGGGGGGCAGGTTCTGGGGCCTTCCAGATTCTGATAAGCCCTCTGCCCACAGACCCCCACAACCACCGCCCATGGTTGTCGGGAAGAGGCCCTTATCCCCATCAACGTGGGCACAAGGTGCTTTGGGGTGGTGCAGAGCCCCCCTGCCCCAAAGAGCCTACCCCCCCCCACATTGAAGACATGTGGCCGAGTATGGTCCAGGGGGGACACTCACTAGCCCCCCCCTTTCGTGACCTGCCAGGCTGCATGCTCAGATAAGGGTCTGGTATGGATTTGGGGGGGGGGGGTCTGCTGCACAAAGTCTGCTGCTTCAGTGTTTTTAGAAATTATTGTCAGATCTTACTATGGTATACTGAAGTAATTACAAGCATGAGTGCCGATTCACACATATGCGATGTCATATAATATGTGACGCTTCTGATGATGTCTGATGACGAAATGTGTAGAGCGC
Organism: Pelophylax lessonae; assembly: GCF_965119305.1. NCBI lineage: Eukaryota > Metazoa > Chordata > Amphibia > Anura > Ranidae > Pelophylax > Pelophylax lessonae. The sequence goes on along the minus strand of NC_138775.1, from coordinate 287,775,451 downwards.
CATTAAGTCACTTCCGGTTTCCGGTCTTTGGAACGCATTGCGTTCCGGCAACCTCGCTTATCGTGCCTGATGTTATTATCTGTTATGTGAGTACCGCTTTTTACTTTTAATAAACCTATTAAACAGATTCACACTATATAGTCCCTTCCTGTTTGTGTCTATCTGGTGAGCCCACTATGGTCTGAGGACCTCTGCCGTGTGTTGTCTGGCCCGACCATAGGACATCCTGCTTAAGGATCAAAGTTTAGGAAGATCCGAGAGGGATTGATACTAAGGCGTGATACCCCTGTAGGGGTTACTCCTTCTGGTGAGTGCATATTATAGCAACAAGGAGCACGGGCACTTTTTTACCTTACCACTCCACCCAGTGTTGCTTGGGATCAATATGTGGAGGATTCTCCACTTGATTGCACAGCCATTTTAAAGCATTGGACTTTTTACCTGATCAATTTTATTTATTGCCACTTATTTCAACACTTTCACAAAGATATATCACTGTTAATTTAAATTCTTTTTGTTGATCCTACTACCTCAGTGCACGTTATCGTTTTAGTATTGTCACTTTATTGGTGATTTTCACGTATATATGTACTAGGTGTGGTACTGTATATATTGTTCACATTACTACTATTTAATTTATCTTTTTGGCACATCACCTTGCACAGAGTCACTTTAGTAGTGTTTTTTGTGCATGTAATGTTGTTTATTTATTTATTTAAGGTGCAATTTATTAATTCATCCATTATCCCTTTATGTGCATAGTCACAGTCACCTTTACACTGGTATTTTACATATTCAAGGTATAGATATTGATTTCATTATTACTCTCTTTGTATGGTCCCACACACCTATATTGATTTAAATATTTCTTGTACCAGTTACACACCCAACTGGTCAGCATTCTTTTCTTAGGCAGGGCCACACCCCCCCCCCTCCTTTCTTATCATAGATGCTACTCAGAGAGTCGTGGGCTCTGGGAAGAGAGGACCCAAGAAAACAGCAGCTCGATGGTGAGCTCTACACATAGAATGCACATAGTCTCTGTCTCTGACCATCTCCTATTATATGTCTACAGCCTCTGTCCAGCTCTTGTAGAATTCTGGTAATCTCTGACCATCTCTTGTAGTATGTTTTTAGTCTCTGACTATCTCCTATTGTATGTCTGCAGCCTCTGACCATCTCCTGTAAAATGCTGATAGTCTCGGACTATCTCCCGTTGTATGCCTGTAGACTCTTCATATCTCTTGTAGCATGCCCATGGCATACCGCCTAACTTTCTGAGATGGGAGTGAAGCAAAAGTATGTAGGCATAGGACACACCCACTGCCATGCCCCCTTAAAGGAGAATTATAAAAAAAAATAAAAAATAATTCATTTTGTTTAATTAATAAAAAATGATTAGGTAACCCACAAGTGCTTTTTTTTTATGAGCAGCTCTTTTATTTTAGTGCATGGAGGCTGCTTAGCTGTCAGTTAATTACCAGTCACTCGTTTCCACAGTAACTTACCTGGTTACCATTACCTGCCTCAGAGCCAGCCACTTTATGTTATTTTAAAAGCTTTGCTCTTTTCCTCTGTGCCCTTGCGTGGTCTATGATCTCCAGTGTGTTCCTGTGTATGACTTGGCCTGGCTGACTTCTCTTCCGATACCTGTTTCTGTTTTTGCTTCTTACTACGCTGACTTTTGGCTTCCTGACCCTGGCTCGTCTGCTTACCCGCTCTGGCATCCAAACCTTCAGTTCTTGACTACTACACTACTACTACTACTACAATAACTGTGTTATTTTTTTGCTATTTTATTAAAGGTGTGATTTTTACCTGCATTTTCTGTCTCCGCCTGGTTTATGCTTCCTGACACTTTTGAAATTTACAAATGCAGCAATTTAGAAATTGGATGAAAGGTTTAGCACTGGGATACACTTTTTGAAAGATAAAAAGTGCATCTGAAATACAACTATATAGATCAGACCAAAATGAGGGACACGTGAGCATGAAAGAGGAACAGAGGGACTTTTTTCCAAATCAGGGACAGTCCCTTGAAATCAGGAACAGTGGGTAGCTATGCCATTGCCTCTAACCATCTCCTATTTTATGTCTGCAGTCTTTGACCATATCTTGTAGAATGCTGGTAGACTCTGACCATCTCTTGTAGATGTCCACAGTCTCTGACTATCTCCTATTGTATGTCTGCTGTCTCTAAAAGCTTTCTGAAACAATGGGCTGAATATGATATGCAGCTTTTTGATGATGTCGGGGGCCACATTTAAAGCCCTCATGTATCATGTTCATTGATCATCATTGCTATAGATGCACCTTGTAGTAGTGGGTAGCTTCAGCTGTGATTGTGAACAGATGACTCCGTAGTTGGCCCATGTAGTTGATGACTTAGACAGGAGGTATGGAGCAAAATTTTCTTCTGATAATAAGAAGTAGAAGAGCTGTGGAGGCCATGAATGCTCGGTAAATACCTGCCGAAATGTATTAAGTGCTTGGAAAATATAAGTCTCTTCAGACCAGTCTTGACAAGCTATGATTAAAAAATGGTCTCTTCTACTCTTAGTGCTTCAATATTAGTAACACAACGAACTGAACTATACCAAGCTACTTTTGACATTTAGATTTGATTTACAGCCTTTTTCTTATGCCCTGAAGAAGAGAGCGAAGTGTGGCACCTGAAACGAGTTGGCTTTTTTATTCATTACATATTTGGAATAAAAATCTGGACTGAAACATTTTGGTCTGGTGCTCCAAACTTCTGATCCACTTATAGCATTTACATCCTGAGGATACCAAGGGAGTTCCTTGGTGTGGAAGCAACCCACATATTGGGAAATTATCAGTACTTTTTTGTACAAGAGTTAGTAATAGTCCTTGTTGTTGGTAGCTAAAAATTGGGGGATGAAGGCAAACGTGGGCCAGGGAAATTCTACCTAAGGAGTTAAAATGGAAGGGGAGCATTTAGAAAGAAAAGCAGGGGAAGGATGCAATAAGCGGAGAGAGGTGGATAACAAAAGAGGGGTTAAAGAGGGGTGGGATTTGGTAGGAAGGAAGGTAGTTGGGGAAAGGTGGGATTTTGAGGGGGTAGGGAAGGCCTGGGGGGGGTGTCTATAGGGTCCAGTCAAGCGCATGGTCACCTCATGTTTCTGAGGGATGTTTTAAAATGCTAGGTGAGAGTGGTTCATGTGGCTGTTCTAATCTAGACGTGGATGCCATATTTTAAAGAATTTAGGGTGGGTATTGTGAAAGACTGACTGAGTGCCTCAGCCACGATACAGCTTTCTCCAGTCTTGAACCAGGAACCAGGTATTATAGCTGAGATTTGCACCCAAGAACTAGACAACCCTAGCTTAATTGCAAACTGGACGTCTTTATTGTTGGTTCACACAGAATTTATACCACACAAAATCAGATAAGTGTTTGATCACATTATCCTAAACAATGCAAAATGTAAACAGTAATATCATCAGTACTTCTAACAGTACATCTAATGAGCAACTAACAGTGATCTAATCAAACAGCAATCAAATAAACAGCTAACTAATTACCCAGTAAGCTAATTAACCCCTAGACAAGCCTTGATTAGTCAGGGAGTGCCCACCCCAGACAATCCGGCAACAGATTTCATTAACCAGCTTTCTTTTCACATTCATCTTCTCACTGAGTTTCAGGTTGGCAGAGACCATCATGTATTTCTTGACTATTAAACGTGGTAAAAACATGTCATCTTGCATTACATAACACCTTCCTGAATGCTTGTAGCTCCCTCAAATACCAGGGTCCATAGTCAGTAGGCAAGAGGCTACCTAGTTTACTCCAAAAATCCCTGTCCCAGTTGGGTCATTAAGTATTGCAATGAGTTTCTTGTGCACCATGGTACCCATTAACTGCTGCGCCTCCACATGATTAAGGGTTGGTTGTTTCCAAGCTTTGCCCAATGTTTGCCTGGCAGCAAGATATCAATAAAGTTTTAATAAAACTAAACTCACGCCCTAAGTAATTTCTACCTAAGGCTCTAGCACCATCTACTACCTTAGAGCTTCAAAAGGGCATTTAGTAAAACCGAACAGCTTCTAGGTCAAGGTGGTGGGTCAGAGGCGTAACTAGAACCTTCAGGGCCCCCTTGCCGGGGCCCTTCCCTTCAAGCCTGTGGCTCTTCCCACTGATCCTGGGGCCCTTTACTCTCGTTGCGGGACCCTTTCACAAGTTCTGCAATGGGCTCCCTTCCTGCCATCTTGGGGGCTCCTCATGGTGGTGGAATGCCAGGGCCCGGTCGCAAGTGTGACCTTTGCAATCCTGGAAGTTCACCCACTGGTGTCAGTAGTGTTTATTTTTTTGGTATTTTAATTGTATTATTTTTTTATCATTTTATTTTATTTTTTACAATGTCACTGACTATGACTCTGTCCATTCAGAAAAGGAAGGAGCTGGTAAATTACATATTTACTGACCCCTTCCTGGTTCTCTATTGTGACACATCCCCTGCAGCAGCCAGCAGGAGAGGGAAGGGAGCACAGTGGGGGGGGGGGGGCATCACAGTAGTGGGGGGGACCAGGGGAGCACATAGGAGCATACAGAGGAACCAATCTCCTCCATTTTCTTCCTGCAGCTACAGGAGAAAAAAGGACGACAGTGATTTCTCTACATGCTGCCCCCCCCCCTCCTATCCAGGTGTACAGGGAAGCCTCACAGGCCCCCTGGAGCATGGGGCCCGGTTGCAATTGCAACCCTTGCAACCCCTGTAGTTACGCCCCTGTGGTAGGTGATTCAAAAATTAGGCGCCTGCCCAAAAATGAGGCACTGCTTTGAGAGGATTGGCCTTTTTAAGAACTTTTCAGACAAACAGGACTTATTCAGTAAATGTTAGAGTTACAAAGAGCTATGGATAAAGTGCGCTAAGCCAGAGCAACCAATCAGAATTCTCCATAGTGGAGCCAGACCAGGACAAGATGGATTCTGATGGTTTCTATGGGTTGCGACACTCTATAATTCAGATTTTGCTCCTTCCTCTGTATATTAAATTAGCCTAAATATGTTTTTATTTTTCACCACGTTGAAATCAGAGACAGACGATCCATTTTCACATTCTGTATTGTCATCATGTTTGCGTTCCCAGGCCTCAGGCAGTGCGTTTCGTGGACCTCTTCATATGTTTACATGTGTTTGTTTTTTAGATATTCGGTAACACAAACCCAAAAGTATTGCAGTATAAGAGGCGGTTCTGTGTGGCCCCGCCAGGCCGGGGAGACGGAGATCTCCCTGGTGGTCCCCATCCAGCTGCTTCTCATCTCTAACAGACAATAAATGCTTTTTTAATTGTATTTAATTTTTCGTCCTCAATGTTCCCGAAAGTCCTAATGTGCTTTCAGTTCAGCTTATTGGATTTTTGACATAAAACTTTTATCAGCTTAGAAGAATTGAGAAACTTACGTACAGTATATTTATTACAACTGGACTGCCATTGATAAACATACCAGTTCTCTGGCTTCCAATGGGTTTGCTACTCTTGAGTCAGTAGCCAGAAAAGAATGTTCAGATTAGGAGTCCTGACTTTTCTGATCAGTATGCTTGTTCTAAATCAGTGACTCAAAGGGGTTGATTTCAGTGGCGGCTGGTGCTCCATGGGCCAGTGGGGGGGGGGGGGGCAGCAGACAGCCAATCGGGAATAGGGTCTCAGGACCCGCTTCCTGATTTGCCAGGAGGAGAATCTGTGAATATGAATTATATAATAATAATAATATATAATAATAATAATATAATGAATAATATAATAATAACATATAATAATATAATAATATATAATAATATAATGAATAATATAATAATAATAGTATATAATAATATAATAATAATAATAATAATATAATGAATATAATAATAATAATAATAATATAATGAATAATATAATAATAATATAATGAATAATATAATAATAATGATGAATATTCGCTATTGCCACACAACTGGATGGGCTCAGGGTGCAGTGCTCTGCCCCAACCCCCCCCCCCCAGCCCACCCTTTTTTTTTCTAAGCCTATTAGAGCCTCTGGCTCTAATCACGTGCTTCAAAAAAAAAAAAAAAACACTGTAATCCATGCATCTGGTGCCCTGCATGTACATTAGGGGGCATGGATGGGGGGGGCGGCACCCCTGCGCCCCCAATGTGGACGGGCCGCCACTGGTTGATTTACTAAAGACAAATAGACTGTGCACTTTGCAAAGTGCAGTTGCCCTCAGCAAGTGAAGTTGCTCCAGAGCTTAGTAAATATGAGGCTTCACTTTGCAAAGAATACCCAATCACGTGCAGGGAAAAAATACAAAAAAAAAACAGCATTTTTGCTTGTACATGATTGGAGGATGGAAGTCAGCAGAGCTTGAACTAATTTACTAAGCTCTGGAGCAAATGCATTTTGCAAAGTGCACAGACTATTTGTCTTTAGGCTCCATGTATACTAGCAATTTTTTTTAAGCTAACAGAAGCTGTTATTGGTGTTTTTTTCTGCTCCTAGAAGCCAATAGTGTTAGTCCATGCACACTGCTTTAGGCTATTAGCATTTTTTGGGCTTTATTTTCAAGGAGCAGAAAAAAAAATGTTTTTGTAGAATTAGCACCCTCCTAGGTAGGTGCTAGTGAGAGAGTATAGTTTTGAGCTCTGCCTGCCTATCAGAGGGGCTGCAGGTAAATCTATTTTGTTCTTTGCCTACCAGAGAGAAGGATCTGTTAGTGAGGTCTGCTCATTGTGCTCAGTATGCGATTCATTCAGTCTAGAGAGTGTTTCACACTGGTCCAATAGGGAGGCATGTTGGACAGTGGGAGGAAACCTGACGAATGGGTGCATAGGCTTTTGTTACAGTCCTGATGATTGGCAGAAGGTAGGTCGCCTCGGTGCATTATGGGATACTGTATAAAAGCCAGAAGCACATGTGCTGCGGGGTCTTTCGTGGAGAGCGGAGTCCCGGAGGGAGGGGGCAGCTGCCTCCTCCTCTGTAGAGGTGCCATGCTGTTGTAGGAGGGCGTCCTGACTCCTGAGGGCCAGAAGAGCGGTGGAGAGGAGCTGAACCCAGAGGTCCAGGGAGGCTGACTGAGACGGTAGACACTGGAGACCCTGTGGTTGCAGTATCGTGAGTACAGGGACTCGTGTCAAGGGGCCTGACCTGAGGGGGGCCACCCCTGCTCATAGGATAGTCAGTGGACAGGTGTCAGCAGAGCAAGAAAGAGAGGATACTGGGGAGAGTGCAATGAAGATAACATATTGTTCATCAAGTCATCTTGAAGATAAGAGACTTAACTTCTATTCATCCAAAGTGGCAGGATGAATAAACAGCCTGTCTGTTCCATACCTAAAGCAAAGTAGAGAAGATAAGAGTCCTCCAATACTGTGAATAGTTAAAACGGAGTATCCCACTATTCCCTTCTCCTATCCCCAAAATACAATCAACAACAAACAACCAAATACCCCTGGACTAGCTTATGCGCAGCTATTGAGCAAAGTAAAATGGTAGGTAGGCAGCGCAGCACTATTTACCTACCATTTAGCGTTTTTCATAAGCTCAAAAAATGCTAGAAAAAAAATGCTGGATGAAAAATGCTGATAATAGTATTTTTGTGCCAGCTTCTAGTAACATTTTAGTAGCTTTTAGTCCGTCGGCTGGTTGGAGTCCCGAACAAAGCCAGATTCGTCTTCGATTGGGTGTCCGATGTAGTAATCCGGAAAGCGACGTCATGATGTCACTTCAGGTTTACTCGGCTGCTAACAGCGCCGATTTAAAGAAAAAAAGTGACTGTATTCAAAAATACTGATTTTGGCATTTTGAATACTTTGAAGTGCAGAGGAGGGGTTTGGGGTATTTTGGACCCCCCGATCCCTCCATAAAGAGTACCTGTCACTGCATATTACTGTCACAAGGGATGTTTACATTGCTTGTGACAGCAATAAAAGTGATCAGATTTTTTTTTTTAAAACAGTGCTAAAAATAAAAAAATTTAATAAAATAAATAGGACATTTTTTTTTTTTTAAAGTGCCCCCGTCGCTCGCGCATGAAAGAAAACGCATACGTAAGTCGCGCCCGCAACAATGTTTTAACCACGTATGTGAGGTATCGCCGCAATCGCCAGAGTGAGAGCAATAATTCTAGCATAAGACCACCTCTATTACTCTAAACTGGTAACCGTTAAATTTTTTTAAAGCGTCGCCTATGGAGATTTTTAAGTACCATAGTTTGTCGCCATTCCACGAGTGTGCACAATTTTAAACCGTAACATGTTAGGTATCTATTTACTTGGCATGACATCATCTTTCACATTATATAAAAAGATTGGGCTAACTTTACTGTTAAGTTTTTTTTAAATGCAGTGAAATATATATTTTTTTAAAATTGTGTTTAAAAGACCACTGCGCAAATACCGCGTGACAAAAAATATTGCAACGACCACTATTTTATTCTCCAGAGTCTTTGTAAAAAAAAAAATATATATATATATATATATATATATATAATGTTTGGGGGTTCTAAGTCATTTTCTAGCAAAAAATACTGATTTTAATTTGTAAATAACATGTATCAGTTGCTTAAAAAAAAAAAAAAATATATATATATATATATATATATATAATGTTTGGGGGGTTCTAAGTAATTTTCCAACAAAAAATACTGATTTTAATTTATAAACAACATGTGTCAGTTGCTAAAAAAAAAAAATATATATATATATATATATATATATAGTGTTTGGGGGTTCTAAGTAATTTTCTAGCAAAAAATACTGATTTTAATTTGTAAACAACAAGTTTCAGAAATAGGCCCGGTCCCTAAGTGGTTTGTAGAAGGAAAGGGCTGGGAATCATATGTAGACTGTAGGGTTATTTGGAATCCCTAAGGATTTTTTTCTCAATGTTTTTTTTTTCTTCTTCGTTTCCTCATGTATATTTCGGGAATACAACATGTGTCTTTAATTGATTTGTATTGTTATGGTCTTTTCTCTTGTATTTGTCTTTTTTTCTTTTAAAAAAATTAATAAAAAGAATTTAAAACTAGTAAAAGTGGTCCTGGTGGCAGATTCGCCACGGGATCACTTCTACAGGCGGCGGGAGAGGTGCCCCCCTCCTGTTGCTTCCTGGTCGTCTCCAGGCTTACCGGACCCATCGGTTAGCCCGAAGTCGATCTGATCCTGTCAGTGGCTAGGCAGGAAGCTGAGTGAGGGCAAGATAGCCCCCACTTAGCTCTATGCTCTTGGAGGACTGGAGCAATGTCCGAAGTCACTTCCACTTTCCGGCCTTAATGGGATGATTTTTTTCAAAATTACTTAAAATATTTAAATTATTAGAAACAGCGTAAAAATAAAAAGTAAAATAAAGAAGAAATGTTTTTTTTTTAAATATCGAAAGCGCCCTGTCCTTCCGAGCTCGTGTGCAGAAGTCGCGCCCACATATGCAGGGCTGCTGTTAGAAATGACAGGGCCCCATGCAGCCTGTCAAGACAATATTTTCACTAAAAATACACTAAAGTCATTATTAGCGGACACAAACATAACAGAGAACCTGTGTGAATTAGCCCTTTTTAATTTTTTTTTTACATGTTTTTAATAAAAAACATAATTTATTTAAAAATGTAAAAAATCTTGATTAATTATTATTTTTTTTTCTTTAAATATGTATTACAATGTTTAATTGTTATGTTTTTTTCTTTTTACAACTTGTTATTTTTTTACAGGACAGGGAAGCCTGCAGGGCTGTGGGAGGGGGGGTTTCCAAGAAAAATTGTGTTTTTAGGACTGCCGCACAAATGCGGTGTGACATAAAATTTTGCAATGAGCGTTATTTATTCTCTAGGGTCTCTGATAATATATATATATATATATATATATATATATATATATATATATATACTGTGTATATATATATATATATATATAAAATGTTTGGGGGTTCTAAGTAATTCTCTAACAAAAAAAGTACAGATTTTTTACTTGTAAACAACAAGTGTCACTTTTAATTTTTTTTGTGGAGTAGCTGGTCTTGCCTCGGGCACAAAATAGTCCAGCACCGGCCCTCCTCATATTTTTCTGGCAGACACCCTGGGTCATCCTGTGTGTCTTTATCCTGCCCTTCCAGCTTGACTCCTTGAACCCTCGAGGACCACCATCAGGCAGATCTAAAATCTGACTTTTTTCTTAGTACAGACTTCTGAGAAAATCAGTGAGCCGATAACATCAGCAGGTGTACATAATAGGTAGGTATATAGATGCGCTAAAACCCAATAGTAAAAGCAGCACCTGAATTAAAAAATAAACTGATATGTGGAAGTGCACTAATAAAAAATGTGATCAAATACATAAACTATATAGTGACAAAAATTAATCATAGATTGCTAAAAAGCAAAAAAATATATATATTATATGCAAATATGAGAAAATTGTTGCAAAAACAGCGTATTTTCATTTAAACCAGAGTGATAAAATAAATAAAGTGCTGAGTGAGGTGAAAAAAGTCCAAAGGTGTACAGAATGCCTTCCGTTTTCTATATGCATTGAATTTTACAGAATATTACAGTGACTGCAGATTGAAATAGAAAAGTAATTTTTAATAGCATTAAATCACAACATGGCTCGTGTAGAATTTGTATAAGCTATAATATTATTATTATTTATTTATTTATTTTTTTGCTATATTTTTTTCCCCAGAAAAGTAGTTACCTTTTTAATCTCCCCTATGGGAACACAAGGCAGCAAAAAATAAAATAAAAATAAAATAAAAAATGACAAATATTTTAACATAGTTTAGGCTTTAGTAATTGCTGTTCTTGTACATCAATGAGGATTTTTTGTTTTTTGGCTTGAATATGTCCTGTGCTGTATTATGGTACCACCTCAGATACTCTGGCAATGCAAGCTTGAAAGCATTGTTCAGCATATGAGTCAGTTCCACAGCAAATAATATTCATAGCAATTCTGACAAGTTGCTGCCAAGATACCGTATCTCTGGATAACCATCAACATTCATCCTTGACTCATCTACACATCACCGAGTTCGTACAGTTCAAGTCCAAAAAAGTAACAACTATGGTATGAAACATCCCATTAAACTTCAGCATCATATACCCCTCCAGCAATACAGAGCTTTAGTTTATATTATTTTGTACATTTTTCCTTCACTCTCCTCCTCGATTAAGCTGCCTAAAATCTATCCAGCAGCTTCCAGATGCTCAAAACCTGTTGCAACAAAGTACAACATGGTGGAACTTTAGTGGTTCACAGTGAAGAACCTTCCAACCCAAGTATGATTTCCATTGAACATGTCATTATAAGAAGATAATATAGAAGGATCAACCACAGCTGTGCCAACAGGATGTAGTTCTCCATTATGTTATTCGGAGGACAGTGCTATTGTCAAAAGTATTGGGACACTTGCCTTTACCCGCACATGAACTTTTATGGCATCAAAGTCTTAGCTTGTAGGGATCAATATTGAGTTGCCCACCCTTTGCAGCTATAACAGCTTCAACTCTTCTGGGAAGGCTGTCCACAAGGTTTAGGAGTGTGTCTATGGGAATGTTTGACCATTCTTCCAGAAGCATATTTGTGAGGTCAGGCACTGATGTTGGATGTGACGGCCAGGCTCGCAGTCTCCGCTCAAATTCATCCCAAAGGTGTTCTATCGGGATGAGGTCAGGCCAGTCAAGTTCCTCCACCCCGCTCATCCATGTCTTTATGGACCTTGCTTTGTGCACTGGTCCAAATAATTTGGTGGAGGGGGGATTATGGTGTGGTGTTGTTTTTCAGGGGTTGGGCTTGGCCTCTTAGTTCCAGTGAAGGGAACTCTTAAGGCGTCAGCATACCAAGACATTTTGGACAATTTCATGCTCCCAACCTTGTGGGAACAGTTTGAGGATGGCGCCTTCCTTTTCCAACATGACTGCACACCAGTGCACAAAGCAAGGTCCATAAAAACATGGATGAGAGAGTGTGAGGTGGAGTCCTGACCTAAACCCAATAGAACACCTGTGGGATGAATTAGAGTGGAGACTGAGAGCCAGGCCTTCTCATCCAGCACCAGTGCCTGACCTCACAAATGTGCTTCTGGAAGAATGGTCAAACATTCCCATAGACGCACTCCTAAACCTTGTGGACAGCCTTCCCAGAAGAGTTTAAGCTGTTATAGCTGCAAAGGGTGGGCCAACTCAATATTGAACCCTACGGACTAAGACTTTGATGCCTTTAAAGTTCATGTGCGGGTAAGGCAGGTGTCACAATACTTTTGACAATAGAGTGTATGTTATGTATCCTGTGAAGGAGGATTATGGCTTTGCACCATTGTGGTTCGATGAGAGGTTCTGAGTGGTGTCCGTTTGGACTAAGTAAAGTGATGTAGGACCTTTTAATGGAGAGTGTTGCCAGGGATCACTAAATGTTCATAATTCCTGTTTACCAAGTAGTATTTAAGGCGCCTCAGGGAGGAGTCGGGTTTGTTGGCTGAACCTTAGGAAATAAGAAGGAACACGTTTTTGTCAAAGGGTTGCCAATAAACTTTGTCACCATATAAAGGAGACATTTTTGGGGTGCTGCAGCATGGAAGGTTTCCCGTAACCAATTGAAAAGAAAAAAAAACAGAATTGGTTGCTGATGGCCAGATGTGGATACTAATGGCACTTTTCCGCTGCAAGTACCGGCTCGGCTCTACTCTGCCCTGCTTGGCCCGGTTTGTTTTTCCACTGCTGGTTCCGCATGGTACGTTGTTGGAACGGTTCGGTACAGTACAGTATGGTTTGCTTTTCCACTAAAGTAGTACTAAAGTTAAGTGGGTGGGATAACAACGATTCTCTGACCAATCAGTGGCTAGTAGGAGACTGCATGCAAAGGATTGTGGGATATGGTACCGGGTATGGTACCTCTTGGAACCACAATCGAGGTGGTACTGTTTTTGAGAGCCGTACCGTTCGGTTCCATGCAGTGGAAAAGCGCCGCCGTACCGTACCGAACCGAACCGTTCCTACACCATACCTTGCGGTACCAGCAGTGGAAAAGCACAAACCGTTCGGTTCCATGCAGTGGAAAAGCGCCATAAGGCTCTCCTCCTGGTACTTATGATGATCACCGATGAGGAGTTCTGCTCAAGAAATGTGTTGAATACCCTGATGTGGAAATATGTTATTTTGCATTGCTGAAGAAACATGTTGCTGGATAAACCTTGAAAATTCTGTAAGTACAGTAAAACCTTGGATTGCGAGCATAATTCGTTCCGGAAGCATGCTTGTAATCCAAAGCACTCTTATATCAAAGCGAATTTCCCCATAAGAAATAATGGAAACTCAGATGATTCGTTCCACAACCATTTATGCATAAGTCCTTCAGTTTATAGTCCATATAAAAAGATTATAGCATTGCGATAGGTTATATAACCATAAAATGTCCATCCACAAATAGCCGCTTCCACAAGGGGATAAGAAGCAAAATCCAGTAGGAGCTACAGAGTATCAAAGAGAAGAAAGGCGCCTCTAAGTGTAGCAATATGGTTCCATTTAATGAAGGTACAACATTTAGCAACTCACATGGTTGATGAATAAAACAGGCACATCTAAGTATGCAGGCATCCGGGGTAAAGCTGTCCACATGGACTATCTTCTGCACCGCCGGCTGCCAGTCTGTAATCCTGACCGGGAAGACCACCCTGCAGTAAAGGGATCTAAAAGCGAGGGGCAGCATAGAAGGGATGACGTAGATGGCGGTGCAGAAGATGGTCTATGTGGACAGATTTACCCCGGATGCCTGCATACTTAGATGTGCCTATTCCAATCATCAACCATGTGAGTTGCTAAATGTTGTACCTTCATTAAATGTAACCATATTGCTACACTTAGAGGCGCCTCTCTTCTCTTTTATACTCAGCTGTGACTTGAAGCTACTTGTATATCAAGACATCGCTTGTATATCAAGACATCGCTTGTAAACCAAGTCAAAATTTATTTGAAAATTTTGCTTGTCTTGCAAAGCGCTCTTAAACCAAGTTACTCTCAAACCAAGGTTTTACTGTAAAGAGTAACCTAATTAACCATTCTCTGGTCTAGACATTCTGATCTCTTAGAGTTCTCCAAATGACGGATCCTGTGCAGAAAAGAGGGGCTACCTTGAGCACATAGGAGAAAGGGGCACATGACAGGGAGGCTTAAAGGCTGGAGAAGGGTTAAGAATAGATGGGGAATGATTTGAGGATATGACGTAGGGAGCAGGGAAGAGGTAGTCATAGCCTAAGGAAACCTTGAACGGGAACAGAAAGAGGGGTAAGCAATTGGACCTACCCGCCCACCCTCTTGCTAGATGTGTGAATATGGATATGATTAGCTGTGTATAAGTTTAGGGAACTAAGGTATGGTAAGAGAATGGGGGTCTTGTCGGGCATGTTGTACTTTTGTCCCAGCATCGGCGGGTCCTTGATGGTACCAAAAAGTAAAATCGTTGGTAATGTTTGGACGGCTGGTTTAACCTTAATGGTCACAAATATGTATGATTATGGGATGTTCAGGAAGGAAGTACTTACTAAGGCTTATTCCAGGTGAATATTGGTGTGAAATTAATGGTGTGTAATCACCAAGCTTGTTGTGAATGGCTGGCGACCGGTACAGGTTTCCAACGGAACGTGATATTGGGTGGCACTGTCAAGATTTTGTCTTTAATATCGATGGCATTACTATCCACCCATCCCCGCATGCCAAGGTCTTAGGTGTTGTCCTGGACTCTGAACTCTCCTTCAAACCCCACATCCAATCGCTGTCCAAATCTTGCCACCTCAGCCTCCGCAACATCTCCAAAATACGCCCCTTTATAACCAAAGACACAACAAAGCTCCTAGTTCACTCCCTGGTCATTTCACGCCTCGACTACTGCAATTCCCTTCTTGTTGGCTTACCTCTACATAGGCTATCCCCCCTTCAATCCATCATGGATGCTGCCGCCAGGCTCATCCACCTTACCAATCGCTCAGTGTCTGCTACTCCTCTCTGCCAATCCCTCCACTGGCTTCCGCTCACCCAAGGAATTGAATTCAAAATACTTACAACATCTTACAAAGCCATCCACAGCTTAGCCCCCAACTACATCACTAGCCTCGTCTCAAAATACCAACCTAATCGCTCCCTTCATTCCTCTCAAAACCTCCTGCTCTCTAGCTCACTCATCACCTCCTCCAATACTCACCTCCAGGACTTTTCCAAAGCCTCTCCAATCCTATGGAACTCCTTACCCTTATCTGTCAGATTATCTCCTACTCTGTTAGCTTTTAGGCCATCTCTGAAAACCCTCCTCTTCAGAGAAGCCTACCCTACCCACACCTAACAACTGTACTTCCATTTTCTCCATCAGCCCATCCCCAACTGTTATTGCCTTTTGTTTCATTTGACCCTCCCTTCTAGATTGTAAACTCTCACGAGCAGGGCCCTCTAGTTCCTCCTGTTTTGAACTGTATTGTAACTGTATTGTCTTCCCTCACATTGTAAAGCGCTGCGCAAACTGTTGGCGCTATATAAATCCTGTATAATAATAAATAATAAAAAAGGTTTTATTCAACTCTTATACAACTGTCCCCAGAGCAGGTGTCCCCATTGGAAGTTTTCCCCTCTGTTGTCCTGAAGACAACTATATATGTTTGGATTTTCCCTTACTTTCTGCCCAGTAACAAAAAAAAAAAATAGAAGGAGTGAAAAATGCCCCCAAAAGGAAGACAGACAGCAGTAAAACGTTAATAGGGGTTCTCATTTTTGCCCAGTCTATCCAAACTCTAAAACAAAAGTTTGGTCTGGAGATGTGCTTTAGGCACATAGCAGTGTAGGTAAGGAGACTGGACGGTCATCGGAGCACAGGATTAGTTCCATAATTAACAAGCTCGCATGAGGCGGAACAAATCTCTTGCGAACCGATGACTGACATGTGATAATTAATAGCTAAACAAGCTCGGTGCCAAGTTACAATGTTGCCATTTTTTGTCCATTGTTTCGGAGCTGCTCTCTGGAATTAGATAATTCTCATTTTCAGATGGTTCCTCGTCGGTTCCAGGTTACACTAATCAGAGATGATATGGTTGGAAGGCTTAGGCACTTTATAACCAGTTTAAAAACCACAGACGCTAAATGACTTCCAAATTTCATCAGAGAAGTTACAAGGATTTATGTAGAGCAGGAACGGGAACTAGAGGGTCCTGAAAACCACTTTTGGACAGTTGGGGTATCTATTGGGTACTCGTCCCAGACAGGTCAGTACAGAGGACCACCAAGGGACTTGTATGTAGAAGATCTCATACCGCCGACCCTGGAGATTTTTTAGGGCTCTTCCATTTAAGCCATGGAGATGTGGTGGGTGTTCTCTGGCCCAGAAGAAATGTGGAGGCGGGGGATCCGCATTGAGACCACCCAAGATGCTGAGACTCAACCTATAGGCACCTTTATGTAGTTAGGTTGTGCCTGTGTGTCTGATTGCCTTCTAAAGTCTTTGAGGCATGCTGGTGGCTGGTGAGGTTGCAGTTTGATCACTGAGAGGAGACTGAGGAAATGCTTCCCCCTTCCTGCAGCAAACCGATGACACAATCTTAGACTAGGCAAAGTCAATAACTGGAGCTCAAGGCTAGCTTTTTAATTATACAAGTTGAAGCTTTTATGAAAGTGATATCGTTGCTGTATAGTTGTGCTCAAAAGTTTGCATACCTTGGCAGAAATTGTGAAATTTGACATTAATATTAAAAATATGACTGATCATGCCTTTTATTTGAGGATAGTGATCAAATGAAGCCTTTTATTATCACATAGTTGTTTGGATCCCTTTTAAATCATAAGGATAACAGAAATCACCCAAATGGCCCTGATGAAAAGTTTTCATCCCCTGGAATGTTCTGCCTTGGTACAGACCCACAAGGTGGCACACACAGGTAAAAATGGCAATTCAAGGTTAATTTCCCACATCCATGGCTTTTTAAATTGCAAGTAGTGTCTGTGTATATATTGTCAGTGTGGTTGTTAGCTCTAATGTGAATGCACTGAGCAGGCAATATATAGATATTGAGCCATGGAGAACAGAAAAGAACTGTCAAAAGACCTGCATAACAAGGTAATGGAACTTTATGAAGATAGAAATGGATATAAAAAAAAAAAATATCCAACGTTTTAAATTTACCAGTAATTACTGTTCAATTCCTTATTAAGAAGTTGAAAATTCAAGGATCTTTTGATACCAAACCAAGATCGGGTAGACCAAGAAAGATTGCATGAGGCATGTCAAGGTGTTGCCGGGCATATTGTAACTGGACTTTTTTGTGGCATTGGAGCAGTAAAGGTTTCTTTCTGGCAACTCAACCACGTAGCTAATTTTTGTGGCTGCAATCTTTCTTGGTCTACTTGATCTTGGCTGGGTATCAAGAGATCCCCGCATTTTCCACTTTTTAATAAGTGATTGAACAATACTTACTGGCAAATTTTAGACTTTGGATATCTTTGTATATCCCTTTCTATCTTTATAAAGTTCCATTACCTTGCTACACAGATCTTTTGGTAGTTCTTTTCTGCTCTCCATGGCTCAGTATCAGTGTGCTCAGTGCATTCACATTAGAGCTAACAAACTCATTGACTATTTATACACAGACCCTACTTGCCTCTAACTTGAGACTTGGAGCTTGAGTGTTGCATAGGCATGGGCTCTGTGTTCGAGTCGAACATAAGTTCAACTCGAACATCAGCTGTTCGTGTGTTCACTGAATACACAAACAAATGGGGCGCTTGGTGGGAAGTTTGCCTACCGATGAGCACCCCATAATGCACTGCGCTGTTGCAGTGCATTGATTGCAGATGATTGGACAAAGCATGCACCTGACCTGTATGCTTTGGCCAATCACAGCACAATGTACTGTGAGAGCCATGATTGGCCAAAGGCAGAAGGCCTTTGGCCAATCATGGCTCGGGGTTACGTCCACGCCCTACACATGTGACTTGTGTGTGACTATGGAGGTTAGGCAGGTAGTCAGTTGGTAGTGAATTCAGTCAGTTTAGTGCAGTCAGGGTACTATACAGGCATACCTATTCACGATGTACCCGATACCCATTCATATAAGGGGGGGCCGGGATCTGAGGGCTCCGTTGTTGAAGGAGCTTCCAGATTCTGATAAGCCCCCCCACCCACACCCCCCCACAACCACGGCCCAGGGTTGTCAGGGAAAGGCCCTTGTCCTCATCAACATGGGGACAAGGTGCTTTGGGGTGGGGGGGCAAAGCCCTCTCTGCCACAAAGCACCCACCCCCCATGTTGAGGGCATGTGGCCTAGTATGGTGCCAGGAGCCAGCAATACATTACAGCCTTGAGCAAGTTTAAATGACATTTTTTTCCTAGAAATGTCAGTATTGCTGCAGCAGGCTCCATACATCGTACAGATGCCCCACTTTACGGGCAAACCAAGGGGACCCCCAAGGCATGATATTTAAAGGAATTTTTCATTTTTATTGTTTCACTTTAAGCATCATTAAAATCACGGCCCCTTTATAAAAGATCGTTTTAAAAAAATCAAAATTGTTGGTGTCAGTGGAAGGAATTATGCCTCATTTTTGGTATCAGTGGAAGGAATTGTGCCCCATTGTAGGTGTCAAAGGAAGGAATTATGCCCCATTGGTGGTATTAGTAGGAGGAATAGTGTCCCATCGTTTATGTCAGTGGAAGACATAGTGCCCCATCGTTAATGTCAGTGGAAGGAATAGTGCCCCATCATTGGTTTCAGTGGAAGGAATTTTGTCCCAATATTCACTAGAACAGAGGTCTACAAACTGTCTGAAGAAAAGGACGGTTTACTGTCCTCTAGACAGGAGGGAAAAATAGTTCATGTTACTGGGAGATATAGTGCCCCATTTTTGTTGTCAGTGGAATTAATTATGCCCCATCGTTGGTGCCAGTGGAAGGAGTAGTGCCCCAAAGTTGGTGTCAGTGGAAGGAATCGTGCCTCATTGTTGGTGTCAGTAGTAGAAACCATGCCTGGATTAGGCAAGCAAAGGGTCACATCCGGACCCAGGGCCGCAGTTTGGAGAGCACTGCACTATAGACAGACACTCTTTTCCTAAAGATTCTACAAGCAAAAAAAAAAATATATATATATATATATATACTGTATATATATATGTATATATAGGTTTTACATGCACATAAACAGCTTGTGAGGGAATTACAATGTAACAAATAGCTGTGAGCAATGCTAATCATTCATTATGTCGTAGTTTTGTTTTGGTTAATAGGTTATCATTGTAACAAAATATGTTGTTGACCTATGGTACCGCAGAATTACAGTAATTTGATTTAGAATGTAATAATCGCCCAGGTACCGGCAGGAAGGCGATTTGATTACACAGGTCACCGCTGTGGCTGGGAATATTTAGGGCTCCTCAAAGGAGAAAACACATTCTACGATGAACTTTTCAATCCCTTTCCTGATGGCTCTTGTTATTGTTTTTAATGGGAAGCAGGGCACGATCGCTGACAAGACTGACATCTGTGGAAAATCTGTTGGACGTTGAGGAGGGTCATTGTCTAATCCCGCTTGGACGACAGCTGCGATTACAAAACAAGACGGCATTTGACCGACACATTATTTATCTGTTTTGTCAACATCAAAAGTTTTCCACTTTCTAAGCTGCTGTGAGGTAAGAACTCCTTTTACTGTCTGGGCTAGGGATTCGCTCGGTGTTCCAGTCGAACGTAAGTTCGAGTTGAACATCAGCGGTTCATGTGTTCGCTGAACACACAAACAAATGGGGCGCTCGGTGGGAAGTTTGCCCGCCAATGAGTGCTCTGTAATGCACTGCGCTGTTGCAGTGCATTGATTGCTGATGATTGGCCAAAGCATGCATCTGACCTGTATGCTTTGGCCAATCACAGCACAATGTACTGTCAGAGCCATGATTGGCCAAAGGCAGAGTGCCTTTAGCCAATCATGGCTCAGGGGCTAAGTCCCCGCCCCACACTATATAAGGCTGCTGCTGATACGGCAGATATATAGTGTGTTACAATAGAGATTAGGCTGGTAGTTAGTGGATAGTGAGTTCAGTCAGATTAGTGCAGTCAGTGTAGTGTACAGGCATACCCCACTTTTAAAATGTATGGATATGTTGTAGTCCCAAGTCCCCTCTTGGTGCTCCTAAAGTTTTGTGTCCCTGTCACTTATGGTTAGTGAGCAGTGCCATGTCAAGCTGACCAAGATTTCCCATAGATGTCAATGTTAAAGACAGGGAGCATTGGCATCTAAAGCTGACCAAGATTTTCCATAGACGCTAATGAGCACTGAAAGCTGAAAATTGGTCTGGACAGGAAGGGGCATGAAAATGCCTAGTATTTAAATGGTTAAGGGGAACCCTATGAAAGAATCAAAAAAAAAAAGGGCGTGGGGTCCACCCCATAATTTACACCAGACTTTTATCCGAGCATGCAGTCTGGCAGGCCAGGAAAGGGGGGGGGGGTAAACGAGTGAGCATCCCCCCTTCTGAACCATACCGGGCTGCTTGCCCTCAACATAGGGAGGGTGCTTTGGGGTGGCCCCCAAAGCACGTTGTCCCCATGTTGACGGGGACAAGGGCCTCTTCCCGACAACCTTGGGCTGTGGTTGTGGGGGTCTGCGTTTGGGGGGCTTATCAGAATCTGGAAGTCGCCTTTAACAAGGGGGCCCCCAGATCCCAGCCCCCCCCCCATGTGAATGGGTATCAGGTACATTATACCCCTTCATTCACCAAATAGGTGTAAAAAGTAAAAACCACAGGAAACTGTTTTTGACAAGTCCTTTATCAAAAAGAAAAAAAAAAGTGTCCCTTGATGCAAATCCATCGTCAATCACGACGGCCGCCAGACACGAAAAATAGAAAAAAAATTAAACAAACGCTTCGCCTCTAAATAGGCTACCCGTTGTATGCCCGATCTTCGACTTTGACAGTTCTTTTATAGGCAAGGAGCGGGCCACCTGGCTATGTCACCCGGTGGCACCGCCCCTTCTGACATCACATGTAAGAGAACAGAGATTGTAAGAAAGGTCCGTTGTGTGGTAAAAGGAGAAGAGTATTGCGTGTGCATGTTTCCGAGCATAAACTAACTACAAGACATGTATTTAGCATGCATGCACAAATGCTTTAGCGCTCACCCTAAGCAGCATGTTCGTAGGCATTGGTCCCGAGCTGAACTCAATTTTCTTACACTAACAAACCTTACACTACTAAAAAAAAAAAAAACTTAAAACTGCCACACACTAGAGAGTGCTACATAACCATGATAAATGTTATTGCAAAAAGAATCGGCTGTCCAAGAGTCAAAAAACGAACACGCCGCTCTCATCAGAATAAAACTAATTAATCAGAATTAATATGTATTCATTTGTTATGTTATTACGTTGAATTAATTTCCCCATTCCCAACCGACTTTTGTTTGTTGGACCGCACACAAACAAATTAAACAAAATTATATGTCTTTTTTTACAATTTGAAATTGTTATAATGTACTTTTATGCTAATGGAATGTTTAATTATGAGTGCCAAATAAATTTGAAACTTGTACTTCATGTTCTACTTTTGAAGTGACATGCCTCATTTAAAGCCCCATTACCATTGCAATTTTGTTTGTAAATGAAACGAATGGTCTCTCAAATTCAACCCCAATACAAAAAGAATCTTATTAGAATATTAGATATTAAAATAATTACGCTAATATCACTTCAATAAAAACAAATGGATCAGAATCAATTCACATCATTCTTTATGTCGTTACGGTATTTTGGATGTTTCAAGCATCAAACAAAGGCCCAAACTATAGAATCCTGTCATCTGAGAGAAACAAATGAAATTGTTGTTTTCGTGATAATTTATTTCAGATTTGTTTAAATTTGTTACTATTGTGATCCGCAGATTAAGATACATTCAGGCAGGCCCTTTGAACTTGGATACGCTGCAGGCTTGCTCATGCCTGGCGTTTCTATGGGTTGGCTGCTAGTACAAGCTAACCAGCTTTAACACATTGAAAGTATACCTGCCTCATGTGTTGCCTAGACTATCTGCAGCTGTAGTCTCCAGCTTTATATATAGGACTCAGGATATATTTACACACCTTTTTCAACAAGATGTCCCCATGCATTTTAACCACATGCTGCCTGCCACTATAATAGATAAAGTAGCCAGTCAAGGCCTTTATGTTTCAAGATAGCGGGAGTCCTAAATATAGATGGGAATAGGCATACATGTCTGTCTCCCTACTAGAACCCACAGAATTACTGTGCCATTGTGGTCATATATTGAGTACTACATCATCATTGGTCCTGGATAAATTGGCTGTTCACCCTATTTTTATCTGCCTTGCCTGCCACCATTTGATTTGCATCGGAAATATCGGTCTGTCCTGGTCTCTCTGGCCCTGAGGAAGCCTCGTGCGAAACGCGTTGGCTTGCTGGGGGACCCTTAGACTGTGCTCCATCTGAGACCCTAAACATCATCTCCTGATATTAACTTATCGGCATTCCCATTTGGGAAGTATTTCTACATTTGCGTTTTTGTTGTGGTTGTTTTTATATATATCAGACATGGGTAACCATTCCTATGTGTTGTACTATTTTAATTATGTATAGTAAAGTTATATTTTAGACAAATTTGTGTTATATAATCCTCCTCCTCCCACTGGCCCGCAAAGTCCCATCTTTTCTTAAATTGATTGTATACAATAGTCAGGGGTATGGGCCCCCCAACACGGTAATTTGTCGTTTAAGATACATTCAAATCTCCGAATTACGCAAACTTTATTCAAATTTCAATTCATAAAGAAACAAGATGCACCTACTATGTTTTCCTTCTCATGTATACTCGGCTTGCCTTCAAGCTGCCTTTGTATTCCTTTCTAGCTGTTGTGACCTTGGCCTGGGTTTTGGACTCTGTATTCTGCTTTCTGATTTGGGACTTTACTGCCTGGCTGTAAACTGACCTTCACTTATAACCCGATTGCCTTATGTTCCTGTACTTGGCTGTCTGGCTGTTAATGAACTTGGTCCCTGCTTTGTGGTTCAGTACTTTTTTCTGGGCTGTTGACAACCTCTGGCTTGTTTCTTGGCTTCTTTCCTATTCACCAATCAGGCGCTACTGTGTTCCTGCCTCCCGTACTTATCAGGTGGTCAACAGTTGTTTGTGTCGTCCAGCAGTGGGCGATGCCCATAACCCAAGGTAAAATAAATTAATCTGGAAATTCTCCCTTACATGGATGGTTAGTGGGAAGAATGTCCCCCTTACAATGATGCTAAGAAAGTCACCCTTACAGACAACTAAAAAGATAATTGAAGTCATGTTACTGGCTGTGTTAGACCAATAGTGCAGCGCTACAAGATATTCAATAAAAGTCCATACAAAAGAAGAAAGTCCATGAAAAGCTCATGTGTTAAAGTGCTCAGTGCAGAAATCCTGATAACACCTAGGATAATGGTGCCCACACACACAGTGCTTTCATCCTCCACCTGATGTGGCTGGCACATCAGGTGGAGGATCAAAGCACTGTGTGTGGGCACCATTATCCTAGGTGTTATCAGGATTTTTGCACTGAGCACTTTAACACATGAGCTTTTCATGGACTTTCTTCTTTTGTATGGACTTTTATTGAATATATTGTAGCGCTGCACCAATTACCAATTATCATTATTATCATGCTTCTGGTATTTTTGGGTGTTGCACTGATATATTTTCCTTTAAATTTTTTAGACCCACAGTTAGACCTAGAACTATACTGGCACCATCAGATAGGAAGTCAATCAGCCACAGCTGCTAGCAACCTCTGTCTGCAGGATCTCCAGGTTTCCATGGAACCATGGTTGAGAATAGCTGGTCCATAACATAGCACCTTTTTTTACCAGTTTATAAGCAGACGATGCCTTAAATTAAGATTCAATGTGGTCCTAAATTGCCAAAAATAATGAAGGAGAAAGCATTTATCAAAGGTTTACAATGGCCATCATTAAAGAGAAAGTGCCCCTGAGAGGTTTCCAATTGCCGTCATAAATTCAGGAAAAGCCATTAATTCTGCAAGAACCCCAAGGTTCCATGAAATCGTGCTAATTTCTGTTATATTACCTAGAACCTTTTTATATCAGTTCACAGACAATGAAGATGTCTTAAATGGAGATTCAAGGTGGTTCAAATCTGCCAAGAAATAATAAAAGAGATAGCAACTATAAAAGATTTCCAATGGCCATCATGAAGCAGAAAGTGTCTTGGAGAGGTTTCCAGTGGCTTTCATAAATGCAGGAAAAGCCACAATTGCTACTGTATTTCTGCCTCTGGTCCTTATCCAGTGGTCCACAATTGTCTGTGTCTCACATCCAACAGTTGGTTGATGCCATCCTGGTGGCTGTGCCAGGCCCATATTTAGACCCAGAACTATGCTGGCACCATCAGTTGGGATGTCAATCAGCCACAGCTGAAGGAACCATTAGCAACCCTTGCAGGATCCCACCATGGTTGAGAATAGTTGGACTATAACATAGCACCTTTTTATACCAGTTTATAAGCAAAGAAGATGTCTTAAATTGAGATTCAAGGTCGTCCAAAATTGCCAGAAATAATAAAAGAGAACATATTTGTAAGAGGTTTCCAATGGCCTTCATCAATGTAGGAAAAAACACTAATTCTGCTTGAACTCCAGGGTTTGAGAATAGCTGGTCTATAACATAGCAACTTTTTTTTTTCAGGTCAGTTTACAAACAAAGAATATGTCCTAAATGGAGATTCAAGATTGTCCAACATTGCCAAGAAGTAGTGATAGAGAAAGCATCTATTAAAGGTTTACAATGGCCTTCATGAAAAGGAAAGTGTCTCTGAGAGGTTTCCAATGGCCGTCATAAATGCAGGTAAAGCCTCCAGTTTTTCAGGAACTCCAAGATTCCATGGAATCTTGTCTGAGAATAGCTGGTCTATTACATAGCACTTTTTATGTCAGTTCACAGGCAAAGAAAATGTCGTAAATGGAGGTTCAACATTGCCAAGAAATCATGAAATAGAAAGCATCTATAAGAGGTTTCCAATGGCCTTCATCAATGTAGGAAAAACCACTAATTCTGCTGGAACCCCAGGGTTTGAGAATGTTTGAGAATAGCTGGTCTATAACATAGCACCTTTTTTTCAGGTCAGTTTACAAACAAAGAATATGTCATAAATCAGGCATGTCCAACCCGCGGCCCGGGGGCCGCATGCGGCCCAGGACCGCAGGCAATGTGGCCCACTGCCCCCTAATAATTATTATTTTTTGGCTGAGGAGGAAGGAAGTTGAGTTGGGGGAACGGCCACAGAGGCTGCCTCAGAGGGGACCATCAACTAGTTGGGGGGGGGGGGGGCACGGCAGCACGGGAATGGCGTTTTATTACTTGTATACCTTAACTATAGTATATATTTTATATGCGGCCTGAGAAAATTTCTCTACACTCAATGTGGCCCAGAGAAGCCAAAAGGTTGGACACCCATGTCTTAAATGGAGATTCAAGGTTGTCCAACATTGCCAAGAAGTAGTGAAAGAGAAAGCATCTATTAAAGGTTTACAATGGCCTTCATGAAAAGGAAAGTGTCTCTAAGAGGTTTCCAATGGCCGTCACAAATGCAGGTAAAGCCACCAGTTTTGCAGGAACTCCAAGATTCCATGGAATCTTGTCTGAGAATAGCTGGTCTATTACATAGCACTTTTTATATCCGTTCACAGGCAAAGAAACTGTCCTAAATGGAGGTTCAACATTGCCAAGAAATCATGAAATAGAAAGCATCTATAAGAGGTTTCCAATGGCTTTCCTGAAAGAGAAAGTTTCTCTATGAGGCCATCATAAATGCAGGAAAAGCTAACAATGTGATGTCTTAAGTAGTTTATGGGTGTTATAGCCATAGTCCCCCAGGAGGCAAGAAAACTAGTGTTTCCAATCTTTATCTGGAATGCAAAACGCATTAGCTTTGGGTAAGTAATATATAAACTTCATTTTCAATTTCAGCTGATTAGTATAAGCTGCACAACTAAATAAACAGTTAAAGGCTGATGTCACATGGACAATTTACTGCTGGCGACACATCGCTGCTCTAGCCTTCCCCTTTATACTTTAGCAGAGTTCCAGTACAAGGTCATCCAGCTCCCAAGATGAAAATGACAAAGTCTTCCCCTCCTCCCTCCCGAGTCATGATGGATGGATACACTTCCATACATACAGTGGCTGGGTGGTGCAGGATACAGAAATGACAGCCACCGTTCTAGAGTTACCATGTTTTATTCCAAGAACAACAAAATAGGATGGGGAAGGTGGTTGTGATGTTGGGGAACCAACATGATTTGTTAATATCCACACGTTGACACAGATTATTATTGTATGCAAAATTTGATCTTCCATTTTTGAACTAAAGTAGTTTATATCTAATCTAAAGTGCATGAAATTGTATTCTGTGATTTGCCCCTTTTAGAAACTGAAATAATTTCAGCCAATTTTTTTCTGTTTCAAGTATTTTTATTGAAGAATGCAAAATGAGTAACAACGTTTGACATACAGAATAATGAGAAAAAGTGCAATCAAAGATTGGTAACAGATTATAATAAACAACTGCAACTACAGATAAATTGTGAGGGTTGGTAGACAAGGGGCGGTAAGATGGGTGGTCATGAGAGAGTGGTGACTGGCGCTGCCAACCCACAGGCACCCCGTAAAGGGAGCTCGCTGTGCCTAGGCGGGGAGGCGCTACAAATCAACTGTCGTACTGGAAAGGAACAGTACCCAATTTTACAGTACCGTGTGGGAAGGGGCAGGGGGGGTGAGAGGAACCTCACGGGTATCTAACCAAACAGGAGAAACATGGGTTACAGTCAGCTAGAAGGTAACCATTAAGCTGTAGTCAAAATCACAAGGCAGAACCAATCTGAGACGTTGTAGGTGCTACAACATATGTATGCAGGAGGGAGGAAGTAGGGCAGGGAGGGGGGGGGGGAGAGTTCTGTGCAAATAGGGATTACAGGAACACTGTGTGTCTCTCCCTTCAGCAGCAAAATGCGTGAGAGCGGGAGAAACTGTCTTTCAGCTACAGGGAGAGCAGCACAGTGCATTGTTCCTGTAGTTGTCCCTGCTCCCCCGCTCCACCGCACCGATCCCCTCCCCTGTCCTGCTTACATCAGATATCCTTCACTGTCCGGGCCCCCCTGTGTGCCTGGGCCCCCCACAGGAGAACCAATAGTTCCCCCCCCCCCCTATCAGTGGCCCGGTTCTCTCCCAAGACTTTGTAGGGATAGGGCGTTGAAGGATTTGAGCCCACCTACGTATGTATAAATGAAGGTCCTCAGAAACCGGGTGCACCTCATGCAGTATGTTTTTGGATGTGGCCCTTGGGTGCGGGTTTGCTCAAATTTAGTTGGTACAAAATATTTTTAATGCAATGCTACAAAAATTAAATGTAAATTGTTTTCCTTAAAGAATTCCAGGCATGGTATATTTTTACAAAGTTATATTGTTCAAGCTTAGACCAATGTATGTAACTATGTTTATACCGATGCACATGAAATCTGAAAATCATCGCAGTAGACACCACTACTACACCGCTACTTCAGTGATCTCCACTTACTTCCAGGTCCCGTGCTGATAGGCTGGTCTGCTGTAATGTGAACACAGTAGTTACATAGTTACATAGTTACATAGTTAGTGAGGTTGAAAAAAGACATCAGTCCATCCAGTTCAACCTATGATGCGTGTGTGTGTTTGCTTTTAACCGTACATTGTATACCCCTGTATGTTGTGGTCTTTAAGGTGTCCATCTAATAGTTTTTTGAAACTATCAATGCTCCCTGCTGATACGACTGCTTGTGGAAGAGAATTCCACATCCTTACCGTTCTTACAGTGAAGAACCCCTTACGCACTTTAAGGTTAAACCGCCTTTCCTCTAGTTTTAGTGAGTGGCCACGTGTCTTATTGTATCTCCTTTCTCTGAATAGTTTGTTCCTTATGCTCGGGTCACCAGTACAGTATTTGTACATTGATATCATATCCCCCCTCAATCGTCTTTTCTCCAGAGACAAAAGGTTCAGTGCTTGTAGTCTTTCCTCATAGCTGATGTCCTCCATTCCCCTAATTATTTTTGTTGCCCTTCTCTGGACTTTCTCCAGTTCCAGCACATCCTTCCTGAGGACCGGTGCCCAGAACTGGACAGCATACTCCAGATGTGGCCGGACCAGAGTCTTGTAGAGTGGGAGAATAATCTCTTTATTTCTGGAGTGAATCCCCTTTTTTATACATCCCAGTATTCTGTTGGCTTTGCTTGCGGCGGCTTGGCATTGCATGCCACTGCCAAGCTTGTTGTCTACCAGTACCCCCAAGTCCTTTTCCATCCTAGACTCACCCAGAGATTCCCCCCCTAGTGAGTAGCTTGCTTTCTGGTTTCTGGCCCCCAAGTGCATTACTTTACATTTATCAACATTAAACCTCATCTGCCATGTAGTTGCCCACCCCGTTATTTTGTTCAGGTCTGCTTGCAAGGTTTCCACATCCTGCATAGAAGATATTGGCATGCCTAGTTTAGTATCATCTGCAAATACTGAGATTGTACTAGATATCCCCTCCTCTAGATCATTTATGAACAAATTAAACAGGATTGGTCCCAGGACAGAACCCTGGGGGACCCCACTTTCCACACCCGCCCAATCCGAGTACTCCCCATTAATCACCACCCTCTGTACTCTCCCCTGGAGCCAGTTCTCTATCCAGGTACTCACCTTCTGATCCATACCTACCTTCCTTAGTTTGTACAGTAATCGTTTGTGGGGAACGGTGGCAAAGGCCTTTGCAAAGTCCAGATACACCACATCCACAGGCTTACCTTTATCTAGGTGGCTGCTCACTTCATCGTAGAAGGTTAATAGATTGGTTTGGCACGAACGATTTTTCATGAATCCATGCTGATTACTACTTATAATACCGTTTTCATTACTAAAGTCTTGAATGTGGTCCCTTAACATCCCCTCCAAAATTTTGCAGACTACAGATGTTAGGCTGACCGGCCTATAGTTACCCGGGATATATCTCGGCCCCTTCTTAAATATTGGTACCACGTTGGCTTTTTTCCAATCAGCTGGCACCATACCTGTCTGTAAACTATCCTTAAAGATCAAGAATAATGGTCTGGCAATCACCTGGCTGAGCTCATTAAGAACCCTCGGGTGCAAGCCATCCGGTCCCGGGGATTTATTTATGTTAAGTTTCTCTAGTTTGGCTCTAAGTCTATCTTCTGTTAGCCATGGTGGCACTTCCTGAGTTGTATTATTTAGTTCGGCCTTACAAGCTGGGTTAGTGTAGCCCCCCGATTCTTTTGTGAAGACTGAAGAGAAGAAATTATTTAACACTTCCGCCTTTTCTCTGTCCTCAGTGGCCATATTTCCTTTATCATCTTTTATGGGGCCAATGTGTTCTGGCCTCGCTTTCTTACTGTTTATATACTTAAAAAACTTCTTGGGGTTCTTTTTGCTCTCCTCCGCTATATGTCTCTCGTGTTCTATTTTAGCCGCCCTGATTTCGTCTTTACATTTCTTATTACGCTCTTTGTAATGCTTAAATGCTGCCAATGACCCCTCAGTCTTGTATTTTTTGAAGGCCTTTTCCTTAGCACTAATATGCATTTTTATGTTGGAGTTTAGCCATCCAGGGTTTATTTTTGCTCTTTTAAATTTATTTCCCTTTGGAATGCACTGGTCAATCCCCCTGTTTAGTATACTCTTGAAGCACTCCCATTTTTCCTCCGTGTTCTTTGTTCCCAGGGTTCTATCCCAATTGATATTTTCTAGCAGTAGGTCGGCTGTTCAGAAGGGACACCATTCAAAGAAAACTTTTTCTTAATTGAGAAAGCATTTTCTGAATGAATGCAAAGCCTTCTCTGATTAGATGAGGTGGAGAGGTGGGGTGGTGATGCTTCGCTCCCCAACTTGTCCAGTCAAAGAATGTTTTTCATTCATTTAGAAAATGAAAAGAATGCTCTGAATGGCGACCTGTAATGTGTTCCTCCTGCTTAGTGGCCGACCTCCTGTGTTCCTCCTGATTAGTGACTGACCTCCTGTGTTCACAATGCATCAGGCTGGCCCCCTCAGCACATGGCCTGGAAGCTAGTGGAGATCATTGGACTAGCAGGAAAGTCATCTTCAGTGATTTCCAGCTTCCATGGGCATTGGTCAGGTATTGTATACTATATGCATAGTTACATTCACCCAAGTTGGACCAGTGTAACTATGTATAAATACACTATGCCTGGAATTCATCTTTAATCTACTTATAACAATAACTTATGACTATTATTTTTATTCATATTTGACTGGGCTGTAAAACTGACAGCTCAACATGTGAAACTGAGGCACTGGATTTGACTTTTAAGCTGACCTCAATGCACTATTTAATTGGGCAACCTTTAGTGTGCTAGAATAGGATTTTATCTGTAGTATAGGTAAATTATCAGGCTTGGCTGGCAGCCAAGCCGGTGTTTTTTTTTATCTGGGTCAGGTGAGTGTCTCAGGGAGGGCTGGATGACTCACAGGCAGCATCTCTGAGACCTCCCCCCCTACTTATGGAACTTGCTGGAAACTTCCAGAAAAATGGGAGTGGAGGAGCTATCTGGAGTATTCTGAGGGCCCTGACCAATCCCTAACAGATGGGTTGGCAGTGGGCAGATCCCTCAAATACTTAGGGTCAGCCCAGATGGGGCAGTGGAGTTGGGGTGGAAGATGGAGTGTTAGACTGTCGGTGGCCCTTGAGGGTGCCCCCTAGTTTGGGGGGGGGGTTGACCTCTTCAGGACACACAGGAATGTCCTAACCAGAGCAGGAAAAGGACAGCAGGAGAATACTGCAGGGCAATTCTCCAGGGAGGAAGACAGACAAGTGGTGAGTGTTAGAGTCGGAAAGGACTGAAAGGCATGCCTGAGAAGACTGGGGAGAGCAGTCTGGGATGGATGCAGAGTAATTCTGGGAGGACTGTGGAAGAGTAGCCAGGAGGGCTAGTGAATAGGGCAGCTGCAGCCAGGTGGGCTGGCAGTGCCTAAAGATGTGGTGCTGGGATCAGTAGCCACAGAAGGACAGCTTAGCACTACACAAACAAGGGGCATGCAGTTCCTGCCTGTAAAGGGCATTTGCTACCTATCCAACAGTTCCAGCTGGTCCTGGGAGTTGTAGTGCTTCAAGCAAGGGTTGTGCTGGAGGGAGCTGAGTAGTGCAAATAGCTGTACAGAAGGAGTTTTGTCTCTGAAAGTTCTGCCAAAAGTAAGTGGGCATCCCATATTACCCTTCTCCCTATCCAAGGTAAACCCTCCAACAAAATTACAAAACAAAGCACTGAACTTTTCCTTGCCTCAAAGTTTGCTGTGAAAATGCGGTGTGCCTGGCTGTGAAGAGTGGTGAATCCCTTTCCACTTGCAGCTCCCTAGGGGATGGGCTACATGTTAATAAATGTAAAGTTATGCACTTGGGGGCTAAGAATATGCATGCATCATACATACTAGGGGGGGAGTACAACTGGGGGAGTCAATGATGGAGAAGGATCTGGGTGTTCTGGTAGATCATAAGCTTAATAATAGCATGCAATGCCAAGCTGCAGTTTCCAAAGCAAGCAAAGTCCTTTTTTGTATTAAGAGAGGCATGGACTCCAGAGAGAGAGATATCATCTGTACAAATAATTGGTAAGACGTCATCTGGAATATGCAGTTCAGTTTTGGGTACCAGTTCTCAAAAAGGATATCGGGAAACTGGAGAAAGTGCAGAGAAGGGCAACCAAACTGATAAGAGGTATGGAGGAGCTCAGCTATGAGGAAAGATTAGAGGAACTGAGTTTATTCTCTCTTGAGAAGAGGAGATTAACTGCTTGCCGACCGCCCGCTGCAGATCTCCTGCGGCAGGCAGCCGCTCCCAGGCAAATCGCCGTACATGCACGGCGCTCGCTCTCGGGAGTGTAGGAGGCGAGCGCGTGCCACCGGCTCATCGGTGGGGAAGCCGATGCGTGTGTCAGGCGGCTCCTATTGCCGCCTGCCACCCACAATCGTTCCCCGCTGAGAGAGAAGGACGGTCGGCTGTTGTAAACACAGCCGACCGTCCTTCTCCCTGGGATAGTCATAGAGCTCCTGTGATCCTGCTATATAGGATCCTGCTATATAGGCAATTGCCCCCCTGCCCTTTGGCCCAGTCCTCCCCAGCAGCTGTCATACTGACAGAGGAGCTCCACTGATAACATTGTGAGAGATGATGTTCCTTCTTATAGTCTGCATGACTGAGCTGGAGACGGCCATGCAATGCAAAGCAGGGCTGTACCAGGGGCAGATGCCACCTAAGACTGCCTTCTTTTATTGCCCTCTCATCATTGGTTGCTAGGATGCTGTTCAGTCTGGACACTCTGGCCTCAGTGCTGCCGCCCCCCCCCCAACCCCATGCCTCCAGGGGGGCCTCAATTGGCCTCATGGGCAGCATAGACCTGATGCAGATAAAAAAAAAAGATATTCCCACCCCAGCTGCACCTCCTCCCCATCCACAGCTCCCAAGGCAAGTGCCTCTCCTACCTGATATTGGCCCAGCCTAAGCATAACCATAAAATAGCCAACACTTTAGAGTTGTTCTGTGCCAAAAATATACCTTTTTTGTGATAAAAAATATGGTGCAGGCAAATAATGTGCCAACAAATCCATGCCAAAACCTCGGTACTAAATACCGCTTACCCATTTTACCTTATTGAATAAGCTTCATGATGACTCAGTCTAATAGGAAGATTGAAGCTCACACATTTTTATGAATGTAAATCAATCTCAATTCCCCCTACAGCCTTCTTCAGCAAGTTCTCCAGTGACCGTACTCCAAGCCCCCTTCAACTGCAAAGTAATTGCAGCTTTTTTTTTTTTTTCATTAGCTCTATAAACCAGAAAATGATTGGATTAAGCTGTTAATAAAGTTATAGTACTGTTGTGGGTAAATTTTAATTCGAAATGTATCTAAATCTTGGCTCGGGCGGCCATGACAAAATATGACCTTTGAGCTCCAAAGCAAATATTTGACATTACAATGAGTTTGGCAAGGGGATGGTATTAGGACTGGGATATTGCTGAAAGTATTCGAAAAGCTGGAAAATACATGACCTCACATGGTGTTCATTCCTGGAAGCGAGAACATAGACATTTTCAAAAACGGCAAAACAGAGAAAATATAAGTTATGGTGACTTTAAACTGTAGAGAACGAAATGGGTTGCAGTGGACCTGTCGCCCATTTTCTGTTTTTATAGCTAGTCTGTAGCCTCAACTAAATCGGAGGTGCCATTCATGACATAAAACAATCACTTGTACATTCCTTCCAAACCTGTCCTCTCAAGCCAGTATATTTAACTGATATTAGTTTTTACAGGACCACACACCAACCGAAAATTGAGATTGGTCTTGTAGTGGTGCCAGGTCACCTGTGGCAAGGTGACAACTGCACCCTGTTGGAGGCAGGGGTGCAGGGGTGCAGCGCAAGGTAGTGAACCCGATAGCAGACTGCTGCGGATGGACCGGAACGTGAGCCCAAGATTCCCCAGGACGCGGAGTCTAAGACCCAGCAGGTGTTCACCAGAGCCTCTAGTGGTGAGAATGGACTTGGCTGCAGCTGGGCCCAGGTCGCGACCCCTGGGGTCCCCCGGGTCACGCTCCGTAGGGAGAGAAGGGAAGCAGCCACTCAGGACACACAGAATGGGTAAGCCGAGGTCGGGGTAACAGGCAGACGAGGGTAACCAAGGGACAGGCCAAAGGTCAGGGTAACAGGCAAACAGGACAGGGATCACCGCTGGAGAGGCAGATGACAGGGACAACCGCTGGAGAGGCAGATGACAAGGATCATCGCTGGAGAGGCAGAGGACAGGGATCATCGCTGGCAGGGCAGAGGACTGGGATCACCGCAGGACATTTAGGGGACAAGGATCATGGCTGGCAGGGCAGAAGACAGAGATCACCTCTAGAGAGTCAGAGGACAGAGATCACCGCTGGAGAGTCAGAGGACAGAGATCACCGCTGGAGAGTCAGATGACAGAGATCACCGCTGGAGAGGCAGAGGACAGGGATTACCGCTGGAGAAGCAGAGGACAGGGATCACCGCTGGAGAGGCAGAGTACAGGGAACAACGCTGGCACGGCACTTGGCAGAGCTCCTTTACCATCCCAGCACTGCACACAGCTCCTCCTTCCCACACTACACACAGCAGAAATCACATTCTTTATCTGACAGCCACAATCTTCACAGGGTGATCCCTGTCCTCTGACTCTCCAAACTACCAATTCTATGGCACCTCCCTGCCTTTACGTCAGAGTCTCTGCAAGTCCTCACTCACAATGAATGGACATTGAGCAGAGGGTTTGCAGTCATGTGACCACAATTTAAGCATTAAAATCTAGGTATTTTCACAGCGCATTGTAAATTATTTTATAGTGGTTTAGCAGTTAGAATTTCTGCCTTGCAGCACTGGCGTCACTAGGACACTACCTGCATGTAGTTTGCATGTTCTACATGTGCTTGTGTGGATTTCTTCTGTGTACTCCGGTTTCCTCCCACATTCCAAAGACAAGCTGGTAGGTATTTGACTGCTGCCTACATTGGCTCTAGTATGTGTGTCTGTCCATGTGACTCAGGGACCTTAGATTGTGAGCTCCCTGAGGGTAGGGACTGCTGTAAATGTAGGTTTCGCCAGGTGCTTGGCTTAGCATGGACAGTAAGAGAAACACTGGCTGCAGCTGCGCTCTGCGGTGCGGAACTGTTTAACAGCTATATCAACCAAAGGAAGGAGCTGTTGAGAAGGCAGTTCAATTGACTGAGTCAGGCAGCACTGCACTGTGGGAACTGTAGTTCAGAGGAAAGAGACTCTACTTTGTAATTAGGAGCTTTTGAACTGCATTTCCCACAGAAGAGATTGCCAGGGGGAGAGGAAAGAACTTAATTTTCTTAGGCTGTACAGGATACAGCTTTCTCTTGCTGTGAGGAAGACCAGAGATTGCTGTCCAGTGTGCACCACCACTACTGCAAATTAGTGACCTGAGCACGATCCAGAGTGCTGGGTTCAGGGGTGCTGACAGCCAGAGTCACCTGGGTGCTTTGCAGAGAGTGGACCAATCCTGGTGTGACTAGATGGTGAGCTGCATTATCGCTGGGACTTGTGAGCTGCTGCTGAGTGAATTTACCATCTGCTGCTGGAAAAACTGAGCCCTTTAGGAACTGACCATGCAGCCTTATATGCTGCCTGTGGGTGTGACTGGGACTGTACTCATGTGCACCAACAGGATTAAGACTAAAGGTTGTCTCTTTACAGCTGCTACACAGAGACCTTTACCTACTGCTTATGCTAAGAGGTGCCTCCTAGGGTACATTGCACCATATCCTAGCCATTCTCCTAGAGTGCAATCTAGACTAGTTAAAGTAATATTATTCACATTGAAGTTAAGGCTTATATATACTGTTTATTGCTTACTTTGCTGATTCATACGGAACTCTATTCTAAGTTACCTTGCATTTGTGATTATACTGTCTAGTAGACTGTGTCTGAACCTACCTTCTGTGTGCTTATTTATCCTCAAACTACCATTTCTCCTAATCTAACCCATACCGATACATTGAGTTAATTTACTACTAAACGGTCTTGTGTTTATTTCCTGGTGCTAATTCACAGTCGATTTAGAGGCATCTACACTTGTGTTCCTATAAGTGCTTGCAGTAACTTTCATTCAGCCAGGTATGTACGAGGAACTGAGGGTGTTCTTAAAAATCGAGGCGCAGACCAGAGAACCCGAATCACCAAGCAGCTCCTGCAGGGGGAGCTACACTGCATACATTATATATAAAATCCTGCATTGGTGCTATCTAAATACCTGCAATAAATAAATAAAATAATGTAAGTGACAAAGCAGTTTTTGAAGTACCAAGGGGCTGTTAGTAATATTGCTTTTCCTTGCCTTCGAATTTAAGTCCTTATCGGGTGGCTCCGTTATTCTTGGGAACAAGGGGCATCGCAGTCGATTGAGCCTTTGGATTAGATATTGCTTCGATTAAAAATAAAACGGCAATTAGTCTTAAAAATCTGATTACATTCATACTGTTTCCTTCCTGTGAAATCACATCCCCCCGGAGTACAGAGGAAGTGTTTTATCTAAAGCCCGGGTTATAATGTTATCTTCTGAATATTTGATGGAGGTGTTCCTGGCACATCGGAAAGGTTATTTTATAAAATTACGCCCTCTGATAAGATTTGGGACAACCTGAGAGATGCCAGAGAGGAAAGCGGAGTATTTCTGACATGCTGGTGTGATGTTCTTCTTTCTATGCCAAGTTAAAGCGGAACTCCAGGGAAGTCGATTGGACCACCCTAAAAAATTATGCTAAAATAATGTAATTATTTCTCCATGCACTGCTAACCCGCACCCTGTGTGCCTGAATATTACCACTTCAATACCGGGCACTGTCACCCCCTTCCTGCCCAGGCCAAGTCTCAGCTTTCACCGCTGTCGCACTTTGAATGACATTTGCGCGGTCATGCAACACTGTACCCAAATGAGATTTTGATCTTTTTTTTTTTTTCAAACATAGCTTTCTTTTGGTGATATTTAACCATTACTGGGGTTTTTATTTTTTTGCTGAACAAACAAAAAAAAAGACTGAAAATTTTGGAAAAAACAAAAAAAAAAAACAAAAACACTTTTTATAGTCTGTTACAAAATGTTGCAAACAGGTTGTTTTTCTCCTTCATTGATGTGCGCTGATGAGGCAGCACTGATGGGCACTGATAGGCTGCACTGATGGGCACTGATAGACTCCACTAATGGGCACTGATAGGCACTGAGGCTGCACTGATGGGCTGCATTGATGGGCACTGATAGGCTGCACTTATGGGCACTGATAGGAAACACTGATGGGCACTGCTAAGGCAGCACTGATGGGCACTGCTAAGGCAGCACTGGTGGACACTGATAGGTGGCAGTGATGGGTGGCACTGATGGGCACTGATGGGCGGCACTGAAGGGCACTGGTAGGGAGCACTAAAGGGCACTAATAGCTGGCACTGATAGGTGGCACTCATGGGCACTAATAGGTGGCACAGGTAGGCACTGATAGGTGGCACTGATGGGTGGCACTGATGGGCAATGATAAGCACTGGTAGATGACACTGATAGGCAGCACTGATGATGGGGCACTGATAAGTGGCACTGGTGGGCACTGATATGTGGCACTGACCTGCTTTGGTAGGTGGCGCTGGTGACCACTGGTGGGTGGCACTGGTGGGCACAGTTGCTTTTCCTCTTCGGGACCGATGTCCTTTTGACAGCAGTCGGCGATCTGCTTTTTTTTTCTCCTTGTGCTGACAGCGTGAGGAGAAAGTAAAAGCTAATCGCCGGCTGCTGTTTACATCACGTGATCAGCTGTCATTGGCTGACAGCTGATCACGTGGACTCGCTGATCACAGAGCGAGCTGCGTGCACTCCGCAGGGAGCGCGCAGGTAGCTCATGCATGGGAGGACATAAATGAACGATCTCCTGGCAATTTAGGTCCGTGCTGTAGTTGTCTTTCGGGTATAGCGCAGGCATGAAGAAGTTAATGACCACTGGGTTTTTTATTTTTTGATTTTTCGCTAAGTAAACAAAAAGGCAAAACATTTTGAAAAAAAATTAGTTTTTCTTAGTTTCTGTTATAAAATTTAGCAAATCAATAATATTTCTTCATAAATTTAGGCGAACATGTATTCTGCTACATTTCTTTGGTAAAAATACCCCAAATCAGTGTATAATATTTGGTCTGTAGGAAAGCTATACAAACAATGGTATATACACAATATTACCAAAAGTATTGGCTTTACACACATACACTATATTGTCAAAAGTATTGGGACGCCTGCCTTTACACACACATGACCTTTAATGGCATCCCAGTCTTAGTCTGTAGGGTTCAATATTGAGTTGGCCCACCCTCTGCAGCTATAACAGCTTCAACTCTTCTGGGAAGGCTGTCCACAAGGTTTAGGAGTGTGTCTATGGGAATGTTTGATTATTCTTCCAGAAGCGTATTTGTGAGGTCAGGCACTGATGTTGGATGAGAAGGCCTGGCTTGCAGTCTCTGCACTATGTCATCCAAAAAGTGTTCAATCGGGTTGAGGTGCAGACCAGTCAAGTGCCTCCACCCCAAACTCACTTATCCATGTCTCTATGGACATCCCTATCAGCAGATCAGTGCCCCATCTTTTTTTGGGGGGGGGGGGGATTGGTATTTTTGCGGAGACATAATGCTCCATCCTGGAGAGGGTTGCAGCTTGGCATGTTTGGCCTGGGTTCTAGGTGACCTTGTGTTGGCACTGGCTCAGGGACTCAATTCTTTTGAATAAATCCCGCATGGAGGCTAGGGCAACACTTTAGGCACGTCAAGAATGCACGCAAAGTTGCACCATTTCAAGACACAAGGCAGAAACAAGCGGCGATGCCTTAAATTCTTAATTGCACCCCCAAATATTTGATAACACATTTCCACACATGCCAAAACGCATGCTACCACTGAATATTGGTTCGGCGCGGCTAGATTTTGCAAAAGGGTCAGCGACTTCTTTTGCGCATTTCTTGCTGGTAGGAGCAGCCCATTAAAATGAATGCCCACGATGCGTGGGAACGAGCAGAAACACACACACTCCGTGGGACCTGCATGGTGTGAACAGAGTTATAGGGCAGGCCATTAAAATGAAAGGGTTGACCTACACGCGGCGTGTGGAAACATGCCGAAACGCGTTGCTTCAGTGGTATGAACGCAGCCTTAGTCTGAACTCTTCTGTTACAAAGACTTCAATAAGCAGATAACAAGTTCCGCATTACAATTTGTTTTTCACTTTTGGGTTCAGATACACTTTGGCTGGAGGATCTCTGGGCACCGTTAGCGGCACACCGGCTGATTTTCTCTTTCTGCCTTGACTTGCTCTTTAACCACTTGCCGACCGCCCACCCGCCGCTGATTTACTGCGGCAGGCTGACTCGGCTGCACAAAATGACGTAGTCCTAGGTAGCGGGGATGCCGATCCACTGGGCCAGCAGCTGCGATTTCCTGCCGAGCACCCGCGATCGCTCCTCACTGAGAGAGGACGGTCGGCTATTGTAAGCACAGCTGACCGTACTTCTCTCTGAAATGATCACAAAGCGCCTGTGATCCTGCTATATAGGATAACATGTCTCTATGATCATTTCACAAGACACGCCCCCATACAGTTAGAAAACACTCCCCTAGGCTCACTCTTAACCCTTTGATCACCCCTAGGTTAACCCCTTCTCTGCCAGTGTCATTAGTATAGTAACAGTGCATATTTTGTCACTGGTCCCCCCCAAAAGTGTCAAAAATGTCAGTTAGGGGTCCGATCTGTCTGCTGCAATGTCGCAGTCACGCTAAAAATCGCAGATCACCGTCATTACTATTAAAAAATAAAAATAAATAAAAATGACAAAAATCTTTCCCCTAGTTTGTAGACGCGATAACTTTTGCGCAAACCAATCCAAATACACTTATTACGATTTTTTTTTTTTTACCAAAAGTATGTAGCAGAATACAAATTGGCCTAAAAGGATGAAAAAAAAATAGATTTTATAAAAAAAAAATGTTGGGAATGTTATATAGCAGAATGTGAAAAATATTGTTTATTGTTTTATTAATTGAATAAAAGTCCATAAATGTTTTCCATAGATTGTAGACGCTATAACTTTTGTGGAAACCAATCAATTTACACTTTTTGGGATTTTCCTTTTTACCGAAAATGTGTAGCAGAATACAAATTGGCCTAAAAGGATGAAAACATTTAGATTTTTTTTTTTGGGGGGAATGTTATATAGCAGAATGTGAAAAATATTGTGTTTTTTTTTTTTTTTTTCAGAATCGTCGTTCTTTTTTTGTTTATAGCGCAAAAATCGCACAGGTGATTAAATACCACCAAAAGAAAGCTCTATTTGTGGGGAAAAAAAAAACATCAATTTTTTTTTGGGTACAGCCTTTTCCGCTAAAGTAACTCAGTGCCGATTCGCAAAAAAATAGCCTGGTCATTAAGGGGGTAAATCCTTCCGGTCTGGAACTGGTTAAACAAATACAGATGGATGTTCTTCGTGTTCACAATCCTTTTTTTTTTGAAAATCCATCCCAAGCCATTTCTGCAGCCCACATAACAAATACAGAAATGCTATTAGCGAGAGTAAAAACAAAGTATCGAAGTCGTGTAACCTCCCGCTGAACCTTCACCCCTCCAGCGAGGCGCACTTTTCTGACATTTTTCGGAGGGGAACGCCAGCCTTTGGAGAAAATACACAATCAGGATTTTGTCTGCTGCATTCAATGTGTGGTTTGCGCCCGATTGCCTTCATCCCAGGGGGGTGTCCAGATTTGGCGAGCGCTGCTAATGGGTTGCAATGCCTACTGCATGCAATAGGTTTTTATTGTTTTAGTGCCGGTTCACACTTATGCGCTTGCGCTTGCAATGCGAATTTGCAGTGCGAGTTTCCCTTGTGTTTTTCAATAGTACCAGCGCGATTGTAATGAAAATTTTATTGCGTTGATTATGTTAATTAAGCTCAGGAGGGGTGGAGCTGAGGGGAAAATCAAACAAAAAATAAAAATTCGCACATAAGAATTCGCACATATCTGAACTGATAATGCGAGTCCAGACCGATTTACATTGATGTCTATGGAGACTAAATTCGCAACGCAACTCTGTAAACTCGCACAAGACCCTTTTTATCATCGCATCACATTCGCATCTGGATCGCAACGCATAGATGTGAACGAGTGTCACGAATTCAATGAATTTTGTAAATGCATGCGATTGGAGACTATTTAGAACGCATAGCATTCGCAGTACAAGCGCATAAGTGTGAACCGGCACTTAGTGTTTATTTGTTTGTTTGTTAAAGTGTTACTAAACCCAGGAGCCTGCAGTCATTATATTTTCTCTCCCCAGGAGCCTGCAGTCACTATATCTGCTCTCTCCAGGAGCCTACATTCACTTTATCTGCTCTCCCCAGGAGCCTACATTCACTTTATCTGCTCTCCCCAGGAGCCTACATTCACTTTATCTGCTCTCCCCAGGAGCCTGCATTCACT
The DNA here is from genome assembly GCF_965119305.1 of Pelophylax lessonae. Lineage (NCBI taxonomy): Eukaryota > Metazoa > Chordata > Amphibia > Anura > Ranidae > Pelophylax > Pelophylax lessonae. The sequence goes on along the minus strand of NC_138775.1, from coordinate 287,734,348 downwards.
ATATCTGCTCTCCCCAGGAGCCTGCAGTCACTATATCTGCTCTCCCCAGTAGCCTGCAGTCACTATATCTGCTCTCCCCAGTAGCCTGCATTCACTATATCTGCTCTCCCCAGGAGCCTGCATTCACTATATCTGCTCTCCCCAGGAGCCTGCATTCACTTTATCTGCTCTCCCCAGTAGCCTGCAGTCACTATATCTGCTCTCCCCAGTAGCCTGCAGTCACTATATCTGCTCTCCCCAGTAGCCTGCATTCACTATATCTGCTCTCCCCAGGAGCCTGCAGTCACTATATCTGCTCTCCCCAGTAGCCTGCATTCACTATATCTGCTCTCCCCAGGAGCCTGCATTCACTTTATCTGCTCTCCCCAGGAGCCTGCAGTCACTATATCTGCTCTCCCCAGTAGCCTGCAGTCACTATATCTGCTCTCCCCAGGAGCCTGCATTCACTATATCTGCTCTCCCCAGGAGCCTGCAGTCAGTATATCTGCTCTCCCCTGGAGCCTGCATTCACTTTATCTGCTCTCCCCTGGAGCCTGCATTCACTATATCTCCTCTCCCCAGGAACCTGCATTCACTATATCTGCTCTCCCCAGGAGCCTGCATTCACTTTATCTGCTCTCCCCAGGAGCCTGCAGTCACTATATCTGCTCTCCCCAGGAGCCTACATTCACTTTATCTGCTCTCCCTAGGAGCCTGCAGTCACTATATCTGCTCTCCCCAGGAGCCTGCAGTCACTATATCTGCTCTCCCCAGGAGCCTGCATTCACTATATATGCTCTCCCAATGAGCCTGCAGTCACTATATCTGCTCTCCCCAGGAGCCTGCATTCACTATATCTGCTTTTCCAAGGAGCCTGCATTCACTATTTCTGCTCTCCCCAGGAGCCTGCATTCACTATATCTGCTCTCCCCAGGAGCCTGCATTCACTATATCTGCTCTCCCCAGGAGCCTGCAGTCACTATATCTGCTCTCCCCTGGAGCCTGCAGTCACTATATCTATTCTCCCCAGGAGCCTGCATTCACTATATCTGCTATCCCCAGGAGCCTGCATTCACTATATCTGCTATCCCCAGGAGCCTGCATTCACTATATCTGCTCTCCCCAGGAGCCTGCATTCACTATATCTTCTCTCCTGCAGTACACAGAACATGGAAATGCAAATATTTTAGTCAGGTCTCTTTTACAGCAGGAATGCAGTTCCGGCACCTCCAGCACTGAATGTATATAATAGCAAAGGGTGTGGTGTATGCTGGAGGATCTATTAATGCTGGCTGCTGGATGATCTATTGTTACTGGTGGGGATCTGTTTTTGTGAGGGTCTATTTTTGCTGGTGGGGATCTATTGTTGGGGGGGGGGGGGGGGTTCTTATGTTGCTGGTAGGGATCTACTATTCAGGGAGAAGTCTATTTTTTTCCTCAGAAAAAAAGATCCTCCCCAGCAAAAACAGACCCTGACAGTAACAATAGACCCCTGGGAACAAAATATCCCTCCAACATACATAGATCCTTTAACTGCAACAATAGATCTATCACCAAAAATCCGACCTCCCCAGCAACAATAGTCTCCCCCAGCACCAAAAGATCCTCCCCAGCAACAATAGACCCCCTAGCAACAATAGGCCCCACCAGGAACCAAATTCCCCACCCAACAGAAATTGATCACCACTAGCAACAATAGATCCACCCTGGAACAAAATACCCCTTCAACAAAAATCAACGCTTTACTATCAACATTAGACACCCCACAGCAACAATAGATCATCCCAAGCAACAACAGTCTCTCCAAGCACAAAATACCCCCCCAACAAAAATAGATCATAGATCATTTACCAGCAACAATAGATCCATCTCAGCAAAAATGAGACCTCCCCCCAGCAACAATAGTGTCTCCCAGCACCAACAGATCCTCTCTAGCAACAATAGGCCCCTCCAGTAACAAAATTCCACACCCAACAGAAATTGATCACCACCCACAACAATAGATCCACCCCTAAACACAATACCCCTCCAACAAAAATAGATCCTTTACCATCAATAATAGACACCCCCAGCAACAATAGATCCTCCCGAGCAAAAACACACAATACCCGCCCAACAAAAATTGATCCTTTAACAGCAACAATAGATCCATCTCAGCAAAATTACAACTCCCCCAGCAACAATAGTCTCTCTCAGCACCAATTGATCCTCCCCAGCAACAATAAACCCCCGAGCAACAAAAGACCCCTACAGGAACAAAATTCCCCACCCAACATAAATTGATTACCACCAGGAACAATAGATTCAACCTGGCAACAGTAGATGCCCACCAGCAATGATAGACCCCTTCCTCCTAGAACAAAATAAACCACCAACAAAAAGAGATCCTTTACCATCAACAATAGATACCCCATGCAACAATAGATCCCCCCAAGCAACAATGGACTCCCTAGGAACATAATACCCCTCCAAAAAACATAGTTCCTGTTACCAGCAACAATAGATCACCCTGCAGCCAGCATCCATAGACTTTCTAGCCACCAACAACAATAGATCCTCCCCAGCAACAATAGATTCACCCCGGAAACAGTAGACCCCCCAGAGAAAAATACCCCTCCAACAAAAATAGATCCTTTACTATCAACAATAGACACCCCCAGCAATAATAGATCCTCCCCAGCAACAGTAAACACCCCAGTGACAAAAGACTCCTCCAGGGACAAATGCCCCACACAACAAAAATGAAGCCCCTTCCAGAAACAATAGATTGCCATGCAGCCAGAATCCATAGACTCTGCTTTACCCAACATTAGACCCCCCTAGGAACAATAGATCCTCCCGGTAACAATAGATCCCCCAGGAAAAAATAGCTCTCCAACAAAAACGGATCCTTTACCAGCAACAATAGATCCATCCCAGCAACAATGGACCCACCCAGCAACAATAGACCTCTCCAGTAACAAAATACCTCACCCAACAAAAATGTATCCCCCACCAGCAACATTGGGTCCACCCCACCAACAATAGACCGCCCTGCACCAGCAACAATAGATCCCCCACAACCAGTATCAATAGACTTTCCAGCAGCCAACAACAATAGACTCCCCCCACCCTCAACATAAGACACTCCTCACAACAGTAGACCCCCCCCCCACTACAGTAGATCCTCCCAGCAACCATACATTCCCCAGTGACAATAGATCCCCCAGCAGCCAGCATCATTACACCTTCCAGCACACCTCAGCACTCCAGGCCGCTCAGTGCTGGAGGTGCGTACCACTGCGTTCCTGGTAAAACAAAGCCCAAGCTTTTGTCTGCTACCGACTGCTGTAAACATTGGAGCAGGATGATTTATGGCCCTGAAATTCACCTAAAGGCATGATTAAAATTTCATCTTTGTCTACAGACGGGAAGATTTGATTAAAAGCTGAAATATTCATTAGTTACCCAGAGATCCAGCCCGGAACAAGGAACACAGCGACTCGCTGTCAGCAGAATTAAGTTAATTGAAAAGCTACTTCCATCTCTTTTCTGGTAAACAGCTTGACCTTATATTTTATTTTATTTTTTTCTTCTTTTTATTGAAAATGTAAGACTATTTGCTCTTCGTGAACTTCTGGCGATTGCACAGAACGTCTAAGACTTTCTTGGAGACGGATGGCGTTTTTTTTTTTTTTTTTTTCCCTTTAAGTTTGCGCGATGGCAGTTTTATGGCCCGAACCGCACGGTGTATGATCTTAGGCTGTTGATCTCATGTACGGCTCTGAATTTTGGTATGCTGCCTTTTTGGTGCTGGCAGATTTATGCTGTTCAGCTCTTGAGAATTTGTGCCAACGCGGGACCAACTGTACATCGGATAGGGCGGCCGGGGATTCGGGGGGCGTTGTCTAGGGGGTCGGCGGTGAAACGCAATCTCGCTGATGATGTGAAGTTGAAAGCTTGTAAGACTTACCTGGAAATTCTCTGAAATAACTTTATATTGCCGAAGAATTTATTTTTATTAACAGACAGAAGGGGAAGAGGGACGGAGGGGAAGAGGAACGGAGGGGAAGAGGGACGGAGGGGTAGAGGGACGGAGGGGTAGAGGGACGGAGGGGAAGAAGGACGGAGGGGTAAAGGGACGGAGGGGTAAAGGGACGGAGGGGAAGAGGGACGGAGGGGAAGAGGGACGGAGAGGTAGAGGGACGGAGGGGAAGAGGGACAGAGGGGTAGAGGGACGGAGGGGAAGAGGGACAGAGGGGTAGAGGGACAGAGGGGTAGAGGGACGGAGGGGTAGAGGGACGGAGGGGTAGAGGGACGGAGGGGTAAAGGGACGGAGGGGAAGAGGGACGGAGGGGAAGAGGGACGGAGGGGTAGAGGGACGGAGGGGAAGTGGGACGGAGGGGAAGAGGGACGGAGTGGTAGAGGGACGGAGGGGTAGAGGGACGGAGGGGTAGAGGGACGGAGGGGAAGAGGGACGGAGGGGTAGAGGGACGGAGGGGAAGAGGGACGGAGGGGTAGAGGGACGGAGGGGAAGAGGGACGGAGGGGAAGAGGGACAGAGGGGAAGAGGGACGGAGGGGTAGAGGAACGGAGGGGAAGAGGAACGGAGGGGAAGAGGGATGGAGGGGTAGAGGGACGGAGGGGGTAGAGGGACGGAGGGGAAGAGGGACGGAGGGGTAGAGGTACAGAGGGGAAGAGGGACGGAGGGGAAGAGGGACAGAGGGGAAGAGGGACAGAGGGGAAGAGGGACGGAGGGGTAGAGGGATGGAGGGGAAGAGGGACAGAGGGGAAGAGGGACGTAGGGGAAGAGGGACGGAGGGGTAGAGGGACGGAGGGGAAGAGGGATGGAGGGGAAGAATAACGGAGGGGTAGAAGGACGGAGGGGAAGAATAACGGAGGGGAAGAGGGACGGAGGGGAAGAGGGACAGAGGGGAAGAGGGACGGAGGGGAAGAGGGACGGAGGGGAAGAGGGACGGAGGGGTAGAGGGATGGAGGGGAAGAGGGACAGAGGGGAAGAGGGACGGAGGGGAAGAGGGACGGAGGGGAAGAGGGACGGAGGGGAAGAGGGACGGAGGGGTAGAGGGACGGAGGGGAAGAGGGATGGAGGGGAAGAATAACGGAGGGGTAGAAGGACGGAGGGGAAGAATAACGGAGGGGAAGAGGGACGGAGGGGAAGAGGGACAGAGGGGAAGAGGGACGGAGGGGAAGAGGGATGGAGGGGAAGAGGGACGGAGGGGAAGAGGGATGGAGGGGAAGAATAACGGAGGGGTAGAAGGACGGAGGGGTAGAGGGACGGAGGGGAAGAGGGACGGAGGGGCAGAGGGACGGAGAGGTAGAGGGACGGAGGGGAAGAGGGACGGAGGGGAAGAGGGACGGAGGGGTAGAGGGACGGAGGGGTAGAGGGACGGAGGGGAAGAGGGACGGAGGGGAAGAGGGACGGAGGGGTAGAAGGACAGAGGGGAAGAGGGACAGAGGCATTTTTAGCGCTACATAGGGATAATGGTGTAGCGCTATTCATACATAAGTGCTGTGTGATGAAGATAATAAAAGGTGCCTATTCATAATATACATATAAAGTTGATGACATAAAAACAAATAAAGAAGTGATAATCTTTGTTAACAATCCGTGATGAAAAAAACAGTGATGATCTATCAGTATTTCCCAACTTTTTGTCAGTGGCGGCACCCTTTAAAATTCTGCACAATCTCGAGGCACCCATGGGCATCCACAGAACTTTTTATAAGGGGGGGCATCATTTTAAGGTCACCCATGCTCCGCCCCTTTTCGACATTGTCATGAAGGCGATGTCAGTCACCGCGCGAGCCGCAACTCGCGAGTATTTATTTTTAAAGGAGAAACGGCAGAATTTAATTTTTAAGCGTCTGTTAACCTAAAATATATATATATTCAGTATCTCACAAAAGTGAGTACACCCCTCACATTTTTGAAAATATTTTATTCTATCTTTTCATGTGACAACACTGAAGAAATGACACTTTGCTACAATGTAAAGTAGTGAGTGTACAGCTTGTATAACAGTGTAAGGCCTCTTGCACACTATACTCCTGTTTGAGCATCTCGAAGCTTGAAAAAGCTCAGTACAGCCACCATTACAGACCATTAATTGTAATGTGCCTTTGCACACAGGCGCGTAAACCAGCGCTGTGCATTCTTCAGTAAGAACAAAATAGAAAAATCAGCATTTTTGGTCAGTAATTTAAGCCTCAACGCTCGCAAATACTCGCGAATCCTCGCAAATTCATACAAAAAAAAAAAAGGTCTGGAAAAAGAAGATTCTCAAACAGGAGTATTGTGTGCAAGAGGCCTAAATTTGCTGTCCCCTCAAAATAACTCAACACACAGCCAGGCCTCTTGCACACGATACTCCTGTTTGAGCATCTCCTTTTACAGCCGTAATTTTTGTCTTATTGAAAAGCGCGCATTCGCGCGTATTTTCACGCATTTTCGCGCATATTCATTCGCGCAAATCCGCGTAAATTCGCACCTCTGAATGTGCAAATTTTTTTTTCAGATCAACAGTATGATTATGTGCGTTCATTTGATCGCATTTGCTCGTATTAGGCGTAAATTACTGTCCAAAAATGCATATTTTTCTATTTTGTTCTTACTGAAGAATACGCAGCGCTCATTTACGCGCCTGTGTGCAAAGGCACATTAGAATGAATGGGCTGTATTTTAGCTCATTAAAAAAAAAAAAAAAAGCTGTACTGAGCATTTTTAAGCTGCAGTGTGCAAGGGGCCTTAATGTGTAAACCGATGGCAACAAAAGTGAGTACACCCCTAAGTTAAAATGTCTAATTTCCCATGGTTAGTAGATGCCATAACTTTTGCACAAACCAATAAAAAATATGCTTATTGCGATTTTTTTTTACCAAAAATATGTAGCAGAAAACAAATTGGCCTAAAATTTTAAAAAATTTTGATTTATATACTGTAGCAGAATGTGAAAAATATTGTTTTTTTTTTTTTTTTTCAGAATTGTCGCTCTTTTTTGTTTATAGCGCAAAAAATAAAAACCGCACAGGTGATCGAATACCACCAAAAGAAAGCTCTATTTGTGGGAAAAAAAGGGAAATTTTTTTTGCTTTTTGTTTTACGATTTTTTTTTTTAAACACATCGTGACCAGAGCAATACAGTGGGAAAGTAATCAGGATGTTTTTTTTTTTTACATGATTGTTTATACAGGTGAATTTCACTGGTATAAGCAACAATTTTTACTGAATGAAACTAATTCATTCAGTGTGTTTTGTTGCAAAGCTGTGATTGGCCCTGCCTGTACCATGTGGTCACTGTGACCAATTACTGATAGCAACATATTTGTACACAACAGATGTTATGAAACGAAGCCTTCCATTGTTTACAATGGTCATGTGATCTGCTGTGATTGGTCACAGTAATCACATGGTACCGGCAGGGAGCCAGTACACTGATCAGTCATTGGCCATGTCCGGTGGACAGATTGCACTGCAGCCGTTCCTTCCAGTCTGCAGCTCTGTGAGTTCTCCCCAGATACGCCATGTAATCCCACTTCCTGTCTCCCTCCATTTCCTGTCAACATAATTTCCTGTTTCACTAGACTAGCTGAGCAAGTTCATTAGCAATTAAAAAAGGAAGCCCAACTAGCTAATGGAATTTTCTGTTTTATTATATACAGTACCTTATTTTAGATGCACTGATGTCCCCAATGGGTTTCTAGGCTTCTCTATGCAATGCAGGCAGATCATGGCTGGTTGAAGGGGCCAGCAGGAATCGCAGCAGTCAGCCTTGGTACACCACTCTGATGCAAGCCGTGGGCTGGCTTTTGGGAGAAGTTATGCAATTGTGAAAATGATGGGTGAATGTCAGTCTGCAGGATTGGGCATGCCTAAGCAGGCTGTATTTGAAGCAGACAACCCTAGATAATGCCCACATGAGATGCTGAGCCTCTGTGATTGAAAGAACTGAAAATAAATAGATGGGGGCGGAGTCAGAGATAGTCAAGCTAGGGAGGAAAGAACTAGATGATGCTGGACGTCCTTCAACCAGGAAACGAGACAGGTTCCATCTGACTTGCTGCAGCTTCTAATGCACATTGTGAGAAGCCCACAGTGTGCAGTGAAATCTGAGCAAGCCAATTCAATACAGGAGAGGAGCAGGTACAATAGTGCAAGACTGAAGGGAAAGCATGGAGTTCAGCTTTAAGCTTTTTGTTTGTACTCCGTTCTGGACAAATATGGAAGACGGATCCAAAGCTCAATGATGTGAAGAGAGGGAAAAAAGTTCATAAAACACGTTCTATAATAGATTAGAGGCTGGAAAACAACTTCATAGTTTGCAATAAAAATGTCGACATTCTCCTATAAAACCCTTTAAATGCCTGTAGATCTCATCTGTATGGAATAAAGACGCACAAACAAGGACGGCGGTAACGTCCCCACTTCATAAATCCTGATCTATACCATCCAATATTCCCCTGCTTTTCACCAGAATAATATTTACAGAGAGATTATCGGGCCGAGACCTAATGGGGGAGTCCTAGAAAAGTTTACACAGCGCACGGAGGAGGAGCGCGCTTTTCATGAGTTGGGGGGAGGGTGTTTACTTCATATGTCCGATTATTTTATAACACGAGTGAGATGAATGTTTTCAACTTTCACCGCCATTCGCAATGTTTAGGATTCTTTTAATGCTAAAGAAGTGCAGGGTGCAAAATGTGGTCACCAGCAGCGGTCAGAACTCCACTTTCCATCAGCTGGAATACAGATTACTGCACGCCACATCGTCTGTCATTGATCACCACCCTATTCACATCACTGGCATCCTTATATCACCCAGCAATATAGGAAGCAAGGAATACCTATGACTTTACCTATTGCTTTTCTCAGTCTCTGATTGGAAGTCACAGGATTAGAGGGTGGGCATTAAGATTTTTGTAATCAGCTGTTTGAGGGTCTAAAGCAGAGTTATCCAAACTGCGGAGCCTGGGCCGGATGAGGCCCTTTGCTTGCCTTTATCTGGCCCTTGGGGCACTATTCCCCCCACTGACACCAACAATGGGGAACAAATTCTCAGACTGACACCAATGATGTACATTTTGTTTACTACCATTGATGCCCAAACCTATGGCATTGTTTACTCCCACTGACCACAGTCCGCCCCCCCCCCCCCCCCCCAAAGTATAAAGAACAGTAAACTTGTGCTTTGTTTTGAAAGTTTTTAGACCCCTGGTCTAAAGGAACCCATTACCAGTGCACACAATGGGTTGGTGAGCTTCCCTACTCTTCTGTACCCCCAACCCCCACCAATCCTTTTTTTTTTCCTTCTTTTCTTTTTTCCTCCTTTCTTCCTTCCTTTTTTTCCTCATTCCTTACTTCCTTTTTCTCTTCCTTCCTTCATTTCTTTCTTTCTTTTTCTCTTCCTTTCCTTTCTTTCTCTCTTTCTTCCTTTCTTGATCTCTTCCTTCCTTCCGTTCTTTCTCTTTCCTTTCTTTTTTCTTTCTTTCTTTCTTTCTTTGTCTCTTCCTTTCCTTTCTTTCCCTCTTCCTTCCTTCCTTCCTTCCTTCCTTCACCTGCTTTTTTCTTTTTTCCTCTTTCTCTCTTCCTTTCTTCCTCCCCTCCTTTCTTTCTTTCTTTCTTCCTCCCCTCCTTTCTTTCTTTCTTTCTTCCTCCCCTCCTTTCTTTCTTTCTTTCTCCCCTCCTTTCTTTCTTTCTTTCTTTCTTCCTCCCCTCCTTTCTTTCTTGCTTTCTTTCTTTCTTTCTTTCTTCCTCCCCTCCTTTCTTTCTTGCTTTCTTTCTTTCTTTCTTCCTCCCCTCCTTTCTTTCTTTCTTTCTTTCTTTCTTCCTCCCCTCCTTTCTTTCTTTCTTTCTTCCTCCCCTCCTTTCTTTCTTTCTTTCTTTCTTTCTTCCTCCCCTCCTTTCTTTCTTTCTTTCTTTCTTTCTTTCTTTCTTCCTCCCCTCCTTTCTTTCTTTCTTTCTTTCTTTCTTTCTTTCTTTCTTCCTCCCCTCCTTTCTTTCTTTCTTTCTTTCTTTCTTCCTCCCCTCCTTTCTTTCTTTCTTTCTTTCTTCCTCCCCTCCTTTCTTTCTTTCTTTCTTTCTTTCTTTCTCTCTCTCTCTCTCTCTCTCTCTCTTTCTTTCTCTCTCTCTTTGCAACAAATGTGGAAACAACAAAATTTATAATGAAGGTATACTGGACAGCCACTGAAATATCTAGTGAATATTTAAAATGTACAGACACACCAAGAGCAGTTTTGATAAAAAGCATACAAATTTGATTTTTGACTTACTATAAAATCCATTTCTCTGATGTTCATTGATGGACACAGCTCCTGTCATTCTTGATCATTGGGTTATACTGCCCCCTACAGGAGTAGTGATGTCGCGAACATAAAATTCGCTGTTCGCGAACGGCGAACGCGAACATCGGCGAATGTTCGCGAACCGGCGAACATTGCGAACCGCCATAGACTTTAATAGGCAGGCGAATTTTAAAACCCACAGGGACTCTTTCTGGCCACAATAGTAATGGAAAAGTTGCTTCAAGGGGACAAACACCTGGACTGTGGCATGCCGGAGAGGGATCACACAAAAAAAAGTTCTTAAAAATTGTAATTTTTTGATAGAGAGCCAATTATTGGAAAAATAAAAAAAAATAAAAATAAAAAATTTCTTTGGATTTAGCATCTGGGGGGTCTAAAAAGTGTACCTGTGAAGTTTCAGCTCTGTAGCATGTCCGGAACCAGAAAAAAATGCGAATTAGGGTTAGGGTTAGGGTTAGGGCTAGGGTTAGGGTTAGGGCTAGGGTTAGGGCTAGGGTTAGGGTTAGGGCTAGGGCTAGGGTTAGGGTTATTTTTATGGCTAGGCTTAGAGGGTTAGGGTTAAGGTTAGAGGGTTAGGGTTATGGTTAGAGGGTTAGGGTTAGGTTTAGTGTTAGGGGCTAGGGTTAGGGTTACGGTGAGATACTTAGGGTTAGAGTTAGCCATACCCCTACACCTCTAACTCTAACCCTAAGCACTAAAAATAACCCTAACCTTAGCCCTGACCCTAACCCTAACCCTAACCCTAGCCCTAACCCTGATTCTATTTTTTTTTCTGGTTCTGGACATGCTGCAGAGCTGAAACTTCACAGGTACACCTTTTAGACCCCCCAAACAATAAACCCAAAGAAATTTTTTTGTGTTAAGTTTTTTTTTTCTTCCAATAATTGGCTCTCTATCAAAAATGACAATTTTTAAGAACTTCTTTTGTGTGATATAGTGTCTAGGGGGTCTAAAAAGTATACCTGTGAAGTTTCAGCTCTGTAGCATGTCCAGAACCAGAAAAAAAGATAATTTTTCAGTAGAGCAGGGATGGTGGGAACCCCTTTTACACCTATATGATCTTTTTTTTCTGGTTCTGGACATGCTACATATATATATATATATTAAAAAAATACTCAAATACCAGCCCTCAAAAGGGCTTTTGGGGACAATATATATATTTATATATATATCCAAAAAAATCTCAAATACCAGCCCTAGGAAGGGCTTTTTGGGGTGCTGTCCTTACAGCAGGAGTGTACCAAGAACACTGGCTAACAAGACCGGGAACTGTCCCCAGCTATAACAGCAGCAGCAGCAGCACTTTCCCTGCTCTCAGTAACACAGAAATGATCTAAAATGGATGCTGCCCTTGCTTATTTATAGGAGGTGGGAGGGTGTGGGAGGGAGGTATGCTGATTGGCCTGGAATGTGTCTGCTGACTGTGATGTTCAGGGTCAAAGTTTGCCTCAATGATGATGTATAGGAGGCAAACCGAACATCGCATATGTTCGCCCGCAGCGGCGAACGCGAACGTTCGAAGTTCGCCGGGAACCGTTCGCCGGCGAACCGTTCGGTACATCTCTATACAGGAGTAGGACACTAGGCAGAAAAAAACTTCTGGTTACACCCATGGGCAGTCCCAGGGGGTATACTCCCTCTCCCTGCTATAGGCACTCAGTTTTGTTACAAGCAGTGTCAGGAGAATTATAACTCCGTCAATGAACATCAAAGAAATGAATTTTACGGTAAGTCAAAATCCTTAACAGACACATCTCCTGTTATTCTTGACCATTGGGAAGGGGACAAAGCACCACCTTATCCTTGTGAATCACCAGATAAGGTGAACAGCAGAATAACGCCGCCAGTTCCGACAACCTGCACACAGAGGTGATAGCCACTAAAAAGGCCACCTTCTGGGACAGCGCAAGCAGGGGAATCTCCTGAATATTTTCAAAAGGAGGCTTCTGTAGAACTGAAAGCACCAAATTAAGATCCCAAGGCGACAACGGAGCCTGAACTGGAGGAACCAAATGTTGGACACCCTGAAGAAAAGTACACACCGGTGAGTGTGTGGCCAAAGGTTGTTGAAAAAAGACCGCCAAGGCCAATACCTGGCCCTTAATGGTACTCAAGGTCAATTTCTGTTCAACTCCCCTTTGAAAGAAGGTTAAGGCCTGAGCCACCGAGAAGGAGCGAAGATGCGCCCCAAAAGACTCACACCATGCAATGTACGTCTTCCACGAACAATGGTACATCTTCCTCGAAGTAAACTTCCAAAGAACGTTGGCGACCAGCCACAGCGGATCGGTGTACCAAGCCCGGCAAGGTCAGTCCAGGGCCACTAAGATGACCAGAATCCCTTCTGCCCCAATCCTGCGAAGGAGTCTGGGCAGAAGCTTGAGAGGAGGGAAGGCATATATCAGACGATACTGACCCCACAGGGCCACTAACGCGTCTGTGGCATCTGCCAGTGGATCCCTTGACTGAGCCACAAATCTCCACACCTTTCTGTTGAGCCGAGATGCTAACAGATCCACCTCAGGTGTGCCCCACCGGAGACACAGCTGATGAAACACCTCCGAATGAGGGGACCACTTCCCGTGGTCCAACGCCTGCCGACTGAGGTAGTCCGTCTGCCAATTTTCCACCCCGGGAATGTGTACAGCAGAGAGGGCAGGAACAAACCGTTCTGCCCACCTTAGAATGCCGGCTACCTCCAGAGCCACCCAGGCACATCTTGTACCCCCTTGGTGATTGACATAAGCCTCGGCCGGGGCATTATCCGATTGAATGCGCACTGGGCATCCCTGAAGACAATCCGTCCAATGATCCAGACACAGTCTGATTGCTCAGAGTTCCAGGACATTGATTGGCAGTCTGGACTCCTCCAACGTCCATATCCCCTGAGCAGAATGCTTGCCGAGGACACCTCCCAAGCTGGAAAGGCTAGCATCCATGAGACCACTGTCCAATACAAGGGGAGGAAGGATTTTCCCAGCTGAATCACCGGAGAGTGAAGAAACCATATCAGGGACTTTGTTCACCGACTCAGCCAGATTTGATTGTCCAGAGAATGCAGAGTGTTGTCCCACTTGGTCAGAATCTCCCTTTGCAGGGACCTCGTATGGAACTATGCAAACAGAACCGCCTCAAAGGTAGATACCATCAGGTCCACCACTCGCATGCAAGTCCGGAATGGATGACCATCTGTTGGACAGCAGGAGACGAATTGCAGCCTGCAGTTTCTGGAGTTTGTCCAGAGGAAGGAGCACTCTGGCTACAGCAGAGTCCAGAGTCAGGCCCAAATAGACCAGCTTTGTGGACGGAGCCAGGGCAGACTTCTGAAAATTCTGAATCTAGCCAAACTCCTGCAGAGTTCGTATTGTGATCTCCAGGTTCTCCACCAGAGCAGAGGGAAACTACGCTCGCAGAAGGAGATTGTCCAAGTAGCCCAGTACCGCGATCCCTCGTTGGCATAGCAAAGCTAGCACCGGAGTCAACACTTTTGTGAAGACCCAAGGAGCGGAGGCGAGACCAAAGGGTAACGCCACAAACTGATAATGCTCCTCTTCCACAACAAAGCGGAGAAAGCCCTGGTGACTGGCACATATTGGAATATGAAGATGGACATCCTTGATATCTATAGGAGGTGAGGAAATCCCCCTGATGCAGGGATGCCACCACCGTTCGAATGGACTCCATTCTGAACTTCTGTACCCCCACAAAGCAGTTTAGCGCCTTGAGATCCAAGATTGGACACACTTTGCCTTCCTTCCTGGGGACTGTGAAGGAAGGCAAAGTGTTTTTGAGTAAAGAGCCTGAGTAAAAAGTAATTTGAGTAAAAAGCCTGAAAACGTTCCGAAGTCAGAACCGGAACAATCACCCCTTGAAGAAACAGGTCTTGTACCGCCCCAAACATACCCTGTAACCGATCTGGGGACAGGCGCAGGTTGGAAGGAAAAAACCTTGCCAGGGGCAAGAGCGAAACTCGATCTTGTATCCAGACTGATTGGCTTAGTGAACCCACTTGTCTTGTACCAGGGAATTCTATGGGTCCGGAAACCAACGAAGACATCGCCCCACCCCCAATATGGGTTAGAGTGCACCTTCATGCAGAAAGAGCCTTGTCTGCGGGTCTGGAGAAGCCTGCTCTCGGTTCATTTGGATCCGCCAGAGGAGGTCTTGAAAGGCTTCGAGCCCTCGTCAGTCGCCCCTGAGGGGGACGAAAAAGCTTCTTATGAGCCGAGAAGGAAGGTCCAGGTCTACGACGAGGTTCATTGCCCTTAGTAGCCCGTGGAAGGAAATTACTCTTCCCCCCTGTGAGACCTTTAATAATGTCATCCAGGGTAGCTCCAAACAGGCGATCTCCTTGAAGGGGAAGATCAGTCAAGGCCTTTTTTAGAAGTCTGATCCGCACACCAGCATTTAAGCCAAAAGACACACCAAAGAACCACCGCTAAAACAGAGAGGTGAGCCATCAGAAGAGCCACATCCAAAAAGGCATCACAGATAAACTGCAGCCCCTGGACCAGCTGGTCCGCCAGCTCAGCAAAGGCAGGGGGGAGCTGTTCCCCCTCCAGATCATGGTGTAGGAGCTTAGCCCACTCGGTCAGAGTTTGTGACACCAGGGCAATGGTAAATACCGGCCTCATCACCGAACAAGCTAAGGTGTACATACTGCGGGCCACAGCCTCCGCCTTTCAGTCAGCCGGGTCCTTAAAGGCCGGGGACTCTTCAACCGGAATCATGGTTGCCTTGTTTAATCTGGAAACCGGAGAGTTCACCACTGGTGGGACACTCCACTTCTTAAGAAGGTACTCCTCATAGGGGTAACACCTAGTAAAGTTCCTAGGAACCCCATGGGGACGCTGCGGTTGTCCCCACTCTTTAGCAACAATATCCACGACTAATACCCTTTTTTCCTCCTTCCTTCTCTTTTTTTCTCCTTTCTTCTTTTTCTTTCTTTCTTCCTCCCTTCCCTTTTGTATCTGTCCTTCCCTCCTTCATTCTTCGCCCACCCTGTCTCTCTTCCATCCTTCCTCCTTCTCTCTCCCTCTCCTGATCTCATAATTACACATGACAGTGGTACAGGTAACATGATAAGGAGTGGAAATGGAAAACCATTCTTAGGAGACGAGTCCTATCATGTCCTTGGAACTTCAGATCTCTGATTACAATGTAGTTATTGACCATTCTGTCCATATGTTCTGTCCATGAGATCTCCCATACTGGAGATGATAGTCAGGAGAGGAGAGGCCGGCACTGTCAGGGACATATTCCTAAAGAGGAGAACGTTAATTGATTGAACGCCTGCCATAAATTGGCAGCATTGTATTATTCACCCAATCAAGCAAAGTAGAATACAATAAGCTCATTGGTTAATGTTGGCTGTACAGGGCATCAGTATAGACGTGTTTACTGACATTTCTGGCTCTCGTAACCCACATTATTCAGACCAGGCAACCCAGATAACAACATTGCAGCACCATGCGTGATCTAGGAGTACAGGTCTGTACATCCAGAGACAGAGATTGTTTATATAGCAGAGTCTGATAATGGCCCAAGGTATGGAATTCCACAGATACATAGGCAGAGTCTGCTGAGAATAATCCAGCCAGATATGACAAGACGTGTGGAGGGGAGAGACAGTTTATAAGAACATTCCCAATGTATTATGCACAATCTGAAGAATTATAGCACGTTTCTAGGAAAATGTAATAAAATCAATTATACTTAGAGGCAACTCCAGACTAACAAACATATATCATTAAACCCCAATATGGGTCTCCACTACCTGCGTAACGGTTTTGTGCATCTCAACTGTGCCTGCATTACTTGAGCTAAAATATCAGGCATTGATGTAGTGGATGAGGTTTGGAGTGTAGTTCTCTTGGACTGCCCAGCATCTGTGTTATCCCCATCCTCCGGGGGGTCCCCTTCTGCCTGGGTAGAGCATGTAAGAACTTTCTCTTTCCTGGGTGTTTGTTTTGTTCTAATGCAGGAGCTCGGGTCTTTTTTAACAACAGAGCTTCCTCTTCCCGCACAATCCCTACAAGCTCCTGGTAGGTTAAGGACTGACATTGCTCTGAGGTTTTTAGCTAAATCCATATTGGATCGGAGTGCAGAGCACCTCTCAGAATCTGTTTTATTCTGGTTTGTTCTAGAGCTGTAGATTCCATCCCCTTCCTTAACACAATTCGATACAATATCTTGTATAGCCTTCCGATGTACTCGGGCAAAGGTTCACCTTGGTGTTGAAAAGTGTGCTTGAATTAAAAAATCAGATCAGAAGCCTTTTCTGTTCGACCAAACTCTTCTTGCAACATAATAAGATAGTCGTAGACCCTGCAGGTCTTTTGGCTGAATTTAAGATTTCGAATGGCCTCAGCAGCAGCTCCCCTTACACTCTCGGTGATCCGCTGTTTCTTTTGGGTTTCAAGAACATCCCATTCCTCGAGGGCCTGCAGAGCCTGCTTCATCCAGGTCTCATACTCTTCTTCCCCCATTTGGCACTGGCTGAACCTCCGAAAAGTGTCTCAGCTTTCTGTAACCAGCCCTGGAGTTGATGACATTGGTCTGATTACACTTAGTTATGAAATTTTCCAGAGAAGTGAAAAGTTCTGCACCCAGAGCAACTGAGGTCGTAGACATGGGCATTTCATCGATGGAACTAGTTTGACTTGAGCCTTCTTGACTTAAGCCTTCTTGGCTTGAGCCTTCCCTACTTACTCCTGACCATCCCAACTGGATTGAATGAGCTTCAATGCCGTCAGTTAGTTGGATGTTAGGCCCTTGAAAGCAGGCAGGGATATCCCTCCTCCATTCCAATAACGCTAGAGTGTGGGAAGTGTCCTGACTCATCATTCAGATCCAATACTGACACCTTCCCCCCAGGGGCTAAAGCCTCCACTGCTTGTTGGATCTGCACTTCTGTCCATGCAGTTCTGGGGGTCCCTGTCACCACACTTAGCTCCAGGTGGCCATTTTCCTCCTCACACCACCAAGCTGCAGCAGCAGCATCCATGTTGATCGTCTTTGGCTTGTTGTCTTAGGCTTTCTGTCTAACTGACAGAACAGAGTATATCCCGGACGAGCCCCCACATGTAGCGCTACCCCCGCAGGAGTCGCTGGTTGAATTGGGTCCTCTGTTCTTACCTTGACCTCATGGAGTACAGGTCTGTAGATCCAGAGACAAATATTGTTTTTATAGTGGAGACTGATAATGGCCCAAGCTATGGAATTCCACAGATACATAGGCAGAGTTTGCTCAGAATAACCCAGCCAGATATAACAAGATGTGTGGAGGGGAGAGACAGTTTATAAGAACATTCCCAATGTATTATGCACAATCTGAAGAATTATAGCACGTTTATAGGAAAATGTAATAAAATCAATTATATTCAGACAAACATATATCATTAAACCCCCAATATATATTTATATATATTTATTTTAAAATAATTATAAAATCCTTGAGGCACTGCAGCCCTACCCCCACATGAGCCGCTAGTTGAATTAGGTCCTCTGTTCTTACTTTGACCTCTACAAAGTCCTCTGTACCTCTGTCATCTTGGGTATACCCGTCAACAGACACATATTGACAAGGTTTGGTAAATGCCTCAGGGTCACCTTGAATTAGACTCGAGACCTTGGAGTATGATACAAAGTTATATTAGGAATATGAGTAGTCAAAAATAACAGGAAATCACAATGCAGTACATGTTTTAGAATATACAGTTGCAAATATCAATTGGCTCAGGTTGATTGAATCATTGTCATCTATTATTTACTGGTGGGAAAGTAGAATACTGTTTGTGTTGGTTGTTCTTTGGATATGTTAATTATATTTCTGTACACAATTTCATCTGCATATGATAATGTAACCAGGCACTGGACCTGGTATGGTAATTTGATCAGGAGGGTGATGTTTCCCTGTGCTGTATATATTGTATGTGAGAGTGTTCAATAACGTTGTTGTTGGTTCCAGACTCATACAAGCTATTCTCGGCTAGTTTTGTATGGGGGGCGGCTCGAATATCCGATATCTATGTTTAGACTGGAGGAAGCAGTATGCTGATGGGAGCCCACAAACACAGTGTGGGTCACGGTTCCATTACAACCCTTCACTCTGATACCCCTAACTAAAATCTAGTGGAATCAATTGCCTTCAGAAGTCACCTAATTAGTAAATAGAGTCCACCTGTGTGTAATTTAATCTCAGTAGAAATACAGGGGTTCTGTGAAGCCCTCAGAGGTTTGTTAGAGAACTTTAGTGAACAAACAGCATTGTGAAGGCAAGGAACACACCAGACAGGTCAGGGATAAAATTATGGAGAACTTTAAAGCAGGGTTAGGCTATAACAAAATATCCCAAGCTTTTAAAATCTCACGGAACACTGTTCAATCCATTATCCGAATATGGAAAGAGCATTGCACAACTGCAAACCTACCAAGACATGGCCATCCACCTAAACTGATAGGCCAGGCAAGAAGAGCATTAATCAGAGAAGTAGCCACAAGGTCCATGGCAACTCTGGAGGAGCTTCAGAGACCCACAGCTCAGGTAGGAGAATATGTTCACAGGACAATTATTAGTCATGCACTCCACAAATCTGCCCTTTGTGGAGGAGTGGCAAGAAGAAAGCCATTGTTGAAAGAAAGCCATAAGAAGTCCCATTTCCAGTTTGCAAGAAGCCATGTGGGGGACACAGCAAACAGGTGAAAGAAGGTCTTCTGGTCAGATAAGACCAAAAATTTAACTTTTTGGTCCTAAAAGCAAAACGCTATGTGTGGCGGAAAACTAATACTGCACATCATCCTGAACACACCATCCCTACCGTGAAACATGATGGTGTTAGCATAATGTTATGGGGATACTTTTCTTCAACATGGACAGGGAAGCTGGTCAGAGTTGATGGGAAGATGGATGGAGCCAAATACACGGCAATCTTAGAAGAAAGCCTGTCAGAGTCTGCAAAAGACTTGAGACTGGGGCGGAGGTTCACCTTCCAGCAGGACAACGACCCTAAACATACAGCCAGAGCTACAATGGAATGGTTTAACTCAAAGCATATTCATGTGTTAGAATGGCCCAGTCAAAGTCCAGACTTAAATCAAATTGAGAATCTGTGTGTGAAAATTGCTGTTCACAGATGCTCCCCATCCAATCTGAGAGAGCTTGAGATATTTTGCAGAGAATAATTTGCAAAAATGTCACTCTGTAAATGTGCAAAGCTAGTAGAGACAACCCCAAAAAGACTTGCAGCTGTAATTGCAGGGAAAGTTGATTCTACAAAGTATTGACCCGTGGGGGGCAGGGTGTTGCTGAATACATATGCACACCAAACTTTTCATTCACATATTTATTTGTTAAACATTTTGAAACTCATTTATCATTATCCTTCCACTTCACAATTATGTGCCACTTTGTGTTGGTTTATCACATAAAATCCTAAGAAAATTAATTTACATTTTTTGGTTGTAACATGACAAAATGAGGACAATTTTAAGGGATATGAATACTTTTTCAAGGCAACGTACTCAGGGACCACAGGCAGTGGTATACCTGCTGCCGGCCGGTGTTGGGGCTTAAAACTGCATTGGAGGACTCTTAAACAGAGTAACAGAAAGGGAGGTTACTCTCAAAAAAACAATCCCTGGGGGTCCCAATAAGGTCTCTTTTAATAGAAGGGAAGCAGTGATGGTGCTGGCCTATGTGTGATAAACACGGCAAAGTAGCTAATGTTTTGAATTTTGAGCCTTTAACTGCACATTTTACCCAGTTTTAAACTTTGTATTTGTATGAAAAATGTGCTTCTCTTTTTCTATGTTTCGAGGTGCCATTAGGCTGCATGCACACTTCAGTGGGGTGGGAACACGTGCAAATTTGCGTGATTTCCCACAATGCTCAGAAACCTGCTGCCCTTTTGCAGACGTGCGGCGGTGCCGTTAACTCCTCTTGGCACCCCCACACATCTTCGAACGCACCCATTTTTACATGGGCCCAAACGTATAATGCCACAATTTTTCAAAAGGGTCAGAGACTTCTTTTGAGTGTTTCTCATGCATTGAGCAGCCTGTTAGAATAAATGGGCTGCCCTACGTGCAACATGCAGAAACGCACAGCCGCTACAATGGTGTGAATGGAGCCTCAACAATGAATGTCAAGTGTTTTTTACAGGATTCTTTATACTTGTGTTGCCCACTGTAGAGCGCTCTGCGTTGGGTCACTCTTCCGAGGATGCTTAACAGGTGGTCAGAAGGAAAAAGGCCACCTCCTCACTGCCTCTTTTAATCCCTAAAAATTTGCACCACTGAATAGATTGCGATTGGTGGGCGATACCAATGGGGAAAAATTTTGTGTTGCCGTAGGGCATAACAGCCATGGCATATGTCCCCCCCCCCCCCCCCCGTCTTTTGCCTTTGCAGCTTGACATAGTGATTGGGGGGTGGTGAAAATATGGCTCTGTTGCATGCTTTTATTGCCTCCCGAACGCAAGTGTAGATGAGGCTTTATATGTATTTCTGCTGTATATTGAGCTGTTTGCCTGGAGTTGAGCTTTAAAAATGACAGAATCCGTACACAAGTAATCGTTTTGTGAAACTCAACCCATCATCCAGCGGGAGTGGGTGTCGGAGTCCATTAGCGCTCACAAATCATGGACTTTTTCCTTATTTTTTGAGATAAATGATGAAGCCGCGGGCAGCCAGTGGAACAGCAGGCTCTGTCAGTCAGTTCATCAGCGAGACAACCACCTTCCTGCCGTGACAGCCCAGCGCAGGGAGTGCAGCCGTCAGGGGCTCATTATCCGTCGCTCAATATTTCTTACCCCGTGACATCAACCCTTCAGAGATCCGTGCACTGCGCAGCTCACTAACAGAATGTGAAACGCTGCTTGTCTTCCGGGCCAAATCATCACTAGATTTGTCTTGTCAAAAAAAAATAAAAAAAATGCTCTTTTTCATTCCAATGAAGAAAACAGATCCCTTCAAATCCCCATACAGAAAAAGCATAAATGTTACTTATCAATGGGAAACCTGAGGGGCCTGGGACGACGCACACTATTGCCTTGAAGTTAAGATCACATCATATGAAAGCCCCCCATCCCCCCTTCAGAGGTGTCCCCAACACATTAGATATGTCCCCATCAAATCAGAGGTCCCCCTATCATATGAGAGATCAACTTGGCATCAGAGGTGCCCCTATCACAGTGATGGCGAACCTTGGCACTCCAGATGTTTCGGAACTACATTTCCCATAATGCTCATGCACTATGCAGTGTAGTGGGGCATCATGAGAAATGTGGTTCCAAAACATCTGGGGTGCCAAGGTTTGCCATCACTGCCCTATTACCTCTGAGGTGTTCCCATCACATGAGAACCAACCTTTTAGATCAGAGTCTCTCAATCACATCGAAGAACCTCACATTATATAGGAGTTTCCCATATCATGTCAGAGGTCTTCCAATGACATCAGAGGTCCTTCCATCACATCAGAGGTTCCCCCATCACAAAAGAACCCCACCTTTGGATCAGACTCCCTCTATCATATCAGAAGTCCCCGTGTTACAAAGGAGGTCCCCCCATCATGTCAGAGATCTTCCTATCACATCAGAGGTTCTCATATCACATCAGAGGCCGTCGATCATTTGAGAGCCACCATCACATCAGAGGTGTCCCCATTACATGAGGATCCACCCTTTAGATCAGAGTCCCTCTAGCACATCAGAGAACCCCACATTACATAGGAGGTTCCACCCATCATGTCAGAGGTCTTGCAATGACATCAGAGGCCCACTATCATTTTAGAGCCCCCCTTCACACCAGAGGTCCCCCTATCATGTCAGAGGTGTCCCCATCACATCAGAGGTCCCCCCATCACATGAAAACCCACCTATTAGATCAGACTCCCTCTATCATATCAGAGGTCCCCGCATTACAAAGGAGGTCTCCCCATCATGTCAAAGATCTTCCTATCACATCAGAGACCCCCCCATCACATTAGAGGTCCCCATATCACATCAGAGGGCCGTCTATCATTGAGAGCCCTCATCACATCAGAGGTGTCCCCATTACATGCGTCTATCATTGAGAGCCCTCATCACATCAGAGGTGTCCCCATTACATGAGAACCCACCCTTTAGATCAGATGCCCTCTATCACCTCAGAGAACCCCGCATTACATAGAAGCCCCCCCCCCCCATTATGTCAGAGGTCTTCCAATGAAATCAGAGGTTCCTATATCACATCAGAGGTCCCCCTATCATATGAGAGTTCAACTTGGCATCAGAGGTCCCCCTATCACAGTGATGGCGAACCTTGGCACTCCAGATGTTTCGGAACTACATTTCCCATAATGCTCATGCACTATGCAGTGTAGTGGGGCATCATGAGAAATGTGGTTCCAAAAAATCTGGGGTGCCAAGGTTTGCCACCACTGCCCTATCACATCAGAGGTGTCCCCATCACATGAGAATCCACCCTTTAGATCAGAGTCCCTCTAGCACATCAGAGAACCCCACATTACATAGGAGGTTCTGCCCATCATGTCAGAGGTCTTGCAATGACATCAGAGGTTCCTATATCACATCAGAGGGCCCACTATAATTTTAGAGCCCCCCTTCACACTAGAGGTTCCCCTATCATGTGAGAGGTGTCCCCATCACATCAGAGGTCCCCCCATCACATGAAAACCCACCCATTAGATCAGACTCCCTCTATCATATTCATATCAGAGATCCCTGCATTACAAAGGAGGTCTCCCCATCATGTCAAAGATCTTCCTATTACATCAGAGATCCCCCCCCCCCAACCACATTAGAGGTCCTCCATATCACATCAGAGGGCTGTCTATCATTTGAGAGCCCTCATCACATCAGAGGTGTCCCCATTACATGAGAGCCCACCCTTTAGATCAGATTCCCTCTATCACCTCAGAGAACCTCACCTTACATAGAAGGTCCCCCCCCCCCCCCGTTATGTCAGAGGTCTTCCAATAACATCAGAGGTTCCCATATCACATCAGAGGTCCCCCTATCATTTGAGAGCCCCCCTTCACACCAGAGGTCCCCCTATCATGTCAAAGGTATCTCCATCACATCAACGGACCCCCATAACATGAGAGACCACCCTTTAGATCAGATTCCCTCTTTTGTATGAGAGGTCCCCGCATTACAAAGGATATAGCCCCATCTTTTCAGAGGTCTTCCTATCACATCAGAGGTCCCCCCATTACATCAGAAGGTCCCTATCATTTCAAAAGCCCCCCTTTACATCAGAGTTCCCACTATCATGTCAGATGTGTCCCCATCACATCAGAGATCCCCATCACATGAGAACCCACCATTTAGATCAGAGTCCCTCTATCACATCAGAGGTCCTCGCATTACAAAGGAGGTCCCCCCATCATGTCAGAGATCTTCCTATCACATCAGAGACCCCCCCCCCTCATCACATCAGAGGTCCCAGTATCACATCAGAGGGCCGTCTATCATTTTAGAGCACCCTTCACATCAGATGTCCCCCTACCACGTCAGAGGTATCCCCATCACATCAGAGGTCCCCACATTACATAGGAGGCCCCCCCCCCAATATGTCAGAGGCCCTCCCATCACATTAGAGGTCCCCACATTACATAGGAGGCCCCCCCCTCCCAATATGTCAGAGGCCCTCCCATCACATCAGAGCCCACCCTTGAGGTCCAAGTCTTCATATCACATCTGAGGGCCCCCTAACATTTGAGAACCCCCCTTGACATCAGAGGTCCCCCTATTTCATCAGAGGTGTCCCCATCACATCAGAGGTGTCCCCATCACATGAGAACCCACCCATGAGATCGAAGTCCCTCTTTCACATCAGAGAACCCCACATTACATAGGAGATTCCCCCATGAAGTCAGAGGTTTTCCAATGACATCAGAGGTTCCAATATCACATCAGCGGGCCCCCTATCATTTGAGATCCCCCCTCACACCAGAGACCCCCCTATCATGTCAGAGGTGTCCCCATCACATCAGAGCACCCACATCACATGAGAACCCACCCTTTTGATCAGAGTCCCTCTATCACATGAGAGGTCCCTGCATTACAAAGGACGTTCCCCTAACATGTCAGAGACCCTCCCCTTACATCAGAGCCCACCTATGAGATCAGAGTCTCAATTTAACAGCAGAGGTTCCCCAATTATTAAAATCAGAGATCCTCTTATCACATCAGAGGTCATTTAATCATGATAGAGGTCCCCCCCCCCCATACCATCTACCCAAAAACTTTATCGCCAATGGTACAAAGTCACAATGCCTGACTTGAGTGCACCTCTTTCCATCTGACCCTCTCTTACTCTACTGACGCATTTCACCACAAAAGGGGCTTATTTGTGAAGCTGTCCCCATTGGATGACTTCCCTTCACCTTTTGTCCTGGTGATATTTTTGGACTTGCCAACACCTGAAGAAGAGTGTAAATGTCCTTTATGGGGACACAGGCAGCAATAAAAACTTAACATGGGTCCTTATTTCTGACTCCTCCATCCAAAAAAAAAAAAAAGGGTTTGGCTTAAGATACACTGTAATAGAACAATGTATTTCTACTTCACATCCAGGGTCCCCTATCACATCAGACTCCCCTCTTTCACATCGGAGGTCCCTTCATCACAGCCCCCCTTCACTTTAGAGTCTTCCTATCATGTCAGGCCCCCTTTACATGAGCTCCTCCTATATCACATCAGAGTTCCCCATCACATCAGAATCCCCCCCTTCACTACGGAATACCCCCCATCATAGAGGCCCCTAATCACATCACAATCCCCCATCATAAAGGCCCCTCATCACAGAGCCCCTCTTCACATCAGGGCCCTACCTTTGGCCCCAGCAGTGCTGTAGAGGACAGGAGGTGGAGAAGGTGGACCTCCATCCTCTCCTGAATGCTGGGGCAGGTCCTGCATGCCTCCTGTCATGTTGCTGGCTACTGGAGAGTCTATTGATGCTGCTGGGGTCTATTGTTACTGGTGTAGTCTATTGTTACTGTTGTTACACTAAATTCATGTAATGCCAAGTGGTGCTGGGGTGTGCTGTGCTGGAGTGTGTTTATTCATGCTGGCTACCAGGGGAGATCTATTGTTGTTGGTGGAGGATCTATTGTTACTGTGGAGTAATTGTTGCTGGGAGGGATCTACTGTTGGGGGGGGGGGTCTATGTTGCTGGCTACTGGAGAGTCTGTTAATGTGGGCTGCTGGGAGATCTATTGTTGCTAGGGGATCTATTGTTGCTGGCTTCCGGGGGTTTATAGTTACTGGGGGTGAGGTCTAATGTTGCTGGCTGAAGGGGGGTCTATTGTACTGCTTTTCTTGTTATCATTAACAAATTACATACAAATGACTTATTTGGTACAGTACTGGGAGGTGGATAGAAGGAACATAGAGATGGTGTTCAGAGGTGGGTTGAAGGAACCAAGGGATGGTGTTTGGAGGTGGGTAGAAGGAACAAAGGGATGGTGTTCGGAGGTGGGTAGAAGGAACCAAAGGATGGTGTTCGGAGGTGGGTAGAAGGAACCAAGGGATAGTGTTTCGGAGGTGGGTAGAAGAAACCAAGGGATGGTGTTCGGAGGTGGGTAGAAGGAACCAAGGGATGGTTTTCAGGGGTGGGTAGAAGGAACCAAGGGACGGTGTTTGGAGATGGGTAGAAGGAACCAAGGGACGGTGTTCAGAGGTGGGTAGAAGGTACCAAGGGACAGTGATTGGAGGTGGGTAGAAGGAACCAAGGGACGGTGTTCGGAGGCTGGTAGAAGGAACCAAGGGACGGTGTTCAGGGGTGGGTAAAAGGAACCAGAGGACGGTTTTCGGAGGTGGGTAGAAGGAACCAAGGGACAGTGTTCGGAGGTGGGTAGAAGGAACCAAGGAATGGTGTTCGGAGGTGGGTAGAAGGAAACAAGAAATGGTGTTCGGAGGTGGGTAGAAGGAACCAAGGGACGATGTTCGGAGGTTGGTAGAATGAACCAAGGGACGGTGTTCAGGGGTGGGTAGAAGGAACCAAGGAACAGTGTTCAGAGGTGGGTAGAAGGAACCAAAGGACAGTGTTTGGAGGTGGGTAGAAGAAACCAAGGGACAGTGTTTGGAGGTGGGTAGAAGAAACCAAGGGACGGTATTCAGGGATGGGTAAAAGGAACCAGAGGACGGTGTTCGGAGGTCGGTAGAAGGACCAAGAAATGGTGTTCGGAGGTGGGTAGAAGGAACCAAGGAACAGTGTTTGGAGGTGGGTAGAAGGAACCAAGGTATGGTGTTCGGAGGTGGGTAGAAGGAACCAAGGTATGGTGTTCGGAGGTGGGTAGAAGGAACCAAGGAATGGTGTTCGGAGGTGGGTAGAAGGAACCAAGAAATGGTGTTCGGAGGTGGGTAGAAGGAACCAAGGGACGGTGTTCGGAGGTTGGTAGAATGAACCAAGGGACAGTGTTTGGAGGTGGGTAGAAGAAACCAAGGGACAGTGTTTGGAGGTGGGTAGAAGAAACCAAGGGACGGTATTCAGGGATGGGTAAAAGGAACCAGAGGACGGTGTTTGGAGGTCGGTAGAAGGAACCAAGGGATGGTGTTCGGAGGTGGGTAGTGGGCAGAAAGAAAGGGGGACTTGGAAGATGGGAGGACTTGCATCTGTTCTGTGAGAAAAAAAAGCCCTGCCCAGGTATAGTATATACACAGTTACATTGGTCCAAGCTGAAATAATGTAACTGTAAATATATCCATACCTGGAGTTCATTACATTAAATTACTTTGTGATGTATGTCTAATTTTGGAGGTAATTAAATAAAATATCGAGTAAGAACCCTTTCATTTTTTTTTTTTTTTTGCAGCTGGAAAAAGTCACACGTCAGCGTCTCCTTGACAGGACAATTAGTGAAGGCTCACCGATTCCAATATATAAACAGCGGCCATTTAATCCTGGATGTGATACCTCCCTGCTAATGAAAACCTGAGCGCTTCAGTCCGGCCTGCGAGCAATTAAAATCTACGCTTGTCAACGGGAAGATTGGCGACTTCCACGATGAACAGAGCCCTCGTAAACTGGGCAAGCGATGGGAAGTTGGTGCACATCCTCTCTGGTTTCTGATACATTTTGCGCAAACATACCCGATTCCCCCAGGCGATATTTAGTAACACATTGACTGAAAATAATTTGCACGCTAATGTCGGTGATGTCATGATGAATCATTAAAAACCACTTAGCAGGAATTCCTAGAAATAGCTGGAGCAGGGTTTCGGAGTGGGTATTGAGCGGAGCAAGAGGCCACCTCACGGAGGAATCCAGGATATTCCTGGCAGGTCCATGCGGTCGGTCGATTCTCCCCGGGTCTCAGGTTCAGCATAAAGCTGAAAAGGTCAATGGTGTTCAGATTTATATGACTTTAGTATTATGCAGAAGAGCTGGCCATCATCCAAACACATGTATGATTCCTCGCTCCCCCTCCTCTGACCCTGGTCCTCCATCACCGGGGACCATGCGCTTTATTTAATTTGTATCTGAACTGACAGCCTGTTGTACCGCCGCACGCTGACTCCTGCGCTCGCTTCTCATGTCATTTTCAGCTTCTGTCTTTCAAAACGCAAACAATTCTTATTAATACCTCATTAACCACTTCGGCCCCGGAAAGGATTTACCCCCCTAATGACCAGGCCATTTTTTGCGATTCGGCACTGCGTTATTTTACCAGACAATTGCGCGGTCATGCGACGATGTAGGCCAAATAAAATTTATGTCCTTTTTCCCCGCAAATAGAGCTTTCTTTTGGTGGTATTTGATCATCTCTGCGATTTTTATTTTTTGCGCTATAATTTTTTTTTTTTCAGAATTGTCACGGTTTTTTGTTTATAACGCAAAAAATAAAAATCGCACAGGTGATCAAATACCACCACAAGAAAGCCCTATTTGTGGGAAAAAAAGACATCAATTTTATTTTGGTACAGTGCCCTAAGACTGCGCAATTGTCAGTTAAAATAACGCAATGTCGTATCGCAAATAATGGCCTGGTCATTAACCATTTTAAGACTGCACTGATTACTGTAGTAATGTCACTGGTCCCCCCAAAAGTGTCAAAAATGTCAGTTAGGTGTCCAATCTGTCCGCCGCAATGTCACAGTCCCGCTAAAAGTTGCTGATTGCCACCATTACTAGTAAAAAATAAAACAATAAATTAAAATGACATAAATCTTTCCCCTAGTTTGTAGACGCGATAAATTTTGTGCAAACAAATTAAAATATGCTTATTGGGATTTATTTTACCAAAAATATGTTGCAGAATACAAATTGGCAAAAAAGATGAAAAAAATTAGATCTTTAATTTTTTTTTTTATTGGGAATGTCATATAGCAGAATGTGAAAAATCGTTTTTTTTTTTTGTTTTTTTTTTTTTTCAGAATTGTTGCTCTTTTTTTGTTTATAGCACAAAAAATTAAAATCGCACAGGTGATCAAATACCACCAAAAGAAAGCTCCATTTGTGTGAAAAAAGGACGTCAATTTTATTTGGGTACAGTGCCGTACAATCGCGCAATTGTCAGTTAAAATAACGCAGTGCCGTATCGCAAAAAATGTCCATTTTCCCCCTTAATGACCAGGCCCTATTTTGCGATTCGGCACTGCATTACTTTAGCGGACAATTGCGCGCTCGTGCGAAGCTGTACCCAAATAAAATTGACGTCCTTTTTTTCCCACAATTAGAGCTTTCCATAGGTGGTATTTGATCACCTGTGTGATTTTTATTTTTTTGTGCTATAAACAAAAAAAGAGCGACAATTCTGAAAAAAAAAACAACAATATTTTTCACATTCTGCTATATAACATTCACAATAAAAAAAAAAGAATAAAAAATCGAATTTTTTCATCCTTTTAGGCCAATTTGTATTCTGTTACATATTTTGGGGAAAATAAATCCCAATAAGCGTATTTTAATTTGTTTGCACAAAATTTATCGCGTCTACAAACTAGGGAAATATTTAGGTCATTTTTATTTATTTTTTTTTTTTACTAGTAATGGCGGCGATCAGCGATTTTTAGTGGGGCTGCGACATTGCGGCAGACAGATCGGACACCTAACTGACATTTTTGACACTTTTGGGGGGGGGACCAGTGACACTACTACAGTAATCAGTGCTAAAAATATTCAATGTTACTGTAATAATGACACTGGCAGGGAAGGGGTTAACACTAGGGGTGATCAAAGGGTTAAGTGTATGCCTAGGGAGTGTTTTCTAACTGTGAGGGGGATGGGCTTTCTGCATGAACACAGAGACCTGTGTTCCTAAATAAAAAGAACACAGGATCCCTGTGTTCATTACTGACAGTATAGCGGTCAGCTGTGTTTACAACGACAGACCACCGTTCTGTCCCCACAGGGAGCGATCGCGGGTGCCCGGCAGCAATCGAGGTTACCGGACCCGCTGATTGGCTCCCTCTGTGGTGAATTGGCGCCCGCACGCTCCCCCACTGGTGGTCCCGCGAAGCGACGTACGGTTATGTCATTTCGCGGGACAGAGCCAACCTGCCGCAGTATGAATTATTTTCCTCAAAATTCTACAATTAATACTCCATAATGACAACGTGAAAGAAGTCTATTTGAAATCTTTGCAAATGCATTAAAAATACAAAATGAAAAAATCACATGTACATAAGTATTCTAAGCCTTTGTCATGCCACTCAAAATTGAGCTCAGGTGCAACCTGTTTCCACTAATTATCCTTGATATGTTTTTACAACTTAATTGGAGTCCACCTGTAATAAATTCAGTTGATTGGACATGCTTTGGAAAGGCACACACCTATCTAGTTAACTGTGCATGTCAGAACATAAACCAAATCATGAAGTCCTAGGACATGCCTGTAGACCACCGAGACAGGATTGCATGGAGGCACAGATCTGGGGAAGGGTGTACAAACATTTCTGCAGCATTGAAGGTCCCAATGAGCACAGTGGCCCCCATCATCCATAAATGGAAGAAGTTTGGAACCACCAGGACTCTTCCTAGACCGGGAGCCCGGCCAAACTGAGCGATCGGGGAGAAGGGCCTTAGTTAGGGGGGTGACAAAGAACCCGATGGTCAACCTGACAGGGCTCAAGTGTTTCTCTGTGGAGAGAGGAGAACCTTGCAGAAGAACAACCATCTCTGCAGCACTCCACCAATCAGATCGGTAGATGGAAGCCACTCCTCAGTAAAAGGCACATGACAGCCCACATGGAGTTTGCCAAAAGGCACCTGAAGGACTCTCATGAGAAACAAAATTCTCTGGTCTGACGAAACAAAGATTGAACTCTTTAGCCTGAATGGCAAACGTCATGTCTGGAGGAAACCAGGCACCGCTCATCACCTGGCCAATACCATCTCTACAGCTTAATGCTGTATGGGTGTTTTTCATCAGCAGGAACTGGGAGACTAGTCAGGATGGAGGGAAAGATGAATGCATCAAATACAGAGACATCCTTGATGACAACCTGCTCCAGAGCACTCTGGACCTCAGACTGGGGCAAAGGTTCTTCTTCCAACAGGACAGCGACCCTAAGCACACTGCCAAGATACCAAAGGAGTGGTTATGGGACAGCTCTGTGAATGTCCTTGAGTGGCCCAGCAAGAGCCTAGACTTGAACCCGATTGAACATCTCTGTAGAGATCCGAAAATTTGCTGTGCACCAACATCCTCATCCAACCTGATGGAGTTTGAGAGGTCCTTCAAAGAAGAATGGGAGAAAATGCCCAAAAATAGATGTGCCAAGCTTGTAGCATCATACTCAAAAAGACTTGAGGCTGTAATTGGTGCCAAAGAAGCTTCAACAAAGTATTGAGAAAAGGCTGTGAGTACTTCTGTACATAGGATTTATTTTTCATTTTTTATTTTTAATAAATTTGCAAAGATTTGAAACAAACTTCTTTCACGTTGTCATTGTGGGGGATTGTTTGTAGAATTTTGAGGAAAATAATTCATTTAATCCATTTTGGAATAAAGCTGTAACATAACATAAATGTGGAAAAAGTGAAGTGCTGTGAATACTTTCCGGATGCACTGTGTGTATATATATATATATATATATATATATATATATATATATATATGTAGCACTGCCCCCCCTAGGGAGCTGCTGAGTGTGGATTCCCCTGGACTACCCATAGCAACAGTCTGTAAAACTTTAAGACTTGGCTCAGACAGTGAAAAGTCCAGGGGATTTGGTTTTTGTGTTTTATTATAGAACTTGGATGGGAGAAGGGATGAGTGGGATACTCCAACTTGGACTATGCACAATTTCTGAGGACACTAACTGTAATGAATGCGGCAAGGCCGCTGCTTCACCTCGCCACTGAAGTAAAGTAGAAGATATGTTCCTGACTGAATTTCTCTTCAGGGTCCTGACTTGGCACCCCTTTTCTCACTTCCCGTGCATGCTATCCCCTTGTCCACTGACTCTCTACTAGAGTGGTCCCCTTCCTGGGCAGACCCCTGGCAAGCTTCCTGGTACTCACGGACCCTGTTTTTCCCTGGGTTGCTCTGCCGTTAGCTCCACTTGTCAGTATCCTGGACCTCCTGGCTCAGCATCACACATTTGGTCCACTAGCCCGACTGCCTGTGACCACCTGCCTTGCTGACAGGAGGAGAGACAGCCGTCACCCTCCTCCTAGGACCTGGCTTCCTGCCCAAAGACACCCTGTCACATGTGCCCTTGGCTTTTATAGCCCATCCCAGGATGCACCACTCTCTGTGCCAACCCACTGGGACAGCTACAAAAGCCTTTGTGTCACTGGCTGGGTTTCCTCCACTGTCCAACAGGCTCCCCCATTGGATACAGTGGGGACACTCCCTCAGACCAAATTAATCACACATGTAACAGGCAGAACTAACAATCAGGCTCCCCTGATAAGCAGATAGAACTGCTAAGCTTTTATCTTTTATCCTGATAGGATCCCTTTTACTGGTCCCCCAATCTTGAAAGGGGACCTGTGCAAAGAGAAAGTTTGGACTGGTATTGCAGATTTACAGGCAAAAGAAGTAGGACTGCAGCCATTACTCTCAATCTGCATAATTGTCCCGGGTCAGCGGTTTACAAAGTACTGAAGTAAGTGGATCAGCATGATAGCTGGGCATTTCGCACATTCAGATACAGATGTCAGCTTCCACATTTCACTTGTACAGGTCTTCTTGACCTATCCTTCTCAAACTATATATTAGCTAATATGAAGAGATCTGCAGAATTTATTGGACGTATTTATGTTGCCTGCAACTACTAGACAAAGAAACAGAACATAATATTATTCAGTTTGTTGGTGATATATTCCTGGGCGGAGGTTGTCTTTCATAAGTCCACCAATTACTCACAACGGACACCTGCAAAACTTCAAACCCTTCTGCAGAGTCACAGACCTCATTACTTGCTCTATGAAGTGTGCCAGTTGGGGAACGCTTGGCTCCTATTTGCAATGCATAGCAGAAACCTTTCCCCAGCAGTTCCAGGATGTGGTGGATCCCCTTCAAAGAGAAGCATGCTTGCCGTGTTGATCTTGGCTTCTCTCTTTAAGCTCGCTCTGCATGCCGGTCTACTCTGATCGGCCTGGAGGGCTCGTATGAAGTTACACTTTTTATGTAGCTAAAGTTCCCAAATAAAACACCATCAAATGGGTATTAAAAATAAACGCCAAGCTGCCTGGAAATCAGCAACATGGACACGGCGGTTATTTATAGCTGCGCTGTGAGTTCTGACAACCTGAGTCATGTTTACCGAAGGGCGAAACTTGATGCATCTTTATTGACAACCTCAGCTGGCAGCATAAAACCAAAAAACTGAAACATTTTACAGATAATTACTGTATTTTCTGGGGTATAAGACTACTTTTGAACCTCAAAAAAATCCCCCAAAAATGGGGGGTCGTCTTATACGCCAAGAATAATATCTTCAAGGTAACCTAAGTATAAGTATTACCAGGAGATCATGTAATAGGGGGGTCGTCTTATACGCCCAGTCGTCTTATACGCCGGAAAATACGGTATTATTTATTATTAATGCCCTGTCATGGGAAGCATCAGAAGATATGGGCAAGGTGATATTGCCAAGTAAAATAGTGAATCTTTTCTTTAACCACTTGCCGACCGCTCACGTTGAGCCTACTGCGGCAAAGTGGTTCGTTATCGTCCAGCGACGTAGACCTACGTCGCTGGACTCCTCCCCTTGTGGGCGCCGCGCACGCGCCGCCGGAGGCTCGCTCCCGCTGTATTCAGTCACAGCGGGAGCCGGGCCAGGGGGTGGTCACCGCCGCTCTTCCCCGATCGTCGGGGAATCGAGTGTGGAAATCCGCCCGCTTGTGTAAACAAAGTGGGCGGATCTCCTAAGTGACAAACAGTGACAGATTACAGGATTCAGCATAGCCGAACCTGCGATCTGTGCCTGTGTCACACAGTCCCCTCCCCCCACACACATTAGTAAGCACCAGGCATACATTAACCCTTTGATGACCAATAAAAGTTAACCCCTTCCTTGCCAGTGTCATTTTTACAGTAGCAGTGCATTTGTATAGCACTGATTACTGTAGTAATGTCACCGGTAGCCCCAAAAGTGTCAAAAATGTCAGTTAAGGGTCCGATCTGTCCGCCGCAATGTCGCAGTCCCGCAAAAAAATCGCAGATCGCCGCCAGATCGCCGCCATTACTAGTTAAAAAAAAAAAACAATAAAAATGACATACATTTCCCGTAGTTAGTAGCTGCGATAACTTTTGCGCAAAATCGCTTATTGCGATTTTTTTTTACCAAAAATATGTAGCAGAAAACAAATTGGCCTAAAATATTAAAAAATTTTGGCAGAAAACAAATTGGCCTAAAATATTAAAAAATTTTGATTTTTTTAATTTTTTTTTTTGAAATTTCATATAAAAAATGTGAAAAATATTGTTATTTTTTTTTTCAAAATTGTCGCTCTTTTTTTGTTCATAGCGCAAAAAGTAAAAATCGCAAAGGTGATCAAATACCACCAAAAGAAAGCTCTATTTGTGGGGGAAAAAAGGACATCAATTTAATTTGGGTACAACATTGCACGACCTCGCAATTGTCCGTTAAAGTAACGCAGTGCCGAATCGCAAAATATGGCCTGGTCAGGAATGGGGTAAAATCTTCCGGTCTTAAATCGGTTAAAAATACGCTCATTGAGAATTTTTTTGTTAAAGACATGTAGCTAAATACATTTTGGCCTAAATATATGACAAAAATTTAATATATTGGATATTTTTTACTGTCAAAGTAGAAAAATATTGTTATTTTTTCAAAATTGTCGCTTTTTTTTATTAAGATCGCAAAAAATTAAAAGAGCAGAGGTGATCAAATACCCCCAAAAGAAAGCTCTGTTTGTGGGGAAAAAAAGGACGTAAATTTTGTTTGGTTACGGCGTTGCATGACCGCGCAATTGTCAGTTAAAGTCGCACAGTGCCGAATCGCAAAAAGTGGCCTGGACGTAAAGCAGGAAAATCCTCCGGTGGTAAAGTGGTTAAAGAAGAATTCCAGGTATGGATATTATTACATAGGTATGTTGTAAGCTCCTTACAATTGTGGTCACTGGTCAGTGAGAAGAATGGTAATTCATCCCAGTGACCAAAATGGTAAGGCCTTTCTTCCCAATGACTATCATACTAATGAATCATTAGTAGCTAAAAAATAAAAATAAAAATCAGTGTTGATAGTGGGAATTTCTTTGATAGGCATAAATTACTCATTGCTCAAGGAACTCCTGAGAAGAGAATTCTGGAGGAACCCTAGTTGAGAAACCCTGCTCTAGAAGCTGGAAATAAGTGTAGTAGACACCATTACTAAACTGCTACTTCATCACTACTACACTACCACTACCCAACAACTACATCGCTACTACACAACTACTTGACTGCTAATAGGTTGCTACTACACCACTATTACACCACTACTAATATAGTGATCTCAACTAGCTTGTATGTCCCGTGCCAAGTGGCTACCTTGCTGCATTGTGAACACAGGAGGTTGGCCGCTGGGCATGAGCGCAATTCAGAGATCGCTTTGCATTTTCTTAATGAGTGCAAAACAATCTCAGACTGGATGAGCTGAAGAGATAGGGCAGTCACACTTGTCCAATTAGAGAATGCTTTGAATACATTGTGAAAATGCAAAGCATTCACTAAATTGTGCCAGTGTCAAAGGTACAACCTCCAGTGTTCAGAATACAGTAGGGCAGCTGCTCGGCACAGGACCCAGAAGCTAGAGATCGTGGAAGGATCCTGGTAGAAGTGGAGATCCTGTAGTAGTGTTGTAGTAGGGGTGACCACTGCAGTCATTTACAGCTTCCACAGGGATCAGTGTAACTGTGTAATAATATCCATACCTGGAGTTCTTCTTTTACCATTTATGTATTAGCTTGTTATTATTTGTTTTTTATTATCAAGTCATTATTAATTTATTTTTATCTATTTTATTTAAAATAAAACTGAAGTTTTCATGTCCTTGAGATTTCTTCAAAAATCAGGAGATTTTGGCAAACTTTTGGCACTTTGTCCAAATGCATTGGAGTCAAAGGTGTACGTACAGTCAAAATAGTTTTGGTTGTTCTGGATAGAGATAGAGCGGCGTGCTGCACAAACTGCTAGTGTCAGAATATCCTCATACATATTATATAACTATTAATGTAAATAAGTTGAGTTCAGCCATATCTGAGATCATACAACTTACAAGCCCTGATAAGGAGGGAGTGTCTGAGCCCTCAAAACATGTTGGCTTTCTTTCTACTGAATTTTTAATAATTCATCACTTTGGATTATTTCACAATTAGTATGGCATCCTTACTGCTTCTTGTATGGGTGGACTTTTCCTAAGACCCCCCAATTCTCTTTACTGCTTCTTTTATAGGTGGACTTTTCCCAAGACCCCACAACTCTCTTTGCTGTTTCTTGTATGGTTGGGCTTCTCCCAAGACCCCCCAAGGGGTCTTGTATGGTTGGACTTTACTGATTGTTTCACGGTTGGACTTTTCCCAAGACCCCCCAACTCTCTTTACTTCTTCTTTTATGGTTGGACTTTTCCCAACTCATCCCAACTCTCTTTACTGCTTCTTGTATTGGTGGACTTTTCCCAAGACCCCCCACCTCTCTTTACTGCTTCTTGTATGAGTGACGTTTCCCAAGTCCCCCCAACTCTCTTTACTGCTTGTTGTATGGTTGGACTTTTTCCAAGACCCCCCAGCTCTCTTTACTGCTTGTTGTATGGTTGGGCTTTTCCCAACTCCCCCCAACTCTCTTTACTGCTTCTTGTGTAAGTGGACTTTTCCCAAGACCCCCCAACTCTCCTTACTGCTTCTTGTATTGGTGGACTTTTTCCAAGACTCCCAACTCTCTTTACTGCTTGTTGCATGGTTGGACATTTCCCAAGACCCCCCCCCCCCCAACACTCTATTTACTGCTTGTTGTATGGTTGGGCTTTTTCCAGATCCCCCCCCCCCAACTCCCCCAACTTTTCCCAAGACCCCTCCATCTCTCTTTACTGCTTCTTGTATGGATGGACTTTTCCCAAGACCCCCCTAACCCTCTTTACTGTTTCTTTTATGGTTGGTCTTTTATGGTTGGACCTTACTGCTTCCCGAAACCCTCCAACTCTCTTTACTCCTTGTTGCATGGTTGGACTTTTCCCAACTCTCTTTACTGCTTCTTGTATGGTTGGGCCTTCCCCAAGACCCTCCAACTCTCTTTACTGCTTCTTGTATAAGTAGTTATTTCCAAAGACCCCCAATTCTCTTTACTGCTTCTTGTATGGGTGGACTTTCCCCAAGACCCCCCAACTCTCTTTATTGCTTGTTGTATGGTTGGACTTTTCCAGACTCTCTTTACTGCTTCTTGTATGGGTGGACTTTTCCCAAGCCCCCTCCAATCTCTTTACTGCTTATTTTATGGTTGGACTTTTCTTAAGACCCCCCAAGGGGTCTTTTATGGTTGGACCTTACTGCTTCTTGTATGGTTGGGCTTTTCCCAAGACCCTCCAACTCTCTTTACTGCTTCTTGTATAAGTAGACATTTACAAAGACCCCTCAATTCTCTTTACTGCTTCTTGTATGGGTGGACTTTCCCCAAGACCCCCCAAATCTCTTTACTGCTTGTTGTATGTTTGGACTTTTCTCAACTCTCTTTACTGCTTCTTGTATGGGTGGGCTTTTCCCAAGACCCTCCAACTCTCTTTACTGCTTCTTGTTTAAGTAGACATTTCCAAAGACCCCCCAATTCTCTTTACTGCTTGTTGTATGGGTGGACTGTCCCCAAGACCCCCCAAATCTTTTTACTGCTTGTTGTATGGTTGGACTTTTCTCAACTCTCTTTACTGCTT
This sequence comes from Pelophylax lessonae, assembly GCF_965119305.1. NCBI lineage: Eukaryota > Metazoa > Chordata > Amphibia > Anura > Ranidae > Pelophylax > Pelophylax lessonae. Next base: position 287,696,751 of record NC_138775.1, on the reverse strand, counting down.
CTTGTATGGGTGGACTTTTCCCAAGACCCCTCAACTCTCTTTACTGCTTATTTTATGGTTGGACTTTTCCCAAGACCCCCCAAGGAGTCTTTTATGGTTGGACCTTACCGCTTCTTGTATGGTTGGGCTTTTCCCAAAACCCTCCAACTCTCTTTACTGCTTCTTGTATAAGTAGACATTTCCAAAGACCCCGCAATTCTCTTTACTGCTTCTTGTATGAGTGGACTTTCCCCAAGACCCCCCAAATCTCTTTACTGCTTGTTGTATGGTTGGACTTTTCTCAACTCTCTTTACTGCTTCTTGTATGGGTGGGCTTTTCCCAAGACCCTCCAACTCTCTTTACTGCTTCTTGTATAAGTAGACATTTCCAAAGACCCCCCAATTCTCTTTACTGCTTCTTGTATGGGTGGACTTTCCCCAAGACCCCCCAAATCTCTTTACTGCTTGTTGTATGGTTGGACTTTTCTCAACTCTCTTTACTGCTTCTTGTATGGGTGGGCTTTTCCCAAGACCCTCCAACTCTCTTTACTGCTTCTTGTATAAGTAGACATTTCCAAAGACCCCCCAATTCTCTTTACTGCTTCTTGTATGGGTGGACTTTCCCCAAGACCCCCCAAATCTCTCTTCTGTTTGTTGTATGGTTGGACTTTTCTCAACTCTCTTTACTGCTTCTTGTATGGGTGGACTTTTCCCAAGACCCCTCAACTCTCTTTACTGCTTATTTTATGGTTGGACTTTTCCCAAGACCCCCCAAGGGGTCTTTTATGGTTGGACCTTACTGCTTCTTGTATGGTTGGGTTTTTCCCAAGACCTTCCAACTCTCTTTACTGCTTCTTGTGTAAGTAGACATTTCCAAAGACCCCCCAATTCTCTTTACTTCTTCTTGTATGGGTGGACTTTCCCCAAGACCCCATAACTCTCAAAAAATGGTCGGGCTGCTTGCGAATGTTTCAGAATGCTTGGGAATGGTCTACAATAGTCATAAACTGTTGGAATGGTTAGGGATGGTCAGCAATAGTCGAGGATGGTTGGGGATGCTCAGGAATGCTTAGGCATGGTTGACAATGGTCATAAACCGTGGCAATGGTTTAAAATAGTCAGGATCAGGAATGATCAGCAATAGTCAAGAATGGTTGGGGATGCTTAGAAATGGTTGACAATGGTCATAAACTGTGAGAATGATTAACAATAATCAAGAATAATTGACGATTCTCAGAATGCTTAGGAATGGTTGACAATGGTCATAAACTCTGAGAATGGTTGGAGATGGTTGGGAATGATCAGCAATAGTTGAGAGTGGTAGGGCATGCTTGGGAACACTTAGGAATAGTTGACAATGGTAATAAACTGTGGGAATGGATGGGGATGGTTGGGAGTGGTCAGCGAAAGTCGAGAATGGCTAGGGATGCCCAGAAATGCTTAGGAATTGTTGATAATGGTCATAAACTGTGGGAATGGTTGGGGATGGTTGGGAATGGTCAGCAATAGTCCAGATTGGTTGGAGATGCATGGTAATGCTTAGGAATGGTTGACAATGATAATAAACTGTGGGAATGGTTGGGCATGGTTGGGAATGGTCAGTATAGGTCAGGAATGGTTGGTGATGCTCGGGAATGCTTAGGAATGGTTGACAATGGTTATAAACTGTGGGAATGCTCAGGAATAGTCGCAAATGTTTGGGAATGCTTGGAAATGGTTGGAAATGCTCAAGAATGGTCAGAAACTGTGGACATGGTAAAGGTGTTGTTGGAAACTTGCTGTAGACGACAGTTGGATACTGGGAACGTGTAACATGAGACTGCTAGAGGTGATTACCATTTCATTCCTTTTACCAATTCATCACTCTCACTGCTGACTGCTGGGGTCAAAGGACTGCATGGCAAGCTCCAACAAGCCTCGAGGTGGGCAACAGGACTTTAAAATGTACCTGTTACTGTTTTTTTGCAAAGTAAAGCTTCACTTTATGGCCACAGTTCTGCTTTAGACATTACACCAATCCTCCAAACTGCCTGATATTTGAAAGTGGCTTTTATTAATTCCAGCATGTATCAGTGAGCAATCCATTAATGTAAATTCTCTCCCTCTGTTCCCCCAGCGGGCTCATTCCTCTCTCTGGTCCTCGTCTCCTCCAGATGTAGGATTGTCATGGCTTTCTCATGGACTTTGAATGATTTCCTTTGTGAGTCTTTTCTCAGAACTCCCAAAGCTTGGCTCCTCATTAGTACATATGGGTGGCTGGTTCTCTCAGCAGACAAAGGCTCTGGCAGAGGACGCTCGGGTGCTCCTGGGTCCAGAGACTAGGCAGAACTGGGGGGGTGACACAGTGACATATTCATGGAATGTTAAACCTCCATACATTATGGCAGCAATCAGAAAAACATGTCTGCTAGACCGCCATCCAAAACTACAAATAGATTGTATTCATCACAGAAAATATTTCAAGCATTAACTCAGAACTCTGGGATGAGCAAACATGATTTAAATGCATTAATCATGTGTATTTTTCCTTCTGTCTCATTGTTCTTTGTGTATTTCTTTCAAATCTGTGAAGAATTCAAGTGTGAGACTTCCTGTAATAAAGACTACTCACTGCTGCTCTCTCACCTTGTGCAAGGTGGTAGGTCTGGTCTCCGCCTCCCCCTGTAGTTTTCTGCAGGCAGCCTGTCATGGGCCCCTCCCACAGCTCTGCTCTCTGCACTATGTACAGCACAATGATGATGTCACTGTTACAAGATAATTTCTGGGTTTTCAAAGACATTTTAATGCACATGAAGTGAATTTATATTCTTTGGATTTTTCCAGAGGAATATATTTACATAAATGCTTCTGTGCAGCTTTAAAATGTATGGCTGAGGGAAATATATATATATATATATTTATATTTATTATATCTCTGCAATACATACACATTTACCCCATGTAAATACAGAAAAACCTATTGCTCTTGCCAGACATCTAGTGAACTCCCAACTTCCTATAATGAACTGACAACTTTAAAATCCAAAAAGTTGTAAAACCTGCTTGAGTTCTACTCTGCTGAACTGCAGAACATCTCACCATCTACTTATCCTGGAGTTCAGCTTTAAAACCTCACTCGGGATGAAAAAAGTTACCAGTGGGGTCCGCACCGTCTGGTCCTCCGAAAAACATCTTCTCTCTGGTGCTCTGGTCAGCGGTTGCATTCTGAAGTCATCACATTCAATGCAAAACCAGCAGTCCTGCATTATACATGAGAACAGAAAGGGAGCATCCAATGTGTTAGATAATAGCCATCAAGGCAGGTCCCCTTTAATTTATAATTATGAAAAAGTTACTAATACAGGTGGACACCTGACTATAAAACCTACCTATGCGGCCAATGATGTTGGCCCCCGTCAAAGAGGTGTTTCCAGTGAAGAGTACTGTTAATTCTACATCATACAAAAACATTGTACATGATTGTGCTCCTCCAACCTTGTGGTACCAGTTTGGTGATGGCCCTTTTCTATTCTAACATGGCTGTGCCCCTGTCTACAAAGCCAGCTTCCTAAAGACATGGTTTGGCCAGTTTGGTGTTGAGCCCTGACCTCAACCCTACTGAACCCCTTGGGGATGAAGGTCTTCTTGTCCAGCATAAGCATCTGACCTCATTAATGCTCTTTTGGCACAAATCTCCAGAAACACGTCTAAATTCCTGAAGACAGCCTTCGCAGAAGAGTGGATGCTGTTAAAGCCACCAAGACTCGGCAGCCAAATCCATATTAGTTCCCATCGTTTTGGAATGGGATGCCCAACAAGCTCATATTAATGTGATTGCCAGCTCCACAAAGACATGGTTTGAACAGTTTGGTGTGGAGGAACTTGAGAGTCCTGACCTTAAAGCGGAGTTCCAGCCATTCACTCACCTGTCTAACGGTCCAGCGATGCGGCTGCCCGAAGCCTCGATCCTCTCCCTCGGCGCCAGCATCACTGCTGTGGGTACCCGGCTGTGACAGTTTGCGGCTTCACGGCCGGGTACCCGCTGCGCATGTGCGAGTCGCGCTGCGCGCCGTGATTGGCCGGCAATCTTCTGGGACCTCTGACGTGTCCCAGAAGATTGCAGGGAGGGAGGGGGAGAGGAGAACTTCCGTTCAGGGCGCCGCGGCGCTCCGAGCGGAAGTGGGAGCGGGTACCTGTCAAAACTAGGTACCCGCTCCCCCCCCCAAAAAAATGACATGCCAAATGTGGCATGTCAGGGGGTCAGGACTCCCTAAAGCGGAAGTTCCACTTTTGGGTGGAACTCCGCTTTAACACTACTGAACACCTTTGAGATGAATTCAAACACCAATTGTAAACCAGCTTCATTAAGACATGGTTTGACCAATTTGGTGTGGAGGAACTGGAGTGTCCTGCACAGAGCCCTGACCTCAACCCTGTTGAACTCCTATGAAATTAATTGGAAGGCCAATTGTGTCTTCTCACCCAACTGTCACAAGTTAGCCTCTAGTTTTGTCTGTATATTCTTACCTCCTTGCTGCAGTGCTTCTATCTTGCCTCCCTCCACATGTGGTGTTTGGGCTTCTATGGGCGTCGCCTGCTCCACTGTGGGTTATATCCTGTTCCTGTCAATTACTTCCTGGGTCACCTTCCTGTATGCTTCCCTATATATATATATACACATGCTCAGTGCACTGCTCCTTGCTTGAGCAACATTGCTGTTCTCTGAGCTCCCATCCGTGTATCCCTTGGCTATTGTATCTGATCTCCTGTGTACCGACCCGGCTTTGTTTCTCTGTCAATGTTTGTCTGCTGCCTGTCCTGACCTCGGCTTGTTTCCTGGATCTCCTCCCATCCGTGTATCCCTTGGCTATTGTATCTGATCTCCTGTGTACCGACCCGGCTTAGTTTCTCCGTCTATGTTCGTCTGCTGCCTGTCCTGACCTCGGCTTGTCTCCTGGATCTCCTTATAGTCTCCTGTTTACCCTGCACACACCAGCGGTCTCCACATCCTCAGCTGGGCCTACCTGGGGGCCGCGACCTGGTTCCAGTCTGCTGCAAGTCCATCCCCACCATCAGGGGCCCTGTTGAAGAAGCAGGCTGGGGCTTAGACTCTGCGCCCTGGGGAATCCTGAGCTGGGGATCTATAAGGGCTCACTACCACAGACTCGATGACACCAACATCTGTACCCAACCTCACAAATGGGCACACATTCCCACAAATACCCTCTGAGATCTTATAGAAAGTTTTCCCAGAAGACGGGAGGAAGTCATAGCCTCACGGGTGTATCAACACCATATTAATGGCAATAGTTTTGGAATGGGATGTCAGAGAAACTCATAAAGGGGTGATGGCTGGGTGCCCACAAACCTTAACTCATATTGTACAGAATATTTAAGTTGTAAATTAGATGAATCCTTGTGGGACTCCTGATCTTATGAAGGCAATGTGCTGGTAACAATCTCTAGCTGTTCATGAATTTTTGGCCAGCTGTCATAAAAAAATACATTCTAGGTTGAACACCTTGCTACCGGGTCCACTAAATCTTTTTTTTTAAGCTGAACAACAGGCAGAAATAAGCTGAATTGTTACCCTGTCCAGCCATAAAACAATCAGTATTTGTAGCGGCTCTCTAGAGCCCGAGATGCTAAATGGTTTTATTACTGGCAGATGTAACTCACATAATTGCAGATCATTCCCTGCACAGAGGATTTGATTTATGTTGGTTCTACTCAATTTCGAATGGTCCTCTCTAGCCAACCCAAACTAAAACTGCGTTCCCCTCCCAGCTTCCCAGCAGTATAATGCAGCCTTCTGCAGTCAGAAACCACAACAAACATAGAAGGGTTAAACAAGTCAATAAGAAATCATGGGGCTCTATACGGACTACGTGACAGTCAACCCCTCAATATTTCCCTATACACTTGAAAACCTCTCCTTGCCCAGTGCTCCCCCCCCCCCCCCATTATCTAAATTCTCCAATCTGACATTCTCACTCCAAGATGCAGGTTATAGGTATCCCATCCCCAACCCTTCTTTGCTCTGTGGGAATTAAACTCAGGGCCACCATTAAGGGTGTAATAATGGTATTCTCATGCTGGCCCCATGGAGTCTGTAAGGATAGATCTGGGTTAATGATCACTGGCCAGTACCATCAGCCCTGGATGGTGTTTTTTAAGAGATCAGCCCTGTTTTATTAGGGGTCTCTTTTCTACAAGGTGAAAGACATGTATATTGGCACTGGCAGGGCAGTGGGCGGGCATTGCTTGTAGCCCTCCAGTCATGGAGATACAGGCCCATATGCATGGTGTGCTGGATTCTTTGGTAGGTTGAATAAAAAAGTGATTGATGTTGTTTTAGGACAGTGATGGCGAACCTTGGCACCCCAGATGTTTTGGAACTATATTTCCCATGATGCTCATCTACACTGCAGAGTGCATGAGCATCATGGGGAAATGTAGTTCCAAAACATCTGGGGTGTCAAGGTTCACCATCACTGTTTTAGGAGAATCTGTCACTTTTTCCATGTTTTGTAAGGAATCCCTCTTCCCTTCATCTGCTGCTACTCACCTTTGCCAGGACTTCCCGCAGCTTTGTTGCTCCATCAGATTGGTCAGTATAGGTAATAATGTGACCTTCTCATTGGTTGCAGTGGTTGAGCCTGAGTGGCCAATCACTAGGCCTAGACCCTGTCACCTGAAAAAAGAAGGAAGTTCTAACATCATCCAACAGGGTGAGGACATCTGAAGAAGGAAGAAAGTGGCAGGGGGAGTATAAGTTGGGGTTGGGTGGAGGTTCCTTCAAGAGAACCTGTTGCTTTTCCCTGAATAGGCATTGTGACAAGAATCTCTTTAAATGGAAAATGAAAATGTTCATTGGTCAATTTTATTATTGCTGTTTCATAGCTCTCTTTCTCTCTCTCCCATATATAGAAATGGGCCGAACGACCCCCTTTTTGGTTTGCACCAGAACTCTCGAACATTGGGAAAGTTCGGAGCCGGAAAATGAACACCATTGAAGTCTATGGAACCCGAACTGGAAAAATCAAAAGTGCCCCTTTTGAGGGCTTAGATACAAGTTATTGGGCATACAAAAGGATATAGGGGTCCAGGTACTGCCCTGGGGGACATGTATCAATAAAAAAGAAGTTTGTAAAAAACATCATTTTTAAATGAGTAGTGATTTAGTAATGCTTACAGGGAAATAAAAAAAATAAAAAAATCCTTCAAATATAGTGCCTGAGGGCTCCCCTTACTCTGCCTGTAAAGTGGTGCATCTGTACTGTGTATAGAACCTGCTGCAGCAATAATGACATTTATATAGAAATTCAAAGAACTGACTCCTCCATGCCTGATGCTGGGGCTCTGGCAGCTGCGGTGGACTGCGCACTAGTCTCTGCTTGGGTGATGGAGGATGAGGAGGATGAGGATGGTTTGGTAGCCCAGTCCACCTCCTCCTCTGCAAGCTGTGACTGGATAGCACAGGCAACATCACAAAAAGGAGGAAATGGTGACCTGCCTGAGGACTGACCACGTCCACCTTTGCCTGTGGACACATATGCTGCTGGCCCCCTTACAGTGCCATGGAAACGTCTGCCTCTCCTTGTTGACCTCCCAGTCATGATGGAAGGAGAGGGGGGCTTAATACCAAAATGTAAGAGAAGGAAAAATATGTACTTGGATGCACTTTAATCAATGGAAATGGTGTTTGGTGCATTTTAATAGACACACTCCACTGACACACTACAATATACAGCAGTAAAAGTGCACTTACGCAATTCAATCTATTTCCGTAAAAGTGCACTAATGCAGTTCAATATACTGCAGTAAGCATGCATGTGACGAGACAAGTCTCGCCACATTGCATTGGAGGAGCCTGGTGTCCCGCCTGCTGCCTTTGGACTATGGACCAGACTTTAAAAGACTTTGGCTCCATGGCGATTTGACTGTGTTTGTGGCATCTGAGCGCTGTTTGGATATGTTGAGCGCTCAGATCCAGGCTATCTGGGGATGGGTTGAATGTAGGGGTTCTGTTCAGTAGACTGGGAGTTATGCATTTTTGTGTCCTTTTGTGTTTCTTTAAACATGTGGCTAATGGAGCCTTGCCTCTCCTGGAAGCTAAAACGTATTCCTGTAAACTGTAAGGAACAGGAAGCCAACTCCTAATATGGGCATTACAGGAAGTTCTGAGGAGACGGGCGGTCTATTGAGGGAACCATTGTTCTGTGTCTGACTGTTGTGTGCATTGATTGCCCCCTGGGGCTTCTGTCTCCTTGCATTGGTCAAAGCTATCTGACCAATCCCTGTTGACTAATTTTCAAGCCCTCATTTGCATATGCTGGAGAGGACCTTGGTGAGGACTGCAAGTGCTTTGCAATTGACCAATGGGAAGGCGGTTGTTGGGGGAGGGATGTTCCAATTTCTGTATAAAAGTGTGCTCTGTTCTTCCAATAAACGTTGTTCCTGTTTTACCCTCATCTCGGAGCTTTGTCTCGTTATTGGGGGAATCTGCTGCAGGGATTGCTATGGTCTTCCATACTCCCTTAGAGAATCACTAAGCTCTTGTAAGAGCTTGTGTAGAGCTTGTTCGTGCTGCACTCTCTGGGGAAAGAGAGGTTCACCCACAGGAACCTGGAGCCTTGTCGTTGGTCCAGGGTGGGTAGGAGATGCCAAGACCCTAACCAAGCTGCGGCGGTTCGTGGAGTCTGAAGTGCTTACGGTGTCTGGTGGAGTGCTTGGAGCCCTCGGGAAGCACTAGGAGCATCTGTCAACGGAGGTACCTGCTCAGGGGTGCCCTGTTCCGTAACAATGCACTAATGCACATCAATATACTGCAGTAAGCGTGCACTAATGTACAACAATATACTGCAGTAAGTATGCACTAACAGAGTTCAATATACTGCAGTAAAAGTGCACTAACACAGTTTAACATACTCCAGTAAAAGTGCAGTAACGCAGTTCAATATGCTGCAATAAACGTGCACTAATGCACCTCAATTTACTGCAGTAAACATGCAGTAATGCACCTCAATATACTGTAGTAAATGTGCACTAACGTAGTTCAATATACTGCAGTAAACATGCACTAACGCAGTTCAACATACTGCAGTAAACGCGTACTAACGCAGTTCAATATACTGCAGTAAACGTGCACTAATACAGTTTTATATACTGCAGTAAACGTGCACTAACACAGTTCAATATACTGCAGTAAACGTGCACTAATGCACTTCAATATGCTGAAGTAAAAGTTGACTTACGCACGTCAATATACTGCAGTAAACGTGCGTTAATGCAAGTCATTATACTGCAGTAAACGTGTACTAACGCACCTCAATATACTGCAATAAACCTGCCCTTAAATACTAAGCTGACACAAAAGTAAAAATGAATGGTTGCACACTCACGCTGCATTATCACTATAGTCACACTACACTCTACAATCACAATAGAATCACAATAGCACACTAACTCGCTAGCAGCACTGATCAGAGCCCTGTTCTATCCCTCTCCACTCCAACATCACTCTGCAAATGGCTGCTCTGGGAAGGATCCTTTTATAGTGTGGGGTGAGTCTATGAGCAATGAGCCATGATTGGGCACAGTCATCATTACTTTATCCAATCATGGCCCTGACAGTGTTCTGTGACCTGATTGGGCAAATCCTTCATTGCTTCAACCAATCAGGGCTTCCAATGCACTGATTGTTGGCGGGCCGAACAAATGGTCGAACGCCCCGACAATTCGGGTGTTTGCCGAAAGAGCGGACAGCCAATGTTCCGCCCAAATTCACGCTCGTGCCTTTGGCCCAACACTACACATATATATATTACAAATAAACATGTATTACATAGGAAAGGATTCCCAGAGCACCGTGGGTTAGCTAATAAAACAGCAGAGCAGAAGCAGCTTGCTTTGAGGTTCCCTTTCTCTGATTGAAACCTCAGCCCTGTGATATGGGGAAGGGGGGGGAGTCACTACTTTGATGACTCACTCGTTCATTAAACACTGAGCATTTTTTAACAAAGCTGAGGGTGATACACTGCTTTACATGAGAAAAGAAGACTACAGCATCACCTACTGGGTGGATAGAAGATTGAATTATATCAATATGCAATGATTCATATTTACCTTAAAGAGTATCTCCACTTTCGTGTGAAAAAAATCAGCAAATAAAGAAAAAACAATATAGCGTTTACAATTGCGACACAAATCATATTGTAATTGAATGGTATTAAAAATGACCTTTCATTTTCAATCTGCAGCTGTTGTAATGTTCTGAAAATGCAATGCAATATGGCCGCCTGGAGCTGTTCTGTACACAGAATGTATACTGACCACACCCCCAGAAACATAATTTTCTGCTTGTGTGATTGGCTCACCAATTTTCCCAGAATTCTGCCTAAGATACAAATCAGATTTCTGGCATCCCCTGCAACAGAAATGTAATTTTTGGTGAGATACTCCCAATAGGAACACGTCTAAAGGGATGCAGGCCCAGCAGATTCCTTATTAGAGCCCTGCAGCTGCCACAGCTGATAGATAATTATGAAACCACTCCCATTAGACCTACTCAGCACAGAGGAACAAACAATGATTTCCTCACAATAACAAAAGGTAGGAATCTGCAACAAAGTTTGTTATAATCCCTGCAATGTACAGAGATCACCCAGAGGGGAATGTTTTTTTTCTCAACAAAAGTGGAGTTAGCCCCGGTTCACACTAAGGCTCCGTTCACATGTGAGCGTATGGATCCGGAGATTATTGCAAATCGCGGGACGCCTAGCGTTGCCCATTGATTTGCAATAGCCCCCCAAACGCCGAGCGATGTTGCCGCGATTTCCGCGTGCCGAATCGCGGCAACATCGCGCAAACAAAATCGCGGGACGCAATACGCTCCAAAAAAGTACAAGAGCTTCTTTGGAGCGTATTGCGTCCCGCGATTTTGTTTGCGCGATGTTGCAGCGATTCGGCAGGCGGAAATCGCGGCAACATCGCTCGGCGTTTGGGGGGCCATTGCAAATCAACGGGCAACGCTAGGCGTCCCGCGATTTGCATAAATCTCTGGATCGCGGGCGGAACCGCGGCGGTTCTGCCCGCGATCCATACGCTCACATGTGAACGGAGCCTTATGCGATGCGGGAAGGCTGCGAATCCTGTTCCCGCATCGCAAACGCACCCCTGGCAGTTCACACTGCCATATGCGATACGCTGGGGGTGTCAATGAAATCTTAACGACACCCCCAGTTTGATCGCATATCGCAGTGCGATCTTGCAGTTCGCACAGGATCGGATCGCACAAGTGTAAACCGCTGTGCGAACCGATCCTGATGCGGCTGCAAAAAAAGGGTCCTGTGCGTCTTTGCTGCGGGTGCAGTGTGAATTTAGCCATACAAAGTGTATGGCTAAACTTGCACCGCACAGCCGATCGCATGTAATGATGGAGCATTGCGCTCCGACATTACATGCAATCGCCGCAGCCGCACATGTGTGAACCGGCACTTACGCTTTTAAAAAAATATGGAAAAAATATATATTTAATTATGTACAGTATATATATTTTTTTACATCCATAACAAAAAGTAAAGAGCTTGGTCTGTCATGTTTTTGTCCACAGGTTTCACTTTCTAAAACCAAATTGCCTTTGGAAACACGGGCTGAGATTTTGGAACGTATTCGTTCTGACAGTGACATAAAACGTAGCCCAGTTTTCTGTTCCAGATCGGTGCAGTTTCCATAGAGCGGCTTTCTGTGCGCCTGCCAGAACAGAGAGGTTATAAATGTGCTGGGATACATAAGAAAGCGTGCGCGCCGCGGTGCGTGCCGGGGTAATCCGGTGTTCCTGCCCCCCCAGTGACACCTCTCAGCTCTCATCTACCAGTCAGCCTTTAAAAAACCCAATATAAATCATTTTCAAAATGTTTAAATGGATCTACGAAGCCGGCATCCACTTACCAATTAGATTTTATAGGAGGTGGAAACCTAGAATATGTCAGAGCCATTAAATGGTTGTTTGGTGGAGCCGCTTTTTCTTTCTTTATTTTCAGATAAATGGAAAGCGTTCTTTATTCTCAGAAACTCACTTTATGGGCCTTGATATTATAAAGCGCTGTGCAAACTGCTGGCACTAAATAAATCCTGTATATTAACTGTAATCATAATAATAATTATTAACTTCAGTTATTATTAATTCAGGCTATTTGATTGTTTGTGGATTCAATTATTTTGACCGATTTGCTCATTAATCGAATACTAAAACTGAAGTGCGCATGGGGACCATTAGATCAGTGGCGGCTGGTGCTCCATGGGCCAGGGGGGCGGCAGACGGACCACACCATACCCCCCCCAACCCCACCAGCTCCAGCCTGCACACCACACCCCCCCCCCCCCGCGACCACCCCAGCTCCAGCCCGCACACCATACCCCCCCCCTCCCGACCACACCAGCTCCAACCCGCACACCATACCCCGACCACCCCAGCTCCAGCCCGCACACCATACCCCCCCGACCACACCAGCTCAAGCCCGCACACCATACCCCCCCCCCGACCACACCAGCTCCAGCTCGCACACCATACCCCCCCCCCCGACCACACCAGCTCCAGCCTGCACACCATACCCCCCCCGACCACACCAGCCCGCACACCATACCCCCCCTGACCACACCAGCTCCAGCCCGCACACCATACCCCCCCCCCCCGACCACACCAGCTCCAGCCTGCACACCATACCCCCCCGACCACACCAGCTCAAGCCCCGCACACCATACCCCCCCCCCCACTTACTTACCCTGGACTGACAGGCAGCGGCGGCGGCAACAGCTTCCCCCTCAGTCTCCTCCGTGGGTCGTTTGTCTCCTCCCTCCTCCTTGGCCAAAAGCATGGCTTCTCCTTTCGGCCAATCAGGAAATGGGTCTCAGGACCCGCTTCCTGATTGGCCAGGAGGAGAATTTGTGTGACCCCACTCAGTTGTCACACAACTGAGCGGGCTCAGGGCCATGGGCGTCTGCAGAACTTTTTTCAGGTGGGGGCATCATTTCAAGGTCACCATGCTCCACCCCTTTTTGCCCCATAGATCCCCTTTAGAGCAGTCAAGGCCAGGGTCCCCATAGATCCCCTTTAGAGCAGGGTCCCAATAGATCCCCCTTTAGAGCAGCCCAGGCCAGGGTCCCCCATAGATCCTCCTTTGGAGCAGGCCAGGGTCCCCAGAGATCCCTTTTAAGTCTTACCTTTCCACCTATATTCCCTGCCCTACCAGGTTTTCCTGCACCACCAGGTACTCCAGGCTCTCCCTGCAAAGAATATATATATTTAGCCAATATGATCCACTTTAGAGCAGGCCAGGATCCCCATAGATCCCCTTTAGAGCAGGACAGGGTCCCCATAGATCTCCCTTTAGAGCAGGCCAGGGTCCCCCATAGATCTTCCTTTAGAGCAGGCCAGGGTCCCCCATAGATCCCCTTTAGAGGAGGGTCCCCAAAGATCCCCCTTTAGAGCAGATTAAGCCAGGGTTCCCCATAGATCCCTCTTTAGAGCAGAGTCCCCACAGATCCCCCTTCTAGAGCAGGCCAGGTAATTTCCAGGGGGGGGGGGGGGCACTTGCCCCCCTTGCGGATGCCCATGCTCAGGGCGCAGTGCTCTGCACCCTGAGCCCACCCTTTTTTGAAGCCTATTAGAGTCTCTGGCTCTAATCACGTGCTTCAAAAAAAAAAAAAAAAGAAATACCCCATTGAACTCCATGCTTCCGGTGCCCTGCATGTAGATTAGGGGGCCGGACGCATGGAAAGGAGGGGCGGCAACCCTGCGCCCCCAATGGATGGGCCGCCATTGCATTAGATCTACCAGTGCAAAGGGCTGAATGATTGGAAACAAATTGATTGGATGATTTAGGAGGGCATTTATAATACACAGATTTGGTACAATTGGATTGTAACAAGTATGGTGACCCACTCTCGTTCACATGGACTGCGGCTCTGAAATCATACAACTTCATCTAAAATCGCAGGATTTCAAAGCCGCATGTAAGTGTGACTTGGAAGACATCTGTGCGGCTTCATGCCCAGATGTCTATGCAAGTCACAACCAAAATCCAAAAGTAATGCAGGAACTACTTTTTTAAACCGATGCGACACCGCAAAGTCGGTGTTGTACCGAATTGAACAAAACAATTGCCTGCAATAAGGTTCAACTTGACATGGCATGACAAGTCGCTCCAATGTGAACGAGGCTTAGGGGTATAAAGTTAACCACTTCCGGACCGCCCGCCACAGTTTTACGTCGATACTTTGGCGTTAAATACCGGGGTTATGGCAGCAGATTGCTCGGATCGGGCATCTGTGAAGCAACTATATTACTAGGTTACATATACAGGTCTTATATCTGGGTGAAAGGACTCTCCCCTTATGGATGCTGTACCCATTGGCTGGATGAGTGGCCCCAGTAATCCCATTTTGTGACCAGTTGTATTATCTGGATACCTCGGTTTATTTTTTTGGGCTGTTATATGGTGATTAACCACTTAAGCCCCGGAAGATTTTACCTCCTTCCTGACCAGACCCTATTTTGTGATTCGGCACTGCGTGAATTTAACGGACAATTGTGCACTCGTGCAACGCTGTACCCAAATGAAATTGACGTCCTTTTTTTCCCCACAAACAGAGCTTTCTTTTGGTGGTATTTGATCACCTGTGCGATATTTACTTTTTTGCGCTATAAACAAAAAAAGAGCGTCAATTTTGAAAAAAATAACAATATTTTTCACATTTTTTTATATGAAATTCCCCCCCAAAAAATGTAAAAATCTAAATTTTTTAACATTTTAGGCCAACTTGTTTTCTGCTACATATGTTTGGTAAAAAAAAAATCGCAATAAGCGTATTTTGATTGGTTTGCGCAAAAGTTATTGCGTTTACTAAGGGAAAGATTTTTGTCATTTTTATTGTTTTTTTTTTTTTTAACGAGTAATGGCGGCAATCTGCGATTTTTTCTGCGGGACTCCGACATTGCGGCGGACAGATTTTTTAAGTTTTTTTTAAACCTCCGGCTTATTGTTGAAGGGAGGTCCGCACTCATCACACCCTGCCTCACGTGGTGACAGGTCCACTTTAAGCTGAGTGGTTCCCAAATGCAAAAAAACGCGAGAAAAGCAAACGCCGGCTGAAAGCAGACACACGTGTTGAGCTCTTTTCAACTTGGAAACTCGGCAGGAGCCAAATTCCCAATAACCGTGCCGTGGAAATTAGCGGATAAAATTAGTGCCTCTAGGATTTGGCAGGAAGGCTGGAAAAAGGCGAGAGAGGTCTGGAGTGGCTTCAAAGCTTCCGAGTTTTATTAACGCCAACTCTAAAAGTTTGAACAAAAAAAATAAAATAAAATAAAAGGAAGTGCTTTAAAAAAAAATAAGGCGCATTAAAGGCACAAAGGGGCGCTTGCTGTTTATACAGGGAATTGTAGCGTGGATGTTCTCCTTCAATGACTTTCCGTATGTTGGCAGCAGAACGTAGAGAGACATCATAGGAGGACAATAACTTCATCATTTCATGCCTATGGGAGAAGTGGGAAAGTGGCTGGAATGTGCAATCTACAATTTGGATTGGATCGTATTATCAGCTTACAATTGCGGTAAATCTATAAAACGCGTTGGTCTGCGTACAATGGTATACAAGCTGGGGATGTGAGTTTGTTCTGCAAATTGGAAATAAAGCAAATAGTTGTATCGTCTTCCAAATGGAATAAAAGAAAACATCTTTGGTTTTCATTCAGATATTTAAGCCTCATGCACACAGGATGTAAAAAACAAAGCTTTTATACAGACGTTTGACGTTTTTTTCTACTTCTAAATGTCCCTCCATGTTAGCTTATGTGTGCGTCTGCCATGTGTCTGATGGTAGAGCCTGATCACTCACCCCTCGAGATCCCAAATCCACCCATTGGGTGCTCTGTAAACTGGGGATCAAACTTGGTTGAATTAAAATGGAACCTAACTCCCAAAACAGAGTCAGCTTCGGTTAAACCCTCTGCCCCCCCCCCCCCGGCCGCATTGTATGTTTATTTTTTTTTCCCCCTAAAATAATAAACATGTTATACATACCTGGTATCGCACAGAACAGCCACAAACTTTCTCTTCTGGAGTCCACCGCTATTGCTCTTTGCTCCTCCTTTTCTCAGTTTACCACCATAGGGAGCCACTTTGCTCCCGAGCCAGGCTGTGTGTGTGTCCATAGACACACACAGCGTGGCTCATCACCCCCCCCCCCCCACACTCTCTCTCTTGTCTAAAATGTATTCTAGCCTTTTAGTATTATTTATTATTATTTTTTTTATTACGTATGCATAATTATTATCTATACCCTTTTATTTATTAAAATTTATTCAAGCCATTTATTTAATATTTATTTTTTATTATTTCTGAAATATTATTCTAGTCATTTATTTGTGTTTATTATTTATTTTTTATTATTTATACATTATCATTATGTATAGCCATTTATTTATTAGAATTTATTCTAGCCGTTTATTATTATTTATTTTTATTATTTATACATTATTATGTATAACCATTTATTTATTAGAATATATTCTAGCCATTTAATATTCTATTTATACATTATTATTATTATTATTATTATTATTATTATTATTATTATTATTAATATCATCAATAATATTAATACTAATAATATTATTATTAATAATAATATTAATAATAATAATAATAATAAAAATAATAATATTATTATTATTATTATTATTATTATTATTGTTATTATTGTTATTATTGTTATTATTATGCATAGCAATTTATTTCTTAGAATGAATTCAATTTAATAGTATTTATGCATTATCATTATGTATAGCCATTTGTTAGAATTTATTCTAGCTATTTATTATCATTTATTTTTTTATTTATACATTATTATTATGTATAACCATTTATTACAATTTATTCTAGCCATTTATTATTTATTATTTTTTCTTTTTATTCATCTATTTTGTTATTTATGCAGTATTAATATGTATAGCCATTTATTTATTACAATTTATTTAAGCCATTTACTTTTATTTATTTTTATTTTTTATACATTATTATTATTATTATTATTATTATTATTATTATTACTATTATTTGTATAATGTATAGCCTTTTATTAAAATGTGTTATAACCATTTAATATTATTATTTTTTATTATAATATATTATTTTTATTATTTATGCATTAGGGATATGTATAGCCTTTTAATTATTAGAATTTATTCTGGCCATTTATTATTATTATTTTTTAATTATTATTATTGTTAATATTATTATTATTATTATTATTATTATTATTACTATTATTTATTAGAATCTATTCTAGGCATTTAATATTATGTATTATTATTTTTGTATTATTATTATTATTAATATGCATAACCATTTATTAAATGGAATGTCTTCTAGTAATTTATTCATTTTTTAAATTGTTTTTATTGGAATGTGTTCTAGCCATTTATTATTTATTTTTATTATACATTTTTATTATTATTATTATTATTATGCTTTGTCATTTATTTATTAGAATGTATTAAAGCCATTTAATATTATTTATTTATTTTTGTTATTTATGCATTATCATTTTGTTTAGCCATTCATTTATTAGGATTAAAGTGATTGTGATTATTTATTATTATATTTGTTTTTTATGAATTATTATGTATAGCCATTTTTATTAGAATTTATTCTAGTCATGAATTAGTGTTTATTATTATTATTATTATTATTATTATTATTATTATTGTTATTATGTATAGCCATTTTTATTAGAATTTTTTCTTGTCATTTATTAGTATAAGAAAAAATGAACTGATACATGACCCGCTGGTCCTAGAATCCAGTCCTGGTCATGCTTGTTAATGGGACTTTATAGGATTTGATACATACAGTAAAGAAGGCAAGCATATAAAAAATATATCAAATATTTTATTCACATAAACATATATAAAAACAGTTCATCCAGCAAAAGTACAATTGATTTGGTTGGAAAAATACGTATGTGATTGGGTGTCCTAAAGCCTGCCCATTCTACGCGTTTCGCAGTCTGGTCTGCCCAGTCACTGCTTCATCAGGAATAACAGGCAGTTGATTCACCTTCATAAACATAATTCACAACCATCATCGTAATAAGTTGGTCCAGTAGGGCGTATCGCCGGAGCAGCCAAATCCATGAACCCTAAACCGTCCACCATGGAGGGGCCAAACGTGCCCTCCCTCAGAGATGGCTAATATAGTGCAGACTGGACCATGCTTAAATAGCGGCAAGAACCCACTGCGGCCGGCATTCAAGATGGAACGAGGAATCACCTCATTATCAGCATCTGTTGATGTGGTGCCGCCTAGTGCCTAGTGTGAGACAGTGGCTCCTCTCAGCTCTCCACTATACTAGGCGGCACCACATCAACAGATGCTGATAATGAGGTAATTTGTTTATTAGAGTGTTAGCCATTTAACATGATTTACAGTGCTTTGCGAAAGTATTCGGCCCCCTTGAACTTTTCGACCTTTTGCCACATTTCAGGCTTGAAACATAAAGATATAAAACTGTAATTTTTTGTGAAGAATCAACAACAAGTAGGACACAATCATGAAGTGGAATGAAATTTATTGGATATTTCAAACTTTTTTAACAAATAAAAAAACTGAAAAATTGGGCGTGCAAAATTATTCAGCCCCCTTAATTTAATACTTTGTAGCGCCAACGTTTGCTGCGATTACAGCTGTAAGTCGCTTGGGGTATGTCTCTATCAGTTTTGCACATCGAGAGACTGAAATTTTTGCCCATTCCTCCTTGCAAAACAGCTCGAGCTCAGTGAGGTTGGATGGAGAGCATTTGTGAACAGCAGTTTTCAGTTCTTTCCACAGATTCTCGATTGGATTCAGGTCTGGACTTGGCCATTCTAACACCTGGATATGTTTATTTGTGAACCATTCCATTGTAGATTTTGCTTTATGTTTTGGATCATTGTCTTGTTGGAAGACAAATCTCCGTCCCAGTCTCAGGTCTTTTGCAGACTCCATCAGGTTTTCTTCCAGAATGGTCCTGTATTTGGTTCCATCCATCTTCCCATCAATTTTAACCATCTTCCCTGTCCCTGCTGAAGAAAAGCAGGCTCAAACCATGATGCTGCCACCACCATGTTTGACAGTGGGGATGGTGTGTTCAGGGTGATGAGCTGTGTTGCTTTTACGCTACAAACATAATGTTTTGCATTGTTGCCAAAAAGTTTGATTTTGGTTTCATGTGACCAGAGCACCTTCTTCCACATGTTTGGTGTCTCCCAGGTGGCTTGTGGCAAACTTTAAACAATACTTTTTATGGATATCTTTAAGAAATGGCTTTCTTCTTGCCACTCTTCCATAAAGGGCAGATTTGTGCAGTATACGACTGATTGTTGTCCTATGGACAGAGTCTCCCACCTCAGCTGTAGATCTCTGCAGTTCATCCAGAGTGATCATGGGCCTCTTGGCTGCATCTCTGATCAGTCTTCTCCTTGTATGAGCTGAAAGTTTAGAGGGACGGCCAGGTCTTCGTAGATTTGCAGTGGTCTGATACTCCTTCCATTTCAATATTATCGCTTGCACAGTGCTCCTTGGGATGTTAAATCTTTTTGTATCCAAATGCGGCTTTAAACTTCTCCACAACAGTATCTCGGACCTGCCTGGTGTGTTCCTTGTTCTTCATGATGCTCTCTGCGCTTTAAACGGACCTCTGAGACTATCACAGTGCAGGTGCATTTATACGGAGACTTGATTACACACAGGTGGATTCTATTTATCATCATTAGTCATTTAGAGCCGGTTCACACTGAGGCAACACGACTTCGGGGGGTGACCTGTAAAGTCACGTGCACCACTGTGCACCGCGACTTCGGCGCGACTTGCAGGGACTTCACATAATGGAAGTCTATGCAAGTGGCTCCAAGGTCGCCCCAAAGTAGTACAGGACCCATTTTCTAAGTCAGAGCGACTTGTGTTGCTCCTATTAGAACGGGTCCTGTACTACTCAATGGACCGCGACCGACCGCGACTTGTCAGGCTGACAAGTCGCCTGACAAGTCGCGCTAATGTGAATGGGCTCTTAGTTCAACATTGGATCATTCAGAGATCCTCACTGAACTTCTGGAGAGAGTTTGCTGCACTGAAAGTAAAGGGGCTGAATAATTTTGCACGCCCAATTTTTCAGTTTTTTTTATTTGGTAAAAAAGTTTGAAATATCCAATAAATTTCATTCCACTTCATGATTGTGTCCCACTTGTTGATTCTTCACAAAAAATTACAGTTTTATATCTTGATCTTCTATGTTTGAAGCCTGAAATGTGGCAAAAGGTCGCAAAGTTCAAGGGGGCCGAATACTTTCGCAAGGCACTGTATTTTTATTATTATTTAGGCATTATCATTATGTATAGCCATTAATTTATTAGAATTTATTCCAGCCATTATAATGCAATTGCATGCATTTATGTGTGTTTATGCACTCCAACATATAAAAAGTGCACATCCTCTTCTCCAGGAACTTTGGGACATTTTTTATTGCCCATGCACAAATACATTTTTAAATGCCTACATTTTTTATGCCCATGTGCATGAGGCTAAACGTGTGCCCTCCGGAGCGCCATGCCATGCGTTGGTGGAATATAAATATGGAAAATTCCCTCTTATGTAACACTATTTAGCAGACATGGGCCACACCACCGAGACACATCTGCTGCTCACACCAAAAACGATGTTGCAATAATAAACACACGAATAAAAAAAAAAAAAGAAACATTCCTTAAATGCTTTTTTGGAGTGATCATCGGGAATTGTTTTAATAAACATCAAACGCTATTATTTAGAAAAGTGAAAATTCTTCATCCCCGGCCTCAGCGCCGAGTCATTGCGTAAATGAGAGCGGTCTGCGGTTTTGGCGGAAGTTATAATTCAGAGTTATTGTGAGAGGTGTTGGAGGGGAACAATTCTTCAACGTACGATCCCATGGAATAAAGAGAGAAATAAAACATTGCAGAGGAACGCACAGCTGTGTTCAGGGTTTTGCTGTTAACCTTATTCAGCGCAATTCTATCAATAGATTTCATGACCGATGTGACAAAAGAGACACCGACAGTCTCATGTTACAGGCAGGCAGCTTAACCAGTTCTGGAGGATTTGCCCCCTTAACCACTTTACCACCGGAGGATTTTGCTGTCTTACGCCCAGGCCACTTTTTGCGATTCGGCACTGTGCGACTTTAACTGACAATTGTGCGGTCATGCAACGTCATACCCAAACCAAATTTACGTCCTTTTTTTCCCACAAACAGAGCTTTCTTTTGGTGGTATTTGATCACCTGTGCGCTTTTTATTTTTTGCGATATTAATAAAAAAAATTGAAAATTTTGAAAAAATAACAATATTTTTCTACTTTGACAGTTCAAAAATATCCAATATATTCAATGTTTGTCATATATTTATTCCAAAATGTATTTAGCTACATGTCTTTTGACAAAAAAATTCTCAATGAGCGTATTTTTAACCGCTTTATGACCGGAAGGTTTTACCCCATTCCTGTCCAGGCCATATTTTGCGATTCGGCACTGCGTTATTTTAACGGACAATTGCGCGGTCGTGCAACGCTGTACCCAAATAAAATTGACGCCCTTTTTTTCCCACAAACAGAGCTTTTGTTGGGTGGTATTTGATCACCTGTGCGATTTTTACTTTTTGCGCTATAAACAAAAAAAGTTTGACAATTTTGAAAAAATAACAATATTTTTCACATTTTCTTATATGAAATTCCACCCCAAACAAACGTAAAACTCAAAATTTTTTAACATTTTAGGCCAATTTGTTTTCGGCTACATATTTTTGGTGAAAAAAATCACAATAAGCGTATTTTGATTGGTTTGCGCAAAAGTTATTGCGTTTACTAACTAAGGGAAAGATTTTTGTCATTTTTATTGTTTTTTTTTAACGAGTAATGGCGGCGATCTGCGACAGATCGGACCCCTAACTGACATTTTTGACACTTTTGAGAGTACCAGTGACATTACTACAGTAATCAGTGCTAATAATATGCACTGTTACTGTAAATATTACACTGGCAGGGAAGGGGTTAACTTTATTAGAGATCCAGGGGTTAAGTGTGTCCCTAGGGGCGTGCTTCTAACTGTAAAGGGGCGTGGATTTTGATGTAACCACAGAGACATACAATCCTATTGGCTCGCGGGCGAGTGACGTACCCATACGTCACTTTGCCCAGGGGGGACTGACCGCCGCAGTATATGTACTTGCGGCGGTCGGCAAGTGGTTAAAACCGGAAGGATTTGACCCCCTTCCTGACCAGGCCATTTTTTGCGATTCGGCACTGCGTTACTTTAACGGACAATTGTGCGGTCGTGCGACGCTGTACCCAAATACAATTGATGTCCTTTTTTCTCCACAAATAGAGCTTTCTTTTGGTGGTATTTGATTTTTATTTATTGCACTATAAACAAAAATAGAGCGAAAATTCTGAAAAAAAAAAAACACCCAATATTTTTCCCATTCTGCTTTATAATATCCCCCCCCCCCCCCCAAAAAAAAAAAAGTAAAAATCAAAATTTTTTAACATTTTAGGCCAATTTGTTTTCTGCTACATATTTTTGGTAAAAAAAAAAAAAATCGCAATAAGCGCAATTTGATTGGTTTGCGCAAAAGTTATTGCGTGGGAAAGATTTCTGTCATTTTTATTGTTTTTTTTTTTTACTAGTTATGGCGGCGATCTGCGATTTTTAGCGGGACTGCGACATTGCAGCAGACAGATCGGACCCCTAACTGACATTTTTGACACTTTTGGGGGACCGCTGACATTACTACAGTAATCAGTGCTATAAATATGCACTGTTATTGTAATAATGACACTGGCAAGGAAGGGGTTAACCCAGGGACAATCAAAGAGTTAAATGTGAGCCTAGAGGGTGTTTTCTAACTGTATGGGGGCGTGGCTTGTGAAATGACTATAGAGACCTGTGCTCCTATATAGAAGGATCACAGGCGCTCTGTGATCATTCCAGGGAGAAGAACGATCAGCTGTGTTTACAACAGCCGACCGTCCTTCTCTCTCAGCGGGGAGCGATCGCGGGTGTCAGGCGGCAATCAGAGCCGCCTGCCCCGTGCATCGGAGTCACTACTGCAGAGTGGGGGCGGGGAGTGCGCGCTCCCCCCCCCCCCCCTAGTTGCAGGCATGCGACCGAACGTTTACCTACTGCGGTTTGCGCAGGAGGGCCAGCCTGCCGCAGTATAACTGTGGCGGGCGGTCCTTAAATGGTTAATAAATAGATGAAATACAAATATGCCAAAGGGTTCTGTCCATCCAGTCCTGAGATTTACACAACTCTTCCACACAGCACAGCCCTGTCTGGCGAACCTGATTTTTTTTTTTTTTTTTTTCAGTTGCAGTTCAGTAGCACTTACAGGTCTTGTCCCTCCCTCAAGCCATTTATTATTATTATTTATTTATTTTTATTATTTATGTATTATTATTATTATTATTATTATTATTATTATTATCTATAGCCTTTTATTTATTAGAATTTATTCAAGCCATTTGTTTATTATTTGTTTTTTATTATTTCGGAAATATTATTATGTATAGCCATTTTTATTAGAATTTATTTGCGTTTTATTATTATTATTATTTTTATATGATTTATACATTATTATTATCTATAGCCATTTATTTATTAGAATTTATTCTAGTCATTTATTTGTGTTTTTTATTATTATTATTATTATTGTTATTATTTATTTTTTATGATTTATATATTATTATTATGTATACCCATACATACATATAAAGCCATACAAATATGCCAAAGGTTTCTGTCCATCCAGTCCCGAGATTTACACAGCTCTTCCACACAGCACAGCCCTGTCTGATGAACCAGATTTTTTTTTTTTTTGTCCAACTGCAGTTCAGTAGCACTTACAGGTCTTGTCCCGCCCTCAACCTGTGATTGGACAATGAATCCGCATGATCTGCTCTCTGCTTCTATCAGTATGCTACCTGTTAGCCTATGCAGCACAACTGATCGGCTCATTGTCATATTGCTTACAGTCTGAGCTCTGCTGTACTGGGGATTGCAAGAGGCTAGGAGGTGAATACCAAGCCATATGTAAGGCTCCATTCACACATGAGCGTATCGTTTTCAGGTGGGGGGGGGGGGGTGTTGGGCTTTTTTAGGTGTTTTTTTTGCAGGTGCCCAAAAACGCTTGCAATCTGCCAAAAAAGAAGCTCATGTACTTTTTTGAGCTTCCGGCGCTTTGCTTCAGGCGACAAAACGCTCAGATGTGAACAGGGGCCATTGAAATAAATGGGATTTTGCTTGTTGGGCGTTTTGAGACTTCAGAGATGAGCGTTTTACAAGCTGAAAAATGCTCAGGTGTGAACAGGGCCTTATTACTGAACTCCAAGCAGATATAAAACATACAAATCAATGCAGCTCAGTAATCAATAATATATGAATTTTATTTATTTTATTAATTTTCTAGCACTTTTTATTTACAAGTTTAAATAAGTATTTTTTTTTTTTTTTTGCTAGAAAATTACTTCTAACCCCCAAATATTATTTATTTATTTATTTTATTATTATTGATTTTCTAGCACTTTTTATTTACAAGTTTAAATAAGTATTTTTTTTTTTTTTTTGCTAGAAAATTACTTCTAATCCCCAAATATTATTTATTTATTTATTTTATTATTATTAATTTTCTAGCACTTTTTATTTACAATTTTAAATAAGTATTTTTTTTTTTTTTTGCTAGAAAATTACTTCTAACCCCCAAATATTATTTATTTATTTATTTTATTATTATTGATTTTCTAGCACTTTTTATTTACAAGTTTAAATAAGTATTTTTTTTTTTTTTTTGCTAGAAAATTACTTCTAATCCCCAAATATTATTTATTTATTTATTTTATTATTATTAATTTTCTAGCACTTTTTATTTACAATTTTAAATAAGTATTTTTTTTTTTTTTGCTAGAAAATTACGTCTTACCCCCAAATATTATTTATTTATTTATTTTATTATTATTGATTTTCTAGCACTTTTTATTTACAAGTTTAAATAAGTATTTCTTTTTTTTTTTTTTTGCTAGAAAATTACTTCTAATCCCCAAATATTATTTATTTATTTATTTTATTATTATTAATTTTCTAGCACTTTTTATTTACAATTTTAAATAAGTATTTTTTTTTTTTGCTAGAAAATTACGTCTTACCCCCAAATATTATTTATTTATTTATTTTATCATTATTAATTTTCTAGCACTTTTTATTTACAAGTTTAAATAAGTATTCTTTTTTTTTTTGCTAGAAAATTACTTCTAACCCCCAAATATTATGTATTTATTTATTTTATTATTATAAATTTTCTAGCACTTTTTGTTTACAAGTTTAAGTTTGTTTTGTTTTTTTTGCTAGAAAATTACTTCTAACCCCCAAATGTTATTTATTTATTTATTAATTTTTTTAGCAGAGACCCTAGAGAATAAAATGGCGCTTGCTGCAATTTTTTATGTCACACGGTATTTGCGCAAAACACAATTTTTTGGGGAAAAAAAAATTACACTTTAACCACTTAAAGACCGCCCGCCGCAGTTTTTTTTACTTCCGCAGGTGGGTTCTGTTCAGTACAGTATGAACGAGAAAGGAAAAAAGGGGGGGGGGCGCCTTCTTGGGTGGGAGGGATATGAAGACACAAGCCGGCATGAGTATAGAAGGGAGGAGGCCTATAAGACCCAGACTCCTCCTACAAATTCAGTCTAGCCAATGAGCAGCCTTCTTACATGTTATATTGTAACTTACCAATTCGTAGATGTGATGGCTGCATTTTTTTTTTTTTGCAATTTGCAAAAAAAATTTATTTTTTTTGCAAACTCTGCAATTTTTAGCGGGACTACGACGTTGCAGCGGACAGATTGGACCCCTAACTGACATTTTTGACACTTTTTGGGGGGACCAGTGACATTACTACAGTAATCAGTGCTAAAAATATGCATTGTTACTGTAATAGCCAGGGGTTAAATGTAAGCCTAGGGGAGTGTTTTCTAACTGTATGGGGGAGGGACTTTTGAAATGATCACAGAGACCCGTGTTCCTATATAGAAGTTTACAACAGCTGACCGTTCTTCGGAGTCCCGACTGCCGAGAGGGGGTGGTAGCACACCACTGGCGGCGCATGCTCGCCCCCTAGCTATAATAATGATACTGGCAGAGAAGGGGTTAACCCTGTGGGTGATCAAGGGGTTAAATGTGAGTCTAGGGGAGTGATTCTAACTGTGGGGGTGTGGCTTGTGAAATGATCATAGAGACATGTGATCCTATATAGAAGGATCACAGGAGCTCTGTGATGATCCCAGGGAGAAGAGCGGTCAGATGTGTTTACAACAGCTGACCGTCCTTCTCTCTCAGCGGGGAGCGATCGCGGGTGTTAGACAGCAATTGGAGCCGCCTGACACACGCATCGGCTTCCCCGCTGATGAGCAGGGGTGGAAGCGCGCCGGCGGCGGTGCGCGCTCGCCCCCCAGCTTCCTGAGAGCGAGTGACGTAGACCTGCGTCGCTTTTCCCAGGAGCGGCTGCCTGCTGCAGTAAATCTGCGGTAGGCGTTCGGTAACTGGTTAATACCGCTCTAAGGATGTGGATTCTCTCTAATCATTCTTTTCGGAGTCTCTCGAATGATGAAATTGGCTTCATTTTCCCGACTTACTCATCGTGGAGAAAGTCCATCTGTCACAAGAACAACTTTCCCCGGATGAGTAACCGTGTCATTATTTAAGTAGTGAAGCTCTCAGCTCCTTATCCCGGGGATTTCTCGGGAATTGGTTGGAAAATTCCGGATGAAAGAATGTGGATTATCAGGAGGGGAATCGGGAAGTGGTGGTTGGGGGGGGGGGGTTGGTTTACAGTAAGCAGCATCCCAGCTCAGTGCAATCTTCTTTCTACTTAAGAAAGTCATTATGCGGGGCTCTCCCTGCGGCGGACACATGAGAGTGATTCAGAATGAGGGAAAGTGCCCGTGACCTCGGAGGGCCGAGCAACAATTAGATGGGGAAATTAAGATCGCTGGAATCCCGAGCATTCCCCTGAAGAAATCTAAAGTTCTACGCCGCGCTTTGATGGTTGATGTTCTCAAGAATGTGACGTCAGTAGACCATGGGATTGCTGTAAGATCTCGCATGCAATGTTCCCAAACTTATCATTGCTGCTGCACGTCTATGGATACACAGCAAGACTGATTAACTCAATGAGATAAACTAGAGAGGGATAAATCATGATTGTAAGGTTGCATCACGGGCCCACATGCAAGCACATACATTTCTGCAACCGCACAACTGCCACCTATGAACCTCTCTAGCTGAGGGTCAATGCCTGTAGTGTGGCCTAATGACAGAGAAAGCTTTACACCGCTGAGCAATCTTTTCTATCTCTTAGGAACTCCATTAGTGAGATTCATGCACCGAGTTCCCAGGTCTGTACACCTGCTGTGCCCATTACGAGGGGTTCCCACCATCTCAGTGCTGATTTTCCAGGTCTGCACACCTGCTGTGCCCATTACGAGGGGTTCCCACCATCTCAGTGCTGAGTTCCCAGGTCTGCACACCTGCTGTGCCCATTACGAGGAGTTCCCACCGTCCCTGTGCTGAGTTCCCAGGTCTGCACACCTGCTGTGCCCATTATGAGGGGTTCCCACCATCTCAGTGCTGAGTTCCCAGGTCTGCACACCTGCTGTGCCCATTACGAGGGGTTCCCACCGTCCCAGTGCTGAGTTCCCAGGTCTGTACACCTGCTGTGCCCATTATGAGGGGGTTCCACCATCCCTGTGCTGATTTCCCAGGTCTCCAAACCTGCTGCACCCATTATGAGGGGTTTCCACCATCTCTTTGCTGTGTTCCTGGGTCTGCACACCTGTTGTGCCCATTATGAGGGGTTCCCACCATTCCTTTGCTGTGTTCCTGGGTCTGCACACCTGCTGTGCCCATTACAAAGGGTTCCCACCATCACTGTGCTAAGTTCCTGGGTCTGCACACCTACTGTTCCCGTTCTGAAGGGCTCCCACCATCCCTTTGCTGAGTGTCTGGGTCTGCACACCTGCTGTTCCCATTACGAAGGGTTCCCACCATCCCTGTGCTGAGTCCCTGGGTCTGCACATCTGCTGTGCCCCATTATGAGGGGTTCCCCCATTCGGTTGCTGAGGTCTTTGGTCAGTACACCTGATGAGTCCACTAAGATACGCTCCCACCATCCCTGTGCTGAGTTCATGGGTCTGAACACCTGATGTGTCCCTTATGGGGTGCTCATTGAGTTTAAGGCTCTGTACACCTGCTGTGCCCTGTATGAGGGGTTCCCACTATCCCCATGCTGAGTTCCTGGTTCTGTCCACCTGTTGAGCCCATTAAATGGGGCTCTCACAATCTCTACACTAAGCTTTAAGCTCAGGAGTTACATCATCGGTGACTGCCTAATGGTCAAAGCAAGAATATTTGAGATCCTGGAAGAGGAGAAGGACATGGCAGTGGCGGTCAGGTGGGAATGGGGAACTCCAACTTCGCACACAACCCTCTGAGAAAAGCCATAATGTGCAACTATGCTGTGCATACAGCTAATGCTGGCCTTCCTCCCCGTACGTTAGTTTGGTTTTACACCAAAAACAACAGTGAGGCCAATATATTATTATTATCATTATTATTATTGTTCTTATTTTTACTGCTACTAATGTTTTAGCCAGAGGACTTGAAAGTCAACATTGCAGCTGTGAAATATCCCCCAGGTCAAAGTTGACAATCTGTTTTTCAAAAGTGCCAACTTGCTGCCAGTTTTATGCTGGTCTCATCAAAGCCACCCCTCCCCCTATTTTATTGATTTATCGTCCTTATGTAACCCATGGACACCCATTACCAGCCCCTATGCTCCGGGGCTCTGTAGCTTTTTGATCCACCTGTAGAAAAGTGAAAGGGCTGAACCCGGGGACTGGAGAGGTGAGGAATGCGGGATGATGGACAGTTAGACAGATGGAAGCCATGATGATCGGGGAATGACTCATTAATCAGTCCGTGCTAAATATGTGCAACCTCATCTAGCTGTGGAATGACCCAATTTATTAAATGTGACAGGAAGAGCAGATGTCCACCTTAGGTGTCACAAGTATGCAGATCAAGAAAGTCACAAGTTAAGCCCCGTACACACACACAGATCGTCGTCATACAAACGTCGGCGGACGAAAGATCTGCCGATTGTACGCGTGTTAGTATGGTGCCTCCGACAGCTGTCTGCACACAATCCGCGGACAAGAGTCTTTCTTGCAAACATGAAAATTTTTGTCTGCGGACACCAGAACGGACGATTGTTCGCCTGTCAGTACAGAAATCAGCCGACAGACCGCAGATTTGCAAGACTGGGCATGCTCAGAAAATAAAAAACACAGGGAAAGTTAACCATTACATGACATCACTTCTGCAGTCAGCTGAAGTCTGCGGACAAAATTCTTGTGCTGTCCTTGTGCTGTCTTTGCACTTTTCAACAGACACCGACATCCCGGGGAGAAAAGACGAACATTTGTATGACGACGATCTGTGCGTGTGTACGGGGCTTTATACTTTTTAGTCACAAGTTATACTTATACTATAGTTAGTTATACCTTATACTTGTTCTAGGTGAGTGACTCAAAGCATTGAAGCCTGTTACCCATAGAAAGCAATTAGAGTAGCCTTTCTTAGCCTTTTTACCCCACAGGAACCCCTGAAAAATGAATTCATTGGTGGTCAATAGGAAGGAGGTTCCTTACATTGTTGGTCAATGGGAAGAATGCCCCTCACATTGGTGGTTAGTGGGAAGAATGCCCCTCACATTGGTGGTTAGTGGGAAGAATGCCCCTTACATTGGTGGTTAGTGGGAAGAATGCCCCTTACATTGGCAGTCAGTGGGAAGAATGGTCCCCTTACATATATGGTCAGTGGGAAGAATGCCCCTTACATTGGCAGTCAGTGGGAAGAATGGTCCCCTTACATATATGGTCAGTGGGAAGAATGTTCCTTACATTGGTGGTCAGTGGGAAGAATGCCCCTTACATTGGTGGCCAGTGGGAAGAATGCCCCTTACATTGGCGGTCGGTGGGAAGAATGGTCCCCTTACATATATGGTCAGTGGGAAGAATGTTCCTTACATTGGTGGTCAGTGGGAAGAATGTTCCTTACTATGGTGGTCAGTGGGAAGAAAGCCCCTTACATTGGCGGTCGGTGGGAAGAATGTTCCTTACTATGGTGGTCAGTGGGAAGAAAGCCCCTTACATTGGCGGTCGGTGGGAAGAATGTTCCTTACATTGGTGGTCAGTGGGAAGAATGCTCCTTACATTGGTGGTCAGTGGGAAGAATGCTCCTTACATTGGTGGCCAGTGGGAAGAATGCCCGCTTTACATTGGTGGCCAGTATAGATGAGTTGAATGTAACGTACCTGGGTTAGGTTCAAGAATGGTCCAGCCCCCTCACGCGCACACTTTAATTCAAAAACACAACAGTGATGCCTTTATTTTATTGTTTTTATTATTATTACGACTTAACTGGGTCTCATCAAAGCCACTTAGCATGCAGCATTTAGCTCCACCTCCTCCTATCCCATTGATCTATCCTTCTTACATAACCCATATGTACTAGGGATGGGCTCTGTGTTCGAGTCAAACATAAATTTGACTCGAACATTAGCTGAACACAGGAACAAAGGGGGCGCTCGGCGGGCGCCCCATAATGCACTGCGCTGTTGCAGTGCATTGATTGCTGATAATTGGCCAAAGCATGCACCTGGCCTTTATGCTTTGGCCAATCACAGCACAATGTACTGCGAGAGCCATTATTGGCAAAAGGCAGAGTGCCTTTGGCCAATTATGGCCCAGGGGTTAAGTCCACGCCCCACACTATATAAGGCTGCTGCTTACACAGCAGCTGTGTATAGTGTGTTATAATAGAGATTAGGCAGGTAGTTAGTGGATAGTGAGTTCAGTCAGTTTAGTGCAGGCAGTGTAGTGTACAGGCTTACCCTACTTTTAAAATGTATGGATATGTTGTAGTCCTGAGTCCCCTCTCAGTGCTCCCCAAGTTTGGTATCCCTGTCACTTATAGTTTGTGAGCAGTGCCATGCCAAGCTGACCAATATTTCCCATGGATGTCAGT
Source organism: Pelophylax lessonae (assembly GCF_965119305.1). Classification (NCBI taxonomy): domain Eukaryota; kingdom Metazoa; phylum Chordata; class Amphibia; order Anura; family Ranidae; genus Pelophylax; species Pelophylax lessonae. The sequence continues at coordinate 287,665,581 of NC_138775.1, read as the reverse complement.
GAGCACTGAAAACTGAAAATTGGTCTGGGGAGGAAGAAGGTGAAAGTGTCATGTATTTAAGTGGTTAAGGGGAACCCCCCCAAAGCACCTTGTCCCCATGTTGATGGAGACAAGGTCCTCTTCCCGACATCCCTGGGCTGTGGTTGTGTGGGTCTGCGGGTGTGGGGCTTGTCGAAATCTGGAAGCCCCCTTTAAGAAGGGGACCCCCAGATACCACCCCCCATGTGAATGAGTATCGGGGCCATAGTATTCACTTGACATCAGAAGGGGGCAGTGCCACAGTGTGACATAGCTGGGTGGCCCCACCCCTTGCCTATAAAAGAACTGTCGTATCTGAAGATTGGGCATATTGCGGGTGGCCTCTTAAGAGGTGAAGCGGTTTTACATTTTTTTTCTATTTTTCATGTGCGGCGAGCGTCGTGATTGACGATGGATTTACATGGCCACTATTTGTTTTCTTTTTAATAAACGACTTACTTGTCAAAAATCGCTTCCTGTGGTTTTCACTTTTTTACACTTTTTTGGTGACTGGGTAGGGATACAATCTACCCATTCACATGGGGGGTGGGGTGGGATCTGGGGACCCAGATTCCGATAAGCCCCCACCCGCAGACCCCGACAACCACAGCCCAGGGTTGTAGGGAAGAGGCCCTTGTCCCCATCAACGCACCCACCCCCCCATGTTGAGGGCATGTGGCCTGGTATGGTTCAGGAGGGGGGGGGCACTCGCTCGTCCCCCCCTTTCCTGACCTGCCAGGCTGCATGCTTGGATAAGGGTCTGGTATGGATTTTGGAAGGGACCCTAGGCTGGTTTGTTTTTTAATTTTTGGCCCTAAAGGGCCTGGTTTGGACTGTGGGGGGGACCCTACGCTGTTTTTTTTTCCTTTTTTTTAAATCTGTATTGCCGGGAGCCAACAATACATTACAGCCGTGAGCCAGTTTAAATGACATTTTTACCTTTAGAAATGTTAGTATTGCTGCAGCAAGATCCATACAGTGTACAAATGCCCCACTTTACAGGCACATTAAGGGGACCCCCTGGCCATGATATTTAAAGGGATTTTTCATTTTTATTGTTTCACTTTAAGCAGTGTTTAAATCACTTCTCCTCTAAAAATGATCGTTTAAAAAAAAAAAAAAAAACGTTTCCATTAATACATGTCCCCCAGGGCAATACCCCAGTCCCTATAGACTTTTATTGGCAATAACTTGCATATAAGCCTTTAAAAATGAGGACTTTTTATTCTTCATGTTCCTGTCCCATTGACTTTATTAGAGTTTGCATGTTCGCTAGAACTTTTTCCCTTTTCAAGATGTTCCGATGCGAACCAGCTTCCCTACCCCAGGCTCAGTAGCTTTTTGATCCACCTGTAGAAAGGTGAAAGGGCTGAACCCGGGGGCAGGAGAGGCGAGGAATGCGGGAGGATGGACAGCTAGACAGATGGAAGCTATGATGTGTGGGGAATGACTCATTAATCAGTCAGTGCTAAATATGTGCAACCTCATCTAGCTGCTGAATGGCCTCATTTATTAAACGTGATGGAAAAAGCAGATGTCCACCTAACTTGAACCTGTCACAAGTATAGAGATAGTCACAAGTCCTTATACTTGTTCTAGGTCAGTGACTCAAAGCATTGAGCAGCCTTCCTTGGTCAGTGGAAAGAATGCCCACCTCACATAGGTGGTCACACTGGTCAGAAGAGATGAGCCAAAGGTATCTGGGTCTGATGAGCCAAAGGTACCTGGGTCTGGTTCGAGGAGGGCAAATATGAAGAAAGTTCAAATGCCAAATCCAAACCCTACTGAAGTCAATGGAAGCTGAATGTTAAAAAAACACTGATGGCCAATATTGTAGGCTAATTGGGTGGGTGGGACTGCCCTAGCAAACATTTACCAAAGCAAAAATACATTTTTAAAAATTCAGCTTGGCGAGGAGCACCACATTTTGAGAAGAATGGCCCTTTACATTGGTGGCCAATGGAAAAATGTTATTTATATTGGTGGTCAATGGGAAGAATGCTCCTTACATTGGAGGTCAGTGGGAAAAGGAGGGGGACACACTGAAGGATCTCTCTCTGAGAACCAGCATTTTTTCAAGCCTGGGCCTTGCCTGCTAGTTTGGCCCAGGAACAATGCCTGATCCTCGGGGAGACCCTGGGAGGGATCCCCCAGTTGACACAGGGCCTAGTGAGGAGGAGGAAGTGGAGGACCTGACTGTCTGCTCAGGCCCTGGTGAGGATGTGGATGACTACAGACAGAAGATTATTGATCATTTTTGGGCGATTGGAAGAGCTGAGAAACTTAAATGTTTGAAAACTTGAACCTAAACACTTCCGAGCCAAGTACTGCCAAGCCTGGAGTAAGAATCATTTGGCAATAAAGCCGGAGTTACACCAAATTGAGGAGAAATGGTGAAGCTTTTGTAGAAAATTTTGTGAATGAGAGGAGCAAGTTCCTTGGATCAGCAGCCTCAGGTATTGTATGACTCGGCTCCATCTGCCTCTGCACCTCTCCCCCCCATGTCCAGGCTGGGAATCGACAGCAACAACCAGCCAGGGGGTTGAGAGTGAGCATGGCACCCTGACTTTCATCCAGAAGATAGAGTGACCCCTGAGGGCAGACAAACTTGCCTTTACTGGTGACCATTTAGAAGTCCCTGAGAATGAGCAGAGAAGACTATGCTGCCTTCCAACATGTCTGCCCCACCGGCTGTAGTGGATGGTGTCCCGGCTAAGGAGCAGAAAAAGTCGGAGCCCTGCAAACAGCCACCTGTTGGAGTCTTTGCTGTGGAGAAGCCCTCTGCAGACCTGCAGGAAAAAACCCTGACAGAGGTGTCACCAGACCATCAGAGGAATGTGGATGGACCTGCATCAAACACCCCAGGATTTGCTGCTCCTGCTGAGACCAGTAAATCCTCTACAGGTAAGATGGATGCCAGCTCCAAAGAGTCTGCTTCACCTTAACCCGAGCCTCCCAGTGTTCCCGAGCAGATTGACCAGCTGATTGCTGGTGGGGGAGGGGATCAGCATAGTGCAGCAATTGGAGTGGAAGCAGCCATGGAAGTCTCCCGTAATGTTTCACCTGTTGCTGTGTCAGAACAGCATTCAATTTCCTTAGCTGAAAGCCCTGTCCTAGTGCAGGAGAAGATGAGAGCTGGAGCAGTGCAGCAGCGACTATGGACACTGTTGTGAAGACAAAAAAAATTATAAACATGCCAGCAAGTATTGAAGTGGAGTTCCAGGCAGAAACTTTTTTTTACCTAAAAATACCCCCGGGACAGTAAGGGCTAGTGCATTTAAGCAACAATAGCCTATGAACTGTCCCCTGTTTCACTTACCTGTAAGAAGAAATACTTACCTTGAAAATGTCTTGTCCAGCGCTGCCATCTCAGGTGTGGGCAGCTGAAGCCGGAGCGTCCCTCCTCGTGTCCTCTTCGGTGGCGTCGGAGTCCCAGAATGCCCTGCACCGGCCCTGCTCATTACTTCCGGGTCAGGCTCATCAGAAGCTGTTCAGCAAGGAATGACTCCTGGGATCAGGGAAGTGACTTCGTGGGCCGCGGCCGCAGATGGAGAAAGGTAAGTATATTTTCATTAAAAACAAGGTAAGTGAAAAAAAAATTGAATTATCCAATTCTTTTTCAGGTTCATCTAAGCTAGCGGAGGTGCAAAGATAGTTTTTAGGGTGGAACTCCACTTTAATTAATTACAACAATGTTAAAGCAAGGGGTGTGGTGGTGGTGAGTGGTGGTGAAGGGGTTAGTGTTGCTGGGAAAAATAAAAATTACATTTCTCCAACTGTTCAGCAGAGGAGGGATTTATAAGTTGTACAGACCAATACCGAATCTGTACAATCGTTATCTGCTAGATTTGTGTCAGATGGTTCAAAACAAATGAATGGATCTTCTGCTAGGAGTAATGTAGGGAGATATGCTTTGGTTTTGGGGAGCCGCACCATGGTGGGTAGTGGGAATTTTGTTAATTATAATAATCACAATTCAGGGAGGTTTGGTGGGGGGCTGGTTAGTGGGTACAGGAGGAGGAATGTGGTACAGTTGAGGTGGGAGGGGGAGGGAACCCAACCAGTAAGGGGGAGGGTGGCTGAGCTGGTTTTGGAGAGGGGGTTTAAAGCCCCTGATATTTTTGCTTTATTTTGCCCAGTGGGAAGTTATGAATTTAATTTGTCTTTTGTGAAACCCGAAGGTCTGGATCTTTTTTGGAAGAGATATAGGAAATGTAAGGGCCTTCAGCATGGGATATGGACAGGGGCCTGAACAGTGTCACTAAAAATGAGGGTGCTGGGCAATGTAGTTCAGCACCTGCCTTGCTCAGCCTTTCTGGGGAGGGATAGGTTGACCATTTTCTACCAGGGTCAGCCTAAGGTTTGTAATAAATGTGGTGATAAAAGTCACTTTGCATCATCCTGCACCATCAAGAAGTGCTCACTGTGCCAGGATTAAGGCCATTTGGCCAGATAATGCACCCAGATTCTGTGCAATTTGTGCCTGCAGCTGGGTCATTCATATAGCCAGTGCCCAGAGGCACTACACAGTTTGCCAGGATTGGGGACTGAGCTACAGAGGCTTGATAAAGAGGATGAAGCAGCTGAAGTTAGGGAGGAAACTATTGTTGCCCCTCCTGTGTCTGTTGTGTCCGATTCTGTTTCCCCTGGTGATGTGATAGCTGCGTCTGTCCCTCCTGTGGTTTGTTCCTACTTCTACTGTGCGTAGATCTTCCAGACTATCGGAAACCGCCTGGGGGGGGGGGGGGGGGGTTTGTCAGGTTTAGTGGATCTTCCCTCTCGGCAAACTCCACCTCCAGTCCCTGTCCCTCGACAGCGCAAACATAGCCAGGAGAGTGCAGGGGTGCTGAATGGTGGCGGGGTCGATGGGATTGAGGGAGGGGTGTCCATGTCCCATGTCTCACCCTCTGTTGAGGAGGTTTTAGCTGATGAGGGGTAGGAGAGGATTAGGAGGAAGAAAAAGATGAAGAGGAAGACAAGTAAAGCGGTAATTTCTTCCTCAGAGTTAGACACAGGAGGGGTTCCTCTTGGCAACACATTTTCTGTTTTATCAGGGGGTGAGTTGGTATCGGATTTGTTTATCTCTTTATCATCTATGAATGGTGGGGGGGGGGGGGGTCATGTAGTCTGAAGAGAGCTGTTTTGGGTGATGAGAGTGTGGTAGATGCTAAGAAACGACTACCCCAATCATCCTGATGCCAGTTACCACTCCGATAAAGGTGGGGACCATTAATGTCGCCGGCATTAAACTTGCAAGAGCTTGTGATATTGAGGGATAGTATGGGTTCCCAGGTGAAGTCCACATCAGGGATCCTGGGTATTTTTAAGTCATATTACGCAGACATTATGAGAAGAGAGGGCCTTAGTCGGGACAGGATGAAAAGCTTTCTGGATTTTACTCCAGGATTTGGAAATGGGACATCGGCTTTGATTTAGTTAAAAAGAACAAATCTCAATGGATGAGGTAGTCCTTGTATAGAGAAGCTGGCTACCAAAAAATCGCCTGGGCCAGATGGGTTAATAGCTGAATTCTACCAGTGTTTTAAGTCCATTCTGGCTTCCTTTTTAGCGGAGGTTTATAACAGCTGTCTAGAAGAGGGTTTGCTCCCTCCCACCATAAAGCAATCCGCTGGGATTCTTCTGTCAAAAGGTAAAGAACCCTCAATGATTGAGAACTGGAGCCCCATCAGTCTTCTCAATGTTGATAGAAAGATCTTGGCGAAGATTCTTTTTTTTTTGGCGCTTGTCGTCAGTAGCAGGCGACTGTTGTCCAATCATCAGAACTACTCAATTCAAGGTAGAAGTACCTTTTCAGCAGTTTTAGCTGTCCGGGAGGCTTTTGAATGAAGCAGGGCTGCTGGATAGAGAAAGTACTTGCTGGCATTGGATCAGGCAAAGTCAAAACATGGGTACCTGTATTTGCTACTTGGTAGATACGGCCTGCAGGCGAGGTTTAAATATTGGCTAAAAACATTTTATAAACGGGCTGAGAGCTTCCCACTTGTTAGTGGTTGGGTTGGAGGGCTTTTTGAGGTTGGCTCTGGTGTGCACCAGGGGTGTGCTTTGAGCCCCCTACTATATGCATTTGCAATCGATCCCTTCATAAGAAGGCTAGAAGATTGATCATTGTAAAGGGTGCCTTTGGGCATTGCTGGTGTGCCGTCTCTGAAGGTCATGGCCTATGCCGATTATGTCTCTGTTATTATCTCTGGGATAGGGGAGGCACAGGAGGTGGTCTCTGTGATAGAGCAGTACACAAGGGCTTCTGGCTCTAAAGTAAACCATGAAAAGAGTGAAGTTTTCTGGATGGGTGAGGAGGGCTAAAGCTTCGAACTTTCGGATGCCTTTCTAGAGCCCCAGCAGGAAATTAAAGTGTTGGGCATCAAATTTGGTGCTGGTGACTATGGTCATCGAAATTGGGAAAGCAGGTTGGTGGATGCCAATGCCAAAGTAGCAAGCTGGAAGAAATTGAAACTTTCCTTGAGGGAGAGGGTTGACTTGATCAAAACTTACCTGATCTCAATCTTATTCAAATATGTCAGCTTTGTCTGTATCTTGCCGGAATCTCTCTGTGCAAGGGTGTGCAGCTGTTTTTTCCAACTGTTATGGGGAAATAGGCTGAACCTGATCAAACACAATGTAACTTACATGTCCAGGCGGAAGAGTGGCCTAGGAATCGTCAACTCTATCATTTTTTTTCTCTTTTCAAAGTACAATCTTGGTAAGATGTTAGCAGAGACCCCGCTGGGATGGGTGGGTATTTTTCAATCTTGGTTTAGATCTTTTCTACGATGTTGGGAAGATGGTGGGCCAGTGAAATGTCTGAGAGTCCGTAATGGCAAGCTTCCAGCTTATGTTGCCCCATGTCTGGAAATACTTCAGCAGTGGCAGGGGACATTGGAGGATATTAAGTCCCTCCACAGGAAGCTTCTGGAGAAAAGGGTTTTGGGCTCTGCTTTCAATGTGTCACTGGCCTTAAGGGATTGCCCAGGCTCCGCAATGAGGGAGGGGTTGCATTTAATCAATTTTTGAAGAATCCCTTTGAAGTATAGGGATCAAGCCTGGCTTGCTTTCCATGGAAGACTCTATGTCAGAGGGATCTTGAAGCAGAGTGTGTTGGTAAAGTGGAGTCTATGGACCACTTTTTGCTCTAGTATCCCTTTATCATAGAGGTGTATAAAAGGGTGGGGAGGGCTCTAGGCATCACCTTTCTCTATCGCATGAGTTATGCAGAGTGGGTGTACGGGCATTCCCGACTTGCTGGGTTTTTGATTTGGATACACTTTTTCTAATTAGTATAGTTGTTCATTACTTCATGTGGAATGCACAGTGCCAGATTACCCTGCAGAAGAAAGTCCTCCCTGTCGAGGTGGTGCTGCACGATATTCTGGGTGGGGGTGGGAAGATTTGGGGTCTTGAGAAGGGCAAGGAGCCTCAAGCGGTCTGGATAAGGGCGTGGAGGACTATCAGACCTGCCTTTGGTGAACTGTCAATCTCTGGGCGAGGAGCTCTTTTCCTATGCTATTCTTTTCACTCCCTAAGTTTTAGTTGGTTAGTACCTTCTTTTTGAATAAGTGCTGCATGCCTAATGGGTTTGGGTTTGTTTCTTGACCTCACAGGTTTGATGTCTGGTCTCGTGGTTTGAGTCTTACTAAGATTATTTTCCCCGGTAATGACACGATTCGTTTTGAGATTTTGCTTTTGCTATAAAGTCATCTTTCAGGAGAAGATTTTGCTATATTTTTTTTTTTTTTTGTGTTAATATGTATATATTTATGTATTTTCTGTATATTGATTCTATGTTTATTGATTGCAAGACTTTTAACCACTTAACCCCCGGAAGATTTTACCCCCTTCCTGACCAGGGCCTATTTTGCGATTCGGCACTGCATGATTTTAACGGACAATTCCGCGGTCGTGCGACGCTGTACCTAAACGAATTTGACGTCTTTTTTTTTCCACAAACAGAGCTTTCTTTTGGTGGTATTTGATCACCGGTGCGATTTTTTGATCATGCGCTATAAACAAAAAAAGAGCGTCAATTTTGCAAAAATAACAATATTTTTCACATTTTTTATATGAAATTCCCCCCCCCAAAAAATATATTTTTTTTAACATTTTCAGGCAATTTGTTTTATGTTTGGTAAAAAAAATTGCAAAAAGCGTATTTTGATTGGTTTGCGCAAAAGTTATCGCGTTTACTAAGAAAGGGAAAGATTTTTGTCATTTTTGTTGTTTTTTTTTTAACGCGTAATGGCGGCGATCTGCGATTTTTTTTTGCGGTACTGCGACATTGCGGCGGACAGATCAGACCCTTGACTGACATTTTTGACACTTTTGGGGTTATCAGTGACATTTCTACAGTAATCAGTGCTATACATATGCACTGTTACTGTAAAATGACACTAGCAGTGAAGGGGTTAACTTTTTTTGAGAGGGAGGGGTTATGTGTGTCCCTAGGGGCGTGATTCTAACTGTGATTGGCTATGGCTTGAGGTGTAGGAACAGTGATCAACGGTCCTACATAGTAGAACCGTATGATCACTATTCCTACACAGGGGAGAATGACAGGCGGCTTGTTTACATTAGCCACCTGCCTTTCTCCCTCTGCACCGGACGATCGCGAGTGACCGGCGGACATCAGGTCCGCCGGTCACACGCGTGGGGGGGTCCGTGACCGCGCGGGAGCGGGAGCGCGCCTCCGGCAGCGCGTGCTCGCTCCCTAGACCCTCACAGGCTAGCGACGTAGTACTACGTCGCTTTGCCTGTGAGGGGCTGACCGCTGCACGACTTTTTACTCGGCAAGCGGTTAATAAAAACAAATTGGGAAGAATGCCCCTTACATTGTGGTTAGTGGAAAAAAATGTCTGTTACATTAGCGGTCAATGGGAAGAATGCTCCTTACATTGGTGGTCAGTGGGAAAAATGTCCCTTACATTGGTGGTCAGTGGGGAGAATGTTCCTTACATTGGTGGTCAGTGGGAAGAATGCCCCTTACGTTGGTGGTCAGTGGGAGGAATGCCCTTACATTGGTGGTCAGTGGGAAGAATGCTCCTTAAATTGATGGTCAGCGGGAAGAATGTTCCTTACATTGGTGGTTTCTGGGAAGAATGGGTTTGACATTCATCTGCCTGAAGGGGACCTTGAGAATTCTATATAACATTAATATTTATATGAATTGAGTGACTCTCTGTATTGAGCACAGCTGCAGTTTTTCTGCATAGCACAGATGATTTTGCGTGCTGCCTGATGTTGCTTTTTAAGTATGCTGACTCATGAATACTTCTAGGGGTCCGCTGGAACTGGGAGGTGAACGTGCTCCTGCCAGTAAGTGGGATGAGCTCCAAGTCCTTTGCCAGAACAGCGAAATCGCAACTAATGAAAACTAAACAAACAGTGCCAGGGAAAAGGGATACATCATTTCATGCACAGAACATTACAGGGTCCCGGAGGAGGGGGAGGAGGGTGTACATTAGGGAGTCTTTGATCTTACACAGAACGCAGCCCTGGTTAGCGAGGCAGCAACATCTTTCCAAAATTAAAAGTTTTTGATGAGGCGGATAAAACTTATGGCTCTGCTGGGGAGCTACGTCAACTTTTGGAGCAAAATGTGAATTTGATTGGTTCCTGGGAGGTAATACAGACAGCGAACGTGATTTATAAAGGCAACGATCAATCCTTAGGGTACCAGTGTATCGCAGGACCGCATATCCGCAAACAAAGCAATGGCGGTCTCTGAACAAATGTTCAGTACTGGTTTGACGTGCCCAGGGCTTTATTTCTCAGAGAATAGGTGCAGGTATCCCCCCTCCCACCGAGTCACCCCTTCTTGTCTCCGCCCCTTTACCCACCTCCAAGATGGTAGTTGCGCTTTAAAAATTATGATTTCTATTAAGTTGATTTAAATTTAGTTGATTTAAATCAAGCCTTTTTGCTAGTGATTTAAATTGTGATTTCATTTGACTTGATTTAAATCAAATCCACCCTGATTTGTATAGAAGTTGTTAATGATAACAAGAAAAGCAATAAAATGGACCCCCTGCAGCCATCGACAATAGACCCCCCCCCCCCACAGCAACATTAGATCTCCCCAGCACCAAAACCCCCTTCCCCCTACAGCAACAATAGATCCCCCAGCACCAACACCCCCTTCCCCCCTACAGCAACAATAGATCTTCCCTGCACCAAAACCCCCTCCCCCCCTACAGAAACAATAGATCTCCCCAGCACCAATACCCCCTCCCCCCGGATCTATAAATTACCCCTGGCAGCAATAGATTCTCCCCAGCTCCAATATTTTCCCTCCAGACCTACATTTTCTATCTAAATCAAAAATCACGTATTTCTTATAGCGCTTGATGTTTGTTGGGATTTATATGCAAGCTTTACCACATTTTGTATGTTTTAATATATTTTATTGTTAGTAAATACAAACCCAATTCCAAAAAAGTTGGGACACTGTACAAATTGTGAGTAAAAAAGGAATGGAGTAATTTACAAATCTCATAATCTTATATTTCATTCACAATATAATATAGATAACATATCAAATGTTGGAAGTGAGACATTTTGAAATGTCATGCCAAATATTGGCTCATTTTGGATTTCATGAGAGCTACACATTCCAATAAAGTCGGGACAGGCAGCAATAAAAGGCCGGAAAAGTTAAATCTACATATAAGGAACAGCTGGAGGACCAATTTGCAACTCATTAGGTCAATTGGCAACATGATTGGGTATAAAAAGAGCCTCTCAGAGTGGCAGGGTCTCAAAGTCAAGATGGGCAGAGGATCACCAATTCCCCCAATGCTGCGGCGAAATATAGTGGAGCAATATCAGAAAGGAGTTTCTCAGAGAAAAATTGCAAAGAGTTTGAAGTTATCATCATCTACAGAGCATAATATCATCCAAAGATTCAGAGAATCTGGAACAATCTCTGTGTGTAAGGGTCAAGGCCGGAAAACCATACTGGATGGCGGTGATCTCCGGGCCCTTAGACGCCACTGCATCACATACAGGAATGCTACTGTAATGGAAATGCGATGCATACTAGCTCATTATGTGTTTCTCTTACAGGTTGCAATAAAGAAAAAAAAAAGTTTTATGGGTTTACAACCTCTTTAAGACTAGATGTCCAGAGCACCACCCCTTCAGATGTCAAGAGCCCCCTCACCATCAGAAGTCAAAAGTCCCCCACACTCCCATACATCACTGTGCACCCTTCTTAACTTGTGCTGCTGCTGAGAAGAAGCTGGGGCGGTGCTGGGAATCAGAAAATGCAGGATCTGGAGGAGGACCAGCTACTGGAGACTGTTAAATACCAAGACTTGGGGGGCAGGCGGAGATGAGGGGGTGGGCAGCTGCACAGAGAGGTACAGGAGCTGCAGGAGTAGTTTTTTCCTCCTATCTGCTGCCAACTGCTGAGACGGGTTGGCAGGGACGAGCCTCTCTGTGGCTGCACGAAGAAGCACAGGATACGGAGAAGGATTTCTTTCCTCCTTTCTGCTGCTGACTGCTGAGACAAGGTGGGGGTGGAGAAGAGGGAAATGCTGCAGAAGAGGTGCAAGGGCCACATGGAATGGATTGGGGGGGCCACATTTGGCCCACAGGCCTTGTGTTTGACACGTGCACTAGAGGAAAAGAGAGAACTGTGTTTCAGCTTAGCTTAGCTGAAACACAGATCTCTCTCTGCCTCTGTGACAGAACAGCAGTCTGCCTTGGTTACATAGGCAGACCGCTGTTCTGTCATTCCACCAAACGATCTGTGGGTCCCGGCGGCCATCGCGGCCGCCGGACCCACTGATTGGCTCCCGCTGTGTCCAATCCTGACATCTCCTGCACAAAATCATCTACATGTACAGTATGTGATTTTGCGCAGCCAGGCCGCCCTGGCGCAGTTTATATATACGGCAGGTGGTCCGGAAGTGGTTAACCACTTAACGCAAACTGACGTAGACCTACGTCAGCTGACTTTAAGTGGTTGTACCGGGATGATACCTCTAGCTAGAGGCATCATCCTGGTACCGTTTTTTAGAGCCAGCGGTCAGCTTTCCGGTGGTAGTGACCGATGCGGCTTACCCATGCGAGCGAGAAGGGACGTCCCCCCCCCTCCCGCCGCCTTCCGTGGCTCTGCCTGGGTCTCCCGTCCCACCGGCTGGATGGAGTCCCGATCTAAGCCGGATGCTGCCTTGATCAGGTCTCCGATGACGTAACCCGGAGGCGGCGTCCATGACGTCACAACCGGGTTACTCGGCTGCTAAAGGCGGCAGTTTCAAAAAGTGAGTGTATTCAAAAATGCAGTTTTCGGGGTTTTGAATGCATGGAAGTGTAGCGGAGGGGTTTGGGGTCTTTTAGACCCTCGATCCCTCCATAAAGAGTACCTGTCACTGCATATTGCTGTCACAAGGGATGTTTACATTGCTTGTGACAGCAATAAAAGTCATCAGATTTTAATTTTTTTTTTTAAAAACCTGTTAAAATTAAAAAAAAAAATCAAATAAATAGGAAAAAAAAAATTAGCGGCCCCGTCGCCTTGAGCTCGCGCACGAAAGAAAACATATACTGAAGTCGCGCCGCAAATGAAATCGCTGTTCAAACCACACATGTGAGAGCTACACTCTAACTCTAAACTGATAACCGTTAAAATTTTTTAAAGCGTCGCCTATGGAGATTTTTATTGACCTTAGTTTGTTGCCATTCCGCAGGTGTGCGCAATTTTAAACTGTAACATGTTGGGTATCTATTTACTCAGCGTGACATCATCTTTCACAATATACAAAAAAAAATGGACTAACTTTACTGTTTAGTTTTTTTTAAAGAGGTTGTAAACCGAGAAAAATTTTTTTTCTCTTCTTTACATCCTGAAAGAGAAACACATAATGAGCTAGTATGCATCGCATAGTAGCTCATTATGTAATACTTACCTTAGAACGAGCCCCCGCCGTGCCGTCCGCTTACCTGTATGACGGGCGACATGTATAGTCGCCCGTCTTCCGGGATCGCGGCATCCGGCCATCTGATTGGCCGGAGCCGCGGTGACGTCACTCCCGCGCACGCGCGCGGGAGCCGACGGTCACGGCACGGGGCTCTGAAGGAACGGCACGATCTGCCGTTCCTTCAGAGCGCATGCGCCAGTGACGTCACTGGCTGCATTAAAGGTAAATATCTCCTAAACGGTGCATGTTTAGGAGATATTTACAGTACCTATAGGTAAGCCTTAATATAGGCTTACCTATAGGTACAACTTCCTGAGGAGGGTTTACTTCCTCTTTAAATGCAGTGAAATGTGATTTTTTGTAATTTTTCCAAAAAAATGGCATTTGAAAGACCGCTGCGCAAATACCGCGTGACAAAAAATTTCGCAATGACCGCCATTTTATTCTCCAGAGTCTTTGCTAATATATATATATATATATATATATATATATATATATAATGTTTGGGGGTTCTAAGTAGTTTTCTAGCAAAAAATACTGATTTTAACTTGTAAACAAAAAGTGTCAAAAATAGGCCTGGTCCTTAAGTGGTTAAAGGAAATTGCCATAACCTACCCCCAAAGAACAACACAAAATAAATTCTCCCACTCCGGATGATCGCAGGGATACAACATATGTGCATGTTATTTGTTGGTTGTACCTGTAGTCAGGGCCGCTGGTAGGGGGGGACCACCAGTCCTCTTGAGGGGCCCCAGCACACTGGGGGGCCCACATAGGGAGGGGGATTACTGATGGACTACAAATACAGAAATATTCCTCCAGCAGCTAGAAAGCTGGTCTCTCTCCCTCTCCCTGCTACCAGCTTTTATCTGCTAAGAAAGGTACAGTTGTCCCTCACTAATCCCCATCCCTGTGTGCACCCCCCTCCCAGCCCTGGCTCTAATATTAGCTCTGCTCCTGCATTTGTTATCTCTGTAACTTTGTTTCTCTCCCTCTGTCTCTCTGACCCCAGAGCTCCAACTGTCCAGCCTATATATTTTTTGAATTTATATTTATTAACTCCGTTTTTTCTTTTAGATTTAGCGGGAATTATGTGAGTTATGTTGCATTTGGTCTGCTAATAATGATGTTATTGTAATTTTAGCTAAATGTATCTTTAACCACTTTACGACCGCCCGCAGCAGATATACTGCGGCAGGCAGCCACTCCTGGGCAAATGGAGGTAGGTATACGTCGGTCGCTCGAAGGCAGGGAGGGGATGAGCGCGCGCTGGCGCCAGCGTGCTCCCGCCCCCGCTCGTCAGCGGGGAAGCCGATGCAGCGGGCAGGCGGATCCAATTGCCGCCTGAAACCCGCCATCGTTCCCCACTGAGAGAGAAGGACAGCCGACCATTCTTCTCCCTGGAATTATCACAGAGTGCTTGTGATCCTTCTATATAGGATTACAGGTCTCTGTGATCATTTCACAAGCCACGCCCCCCACAGTTAGAAACACGCCCCTAGGTACACATTGAACCCCTTGATCACCCACAGTGTTAACCCCTTCCCTGCCAGTGTCATTATTACAGTAACAGTGCATATTTTTAGCACTGATTACTGTAGTAATGTCACTGGTCCCCCCAAAAGTGTCAAAAATGTCAATTAGGTGTCCGATCTGTCCGATGCAATGTTGCAGTCCCGCTAAGAATCGCAGATCACTGCCATTACTAGTAAAAAAAAAAAAAATCTGAGCCTATTTTCTTGTCCAGTTTTTGCTGTTCTTATATTTCGGTACTAAAGATGGTTCATACATGCTCTCCTACCTTCAATACGACTGTATTAGTGCATACAGGGTTAACCATGTAATCTTATGTTTGTTACTCATAATTTCCTTCAATAAACTTTTTGGGAACAAAAAAAAAAAAAAACAATAAAAAATGACATAAATCTTTCCCCTAGTTAGTAGACGCGACAACTTTTGCGCAAACTAATCAAAATACGCTAATTGCAATTTTTTGTTTACCATAATAATGTAGCAGAAAACAAATTGGCCTAAAATGTTAAAAAATTTTGATTTTTAATTTTTTTTTTTGAGAATGTTATATAGCAGAATGTGAAAAATCTAGTTTTTTTTCAGAATTGTCGCTCTTTTTTTGTTTATAGCGCAAAAAATAAAAATCGCACAGGTGATGAAATACCACCAAAAGAAAGCTCTATTTGTGGCGAAAAAAGAACGTCAATTTTATTTGGGTACAGCGTCGCACGACCGCGCAATTGTCCGTTAAAATAACGCAGTGCCGAATCGCAAAATATGGCCTGGTCATTAAGGGGGAAAATCCTTCCGGTCCAGAAGTGGTTAGTAAAAAATAATAATAATAATAAAAAAAAAAAGAAAGGGCATCAATTTTATTTGGGTACAGCGTTGCACGACCGCGTAATTGTCCGTTAAAGTAACGCAGTGCCAAATCGCAAAATATGGCCTGGTCATTAAGGGGGGAAATCCTTCCTGTCCAGAAAAAAAAAAAATAATAAAAAAAAAAAAAAAAAGGGAAAAAAAGATTTTATTACTGTCTTTTTTTAAAGACATCTGTGAAGTGTGTGGAGGACGTTGGCTTTTGTCAGCTTGATGGATGCTCTGCTGCTGCCTTAATTAAAGGTCACTTTCTCTCTAACTAATAGAAAGAAAGAAGATTAAAGCTTGTCTGAGATACACAAACACAGCAAATGAAAAAGTTACTCCTTCTTCTAAAATTCCCTGAGTCGGAGCTCTAATAAATGCAGTGATGTATGAGTTTATAGAATGCTGCTTATCTATTTGGTCTTTGAAAAGATTTCTCGACAGGAAAAATAAACAGCCAACGGACCCAGAAAAATAGAAACCCCCGGGTTCAGTGACACATGGGGACTACCTTGACCTTGACAAATGGGACAGTGCAATAATTTATAGTGGTTAAAGGGTAACTCCACTTTCGTGGTTAAAAAAAAAAAATAAAAAAAAAAGCAAATAAAGAAAAAATAAATAAATAAAAAAATAAAAATGAATGCCCCTCTAGCCCAGCCTTTCTCAACCTTTCCAACACAGAGGAACCCTTGAAATAAATTTCTGGTCTCGGGGGAACCCCTGCTAAAAATTAAAAATCTACAACTCATGACACATTAGTGTGACAGTCAGTGGGAAGAATGTTCCTTATGCCACACATGGTACACACATACCGATTGTCGGCCGTAAATATTCGGCCGACGACCGATCGGCCGATTGTCGGCTTGTTAGTATGATGCTTCCGACAGCCGACAGCGCATTTTCAGCCGAATAGAATCGGTCGTGCAGGCATTAAAATTTTTGTTGGCCAACACCAGAACGGCCGATTGTTCGCCAGTCAGTACAGATTTCGGCCGACAGACAGCAGATTAGCAAAACTGGGCATGCTCAGAAAAGAAAAAAGACAAGGAAAGTTAACCATCACATGACATCACTTCTGCAGTCGGCTGTTGTTGGCCGACAAAATTCGTGTGCAGTCTTTTGCACTTTTCAACAGACACGACAGCCCTGGACAAAAGACGGCCAATCGTTCGGCCGACGATCAGTACGTGTGTACGGGGCTTAACACTTGTCACCATTGGGAAGAACTACCCCCCTTACAGAGAGCTAAAAGGAACAATGGTGTCATTGGGAACTTATCTGAGAGGCAGAAATCGCCCATTTCTCAAGGAACCCCTAGCAACCTCAGGAGGAACCGCGGTTGAGAAACCCTGGTCTAACCCTTTTACAGACATCTGTAAAAGGGTTAGATGTCTGATCTAATCCTTTTATCATACCAAGTGGCGGCTGGTTTGTTAGGGGCGCAGGGGCGCCGCCCCCCCATCAATGCGTCCGGCCCCCTAATCTGCATGCAGGGGCGCCGGACGCATGGAGTTCAATGGGGATTTTTTTTTTTTGCATCACCCAATTGGAGCCAGAAGCTCTAATAGGGCGATGCAAAGGGTGGACCCGGGGTGCAGAGCAGTGCGTCCCAAGCCCACCCATTGTGTGACAATAGCGAATGAAAATTCGCTATTGTCACACCGATCCTCCTCCTGGCCAATCGGGAAGCGCGTCCGATACGCGCTTCCTGATTGGCCGCAAGGCAAACCCCATGCTAGTGGCCGAGGAGGAGGCGGGAGCGGAAGGACTGGAGGAGACGCGCCGCCGGGACCGAGGAGAAGTCGCCATTCAGGGGACTGAGGAGAAGCCGATCGCCGCCGCTGCTGCTCCAGGTAAGTAAGGGGGCACGCACGCTGATCTCTGCATTGGGGGAATGTATGCTGGTCACTACATTGGGGGCACGCACGCTGATCTCTGCATTGGGGGCATGTATGCTGGTCACTACATTGGGGGAATGTATGCTGGTCACTGTATTGGGGGCATGTACGCTGATCTCTGCATTGGGGGAATGGTATGCTGGTCACTGCATTGAAGGGGGCATGTATGCTGGTCTCTGATTGGGGGCATGTACGCTGATTTCTGCATTGAAGGGGGCATGTATGCTGGTCTCTGATTGGGGGCATGTACACTGATTTCTGCATTGAAGGGGGCATGTACGCTGGTCACTGCATTGAAGGGGGCATGTACACTGGTCACTGCATTGAAAGGGGGCACGCTGGTCACTGTGCATTGAGAGGGAGCACGCTGGTTACTGTGCATCAATAGGGGGCACTCTGGTCACTGTGCATTGAAAGGGGACACACTATACCTTATTTACTGAAGGCCCCTTTCACACTTTTGCGACCTCAAAGTCACGCAATTTTTTACAGCGTTTTTTGCCGCAAAGCAATGCCTATTACATTTTTCTGTTTGCGCCCCCCAAAGATTTTGAGTACCAGCCGCCACTGATCATACCTATGCGATCCAATTCATGTCTGAACGTGATATGCAAACTGATCTGGGGGTGTCACTAACTTTGTTTTGACACCCCCAGCGATTCGCATATGGCAGTGTGAATTGCCTGCGAGTTGAATGCGATGTGGGAACCCGCAGTGGGTTCGCAGGGTTCCCGCATTGCATATGTGTGAACCGGGGCTCAACATTCGTTTATACTGCAATTCGGGTATTCAGATATATCCAAATTATTATTTATTATATTATTATTATACAGGATTTATATTGCACCAACACTTTGCGCAGCGTTTAACAAAATGAAGGCAGACATTACAGTTACACTACAATTTGGTACAAAAGGAATCAGAGGGCCCTGCTCATTAGAGCTTACAATCTAAAAGCAAGGGTCAATTGATAAAAAAGGTAATAGCTGTGGGGGATGGGCTGATGAAGAAAGTGAAACAGTGTATTCATTAGTAACCAGATAGGCTCCTTTAACCACTTCAGCTCCAGAAGGTTGTACCCCCTTAATGACCAGGCCATTTTTTTGCGATTCGGCACTGGGGAACTTCAACTAACAATTGCGACGCTGTACCCAAACAAAAAATTGGATGTCCTTTTTTTCCCATAAGTAGAGCTTTCTTTTGGTGGTATTTGATCACCTCTGCGTTTTTTGCAATATAAACAAAAAAAGAGCGACAATTTAAAAAAAAAAAAAAAAACACAATATTTTTTACTTTCTGCTATAAAACATATCCAATTAAAAAATGTAAAAAATCTTTTTTTTTTTTTTTTTTTTATCAGTTTAGGCCAATTTGTATTCTGCTACATATTTTTGGTAAAAAAAACCCCCAAAAAGCGTATATTAATTGGTTTGCGCAAAAGTTATCGCGCTTACAAACTATGGGATAGATTTTGGTTTTTATTAGTAATGGCGGCGATCATCAATTTTTAGCGGGACTGTGACATTGCGGCAGACAGATCGGACCCCTGACATTTTTTACACTTTGTGGAGACCAGTGACATTACTACAATAATCGGTGCTAAATAATGTGCACTGTTACTGTATAAATAACACTGGCTAATTACTGGGGGTTAAATGTATGCCTAAAGTGCTTGCTAACTATGGTGGGGGGAGGGCTCTGTGATAGGCACACAGAGATCATAGGCGTGCGCACAGGGTGTGCCAGGTGTGCCTGGGCACACCCTAATCACCCTGAGTGGTGCAGAATCCCCCTATTTAGACCCCTGATATTTCACCTAAGGCCCCTAATGGGGCTCCAAAAACAAAATTGTAAAAAAATAATAAAAACAAGAAAAACTACTGACACCAATCTCTGCCCTACTGACACCGTCCATTGCTATGCTGACAGTCAGTATATATACACACATGCACACACACGCAAATATGTTTGAGCTTTGGGGTGCACACCCTAATGCAATAGGCTGTGCACACCTATGACAGAGATCAGTGATTCAGCTTAGCTGAGACACACAATCTCACTGTGCCTGTGTGACAGGAGAGCCACCTGCTTTGTTTACATGGGCAGGCGGCTCTCCTGTCAGTTTCTGTGAAGATCGCGGGAGGCAGGTGGCAATCGTGCCTGCTCCTCCCATGGTCTGGCTCCCGCTGTGTCTAATTAAAGCAGGAGCGCGGCTATGGCGGCATGCGAGACCGCGTGCACATAATCACGTAGATCTACGTGATTATGCACAGCCAAGCCGCCCTTGAGAGTTCCAAAGGATGGGAGAAGCTCTGGAGAAATCCTGGAGGCAAGCATGAGAGGAGAAGACAAGGGAGCTAGAGAGCAGGAGGTCTTGGGAGGACCAAAGAGAGAGGTTTGATTGATAGTTTGAGATCAGGTTAGTGATGTAGCTGGGGGCAGAGTTATGGATGGCATTGTAAACTATTGTTAGTACTTAGAATTGTATTCATTGGGTGGGTGGAAGCCAGTGAAGGGTTTGGCAGAGAGGGGTGGAGGACACTGAATGGAGGCCAGGTGAAAGGATTGGCAGAGAGGGGTGGAGGACACTGAATAGAGGCCAGTGGAGGGATTGGCAGAGAGGGGTGGAGGACACTGAATGGAGGCCAAAGGAGGGATTGGCAGAGAGGGGTGGAGGACACCAAATGGAGGCCAGTGAAGGGATTGGCAGAGAAGGTGGAGGACACTGAATGGAGGCCAGTGAAGGGATTGACAGAGACGGTGGAGGACACTGAATGGAGGCCAGTGAAGGGATTGACAGAGAGGGGTGGAGGACACTGAATGGAGGCCAGGTGAAAGGATTGGCAGAGAGGGGTGGAGGACACTGAATGGAGGCCAGGTGAAAGGATTGGCAGAGAGGGGTGGAGGACACTGAATAGAGGCCAGTGGAGGGATTGGCAGAGAGGGGTGGAGGACACTGAATGGAGGCCAAAGGAGGGATTGGCAGAGAGGGGTGGAGGACACCAAATGGAGGCCAGTGAAGGGATTGGCAGAGAAGGTGGAGGACACTGAATGGAGGCCAGTGAAGGGATTGACAGAGACGGTGGAGGACACTGAATGGAGGCCAGTGAAGGGATTGACAGAGAGGGGTGGAGGACACTGAATGGAGGCCAGGTGAAAGGATTGGCAGAGAGGGGTGGAGGACACTGAATGGAGGCCAGTGAAGGGATTGGCAGAGAAGGTGGAGGACACTGAATGGAGGCCAGTGGAGGGATTGACAGAGACGGTGGAGAACACTGAATGGAGGCCAGTGAAGGGATTGGCAGAGAGGGGTGGAGGACACTGAATGAAGGCCAATGGAGGGATTGGCAGAGAGGGGTGGAGGACACTGAATGGAGGCCAGTGAAGGGATTGGCAGAGAGGGGTGGAGGACACTGAATGGAGGCCAGGTGAAGGGATTGGCAGAGAGTAGTGGAGGACACTGAATTGAGGCAAGTGGAGGGATTGGCAGAGAGGGGTGGAGGACACTGAATAGAGGCCAGTGGAGGGATTGGCAGAGAGGGGTGGAGGACACTAAATGGAGGCCAGGGGAGGGATTGGCAGAGAGGGGTGGAGGACACTGAATGGAGGCCAGTGAAGAGATTGGCAGAGAGGGGTGGAGGACACTGAATGGAGGCCAGTGGAGGGATTGGCAGAGAGGGGTGGAGGACATTGGATGGAGGCCAGTGGAGGGATTGGCAGAGAGGGGTGGAGGACACTGAATGGAAGCCAATGAAGGGATTGGCAGAGAGGGGTGGAGGACATTGGATGGAGGCCAGTGGAGGGATTGGCAAAGAGGGGTGGAGGACACTGAACGGTTGGTAAGGTAGATGAGTCTTGCAGCAGCATTCATTATGGACTGAAGGGGGGATAGCCTATGTAATGGTAATCCAATGAGAAGGGAGTTGCAGTAGTCGAGGCGAGAGATAACCAGGGAGTGAATTAGAAGCTTGGTGGTGTCGTTGGTTCAAAAGGGGCGTGTTCTAGGGATGGAGATTTCTCTGAATAACAAAAAATGTGTCATAATATTTATTCGGAAAGGAAACAAACCGCACATGTCTATAAAACATACCGTACATAATGGTAGGTCCTCTTTAAGAGCTTTAAATTTACCCCCCACTAGAAATGTTTTGGGCCCCCCCCATGGAGTTGTGTGCCCGGTACTACCAACAGCCTTGCCTTGTCATAATCCATGGTGAACCCCCCAGCTAGGAAAGCTTTACAAGGTTACACTTTCTGTGTCAGTTTATATTTCCAAGCCTTAACATTGTGCGTTGGTTGTGACCGGGGGTCTCCCTCTACCCCCAGCCGCCCCCCCCCCTAATCGCCGTGCCTCGGTTCAGCGCGGGGTCAGACATCACAGAATCCGTACTTTTGGCTGCAGCTCTCCAGCCAGATCTTGTTCGGTGATTAGCACAGATCGAGTTTCCACTTTTGCACATTAAAGGGAAAAACCTTTAAAAGGGTCCCTTTGTGGAGCTTCAATACGGCCCCGGCCGCGTTCGGCGTTCCCGTTTGATCAAAATAGCAGTTAATGGCTCAGAACTGGTAAATGGCGAGCTAAAATTAAAGCGAAACCCGCCTGCCGTTTCAAGGCGTAATGAAGGCTGTCCGCGGGTCATTAGGAGCTCAGAGTTACATTAAAGGCACGGAGCAAAGTGCAGAGAGAATATTTGTTTAGTGAATTGGCCGCCTCGGAGATGTGACGGGAAGGGGGGGCAGAGAGTCCCACAAGCACTTGTTGTCCTTACATCTGGAGCTGTGCTCTCCGACATCTGGAGGCGATACGTGGAAGATACGCTCGGAATCCTCCGGATTCCAAATGTCAGATTTGGGGTACAGTCACATCAGCTCCATTGGACAGCATGGGGAACCATTGCTCAATGCAGTTCCAATGCAAAGAAAAAAGTGAGAAGCTTTCCCAGGTGTCTCCAATCGTATTGTATCTGTACTGTCCTCCTATATGTTCAGGTTCAAATGCCGTTTTATGCATTGACATACCTCCTTATACCCAGTCTGTCCTGACTGTATGGTCACTTGATGACTTGGCACCATCCACAGGCAGCTTAACTACTTCTAGCCCAGGCCAATTCTGGCATTTCTCTCCTACATGTAAAAATGATAATTTTTTAGCAAGAAAATTACTCAGAACCCCCAACATTATATATATATATATATACACACAGTGGTGTAGTGGTCAGCACTTTGACCTAGCAGCAAGAGGGTCGCTGGTTCGAATCCCAACCATGACACTACCTGCCTGGAGTTTGCATGTTCTCCCTGTGCCTGCGTGGGTTTCCTCCCGGTACTCCGGTTTCCTCCCACACTCCAAAGACATGCTGGTAGGTTAATTGGATCCTGTATAAAAAAAAAAAAAAAAATTGGCCCTACTGTGTATGTATGTGAGTTAGGGACCTTAGATTTTAAGCTCCTTGAGGGCAGGGACTGATGTGAATGTACAATGTATATGTAAAGCGCTGCGTAAATTGACAGCACTATATAAGAACCTGAAATACATAAATATATATAGATGTAGCACCCTCCTAGAGGCTACATCTAGGGGGGCCTGAATTGTCAGTCTGTCACATGTTTCCAGGTGTGCCTGTCGTGTCTGGGGAGTCTCCCCACTGTATCCAGTCAGTGATATTGTTGGACAGTGGAGGAAACCTGGCCAATAGCACACCAGGGTTTATGACTATCTCAGTGGGCGGAATCTGCCGCAATGCACCCTGGGATGGGATATAAATCCGGTAAGAGCATGTGACAGGTCGTCTTTGGCAGGAAGCAGAGTCCCAGGAGGAGGCTGATGACTGTCTCTCCTCCTGACAGAGAAAGTGAAGGTGGTCCAGGCAGTCGGCCTAGGGACCGGAGGTTGAGCTGGGCTGCGGAGAGGGATCCAGAGTGTGCTGACTGAGTAGAGCTGCTGGGCAGAGACTTTGAGGAAAAACAGTATCGTGAGTACTCTAGATCTGCCCAGGGGTCCGTCTAGGAGAGGTCAACCACTCCAGAAGGTCAAGGGGATTCAGGAGCCAGCTAACCAGTAGTAGTGGCAGTGAAAGGGGGTGCCAAGTGTTAAAGCCCTAAAGATAGGTAAGTGAAAGGGGGCGTCAGTTTGGGCCCTAAGGCGTTCAGAAGTGCAGCAAAGATGTAAAATAGCTACCTCAGGCAAGAGTACCTCGGGGAGCCAAAAAGGACATCTGTAGTCTAAAGGGAAGTTACAGAGTCAAGTTAGAGTTAACCGGCATCCGGCAAGAGTTAAAGCGGAGTTCCACCCAAAAGTGGAACTTCCGCTTTAGGGAGTCCTGACCCCCCGACATGCCACATTTGGCATGTCATTTTTTGGGGGGGGGGAGCGGGTACCTAGTTATGACAGGTACCCGCTCCCACTTCCGCTCGGAGCGCCGTGGCGCCCTGAGCGGAAGTTCTCCTCTCCCCCTCCCTCCCTGCAATCTTCTGGGACACGTCAGAGGTCCCAGAAGATTGCCAGCCAATCACGGCGCGCAGCGCGACTCGCGCATGCGCAGTGGGTACCCGGCTGTGAAGCCGCAAACTGTAACAGCCGGGTGCCCACAGCAGTGATGCCGGCGCCGAGGGAGAGGATCGAGGCTTCCGGCGGCCGCATCGCTGGACCGTTGGACAGGTGAGTAAATGGCTGGAACTCCGCTTTAACCAGCATCAAGTCAGTGTTGACCGGCATTCAACCAGCGCTAACAAAGCGTCAAGCGGCATTTCTTTAGAGTCCCCACCAAACTGTGCATAGTTCAGCTACAGGAGTATCCCACTAATCCCTTCTCCCATTCAAGTTTCTAAAAACCCAAAGATACTGGACTGGTTCTTGTCTCAGTGCTCACACTTAGGCTGCATTCACACTTGAGCGTAGCGTTTTTGTGCGTTTTCTTACCGCAATTTTACCGCGATTTTGGAGGCAGCCATTGACGTCTAGCAAAAACGCTGGTAATCAGTCAAAAAAGAAGCTCATGTACTTTTTTCAGCTACAGGCATTTTGCTTCAAGCGTTAAAATGCTCAGATGTGAAAAGGGGCCATTAATGAATGGGGTTTTACTTGTTGGGCATTTTGGAACGTTTTTTTTTTTTTAGCGTTTTTGGAGCTGAAAAATGCTCAAAAACACCCACGTGTGAATGGAGCCTTATGCTGTCCGATTGTCCGTTTTTCATCCATCTGTTGACGGATGAAAAACGGACATCAATGTATCTCTATGTAAAAACTGATGACAACGGATGATCATCAGTTAACATCCGTTTTCATCTGCTTCCGTCAATGTCTGTTTTTTTGAACATATAAATGCTCTATTTTTCATCCGTCAAAAAAACGGATCGGACGAAGAACGGATGACAACGGATGAAAAACGGATGAAAAATGGATGACAACTGATGAAAATCAGATAACTGACGAAAAACGGATGAAAAACGGATAACAACTGACGAAAAACAGATGACAACTGATGAAAAACGGATGAAAAATGGATGGAAAACTGATACATTTTGACGTGACTGAACTGATGAACTGCACGGACCGTATGTGTGAAAGGGGCCTTAGGGCTCTTTCACACGGCCGCTCCGCTTGTCCACAAAAATCATCCTATTTTTTTGCGGATGATTTGCGGACATAATGTAAGTCAATGGCATTGCGGATGTCAGCGGAATACCATCCGCTGACATCCGATTTTCTTCCTTTCAGTTCTGTTCCGTTTTTACGAATGGAACGAAACCCTATTTTTCCTCCGTGTAAAAAACGGAAAGGAAGGAAAATCGGATGTCAGCGGGCATAAGGAGCGAATGACACAAATGTCATCCGCTCCGTGAAAAAAAAAAAAAAAAGTCCCGCAGCGGACACAAACAGCGGAGCGGCCGTCTGAAAGAGCCCTTAGAGTAACATGCTTAAATGTGCTGTTGTTTCTAGCGGTGCCCTAGGGGGACCCACATCCAGCAACGTGACTGGGAATCGTGATATATATATATATATATATATATATATAATGTTTTGTATGTATTTTTTTAGCAAATACCCTAGAGAATAAAATGGTGGCAGTTGCAATTTTATATGTCATACGGCAGGGGTGTCACACTCAATTTAAATGCGGGCCGTATCAGCTTAATGGTTGACCTCAAAGGGCCAGTTGTATCTATAAGACTAGATGTCCAGAGAAAGCCCCCCCATCATCAGAAGTCAAGCAGTGAGGCAAGGTGGCAGGAGCAGAGAGGGGACTATTTTTTTATTTTCGGCTCGCAGGCAGATAAAGACGGCTGCCCACTCACTGCCTTTTCCCGGCAAAGTGATCTACCTGCCTCCTTCAGCAAGTGCTGAGGAGGGAGGAGGCAGAGGCTGCACACGCGCGGCCGGAGATAACAGAGCAGAGATGTTACTGAGGGCACAGCGCGGGGATCCTAATGCACAGGCAGGCGGCACGAGTTACAACTAAAGGTACAGCACCTGTAGACCTGAAGCACAACAAGTAGCAGATGGCTATACAGCACTTGCTGTGCTAGATTATCATAATGATGATGATCATAAACCCAGTAAGATGCTTTTCTTTAGGTCTTGTTTTCATTTATGTTTTCTGGGCAGTAAAAACACACACATTGTGTGTATATATATATATATATACAAAGTGCCTTGTGAAAGTATTCGGCCCCCTTGAACTTTGCGACCTTTTGCCACATTTCAGGCTTCAAACATAAAGATATAAAACTGTAATTTTTTTGAAGAAACAACAACAAGTGGGACACAATCATGAAGTGGAATTAAATTTATTGGATATTTCAAACTTTTTTAACAAATAAAAAACTGAAAAATTGGGCGTGCAAAATTATTCAGCCCCCTTAAGTTAATACTTTGTAGCGCCACCTTTTGCTGCGATTACAGCTGTAAGTCGCTTGGGGTATGTCTCTATCAGTTTTGCACATCGAGAGACTGAAATTTTTGCCCATTCCTCCTTGCAAAACTCAGTGAGGTTGGATGGAGAGCGTTTGTGAACAGCAGTTTTCAGTTCTTTCCACAGACACTGTATATATATATATATGGTAATATACGTAATGCTATTTAATTTTAATATATTTAAGTTAATACATTCAAAATAAATACATTTATCATATATTTTATTTGTCATTTGTTAACACCAGACTTGTATAAAGTACTCGAAATTTCTACTTGAGTAAAAGTACAAGTGCTCGATCAAAAAATTACTTGAGTAGAAGTGGAAGTGCTCGCAGAAAAAGTTACTTAAGTAGAAGTACTAAAGTATTCAACATTTTTTTTACTTAAGTATTGCAAGTAGTTTTTTCAAAAAATTTGCTACTTAAGTACTAAAAGTAAAAAGTACCAGTAGTTTTGAAAAAAAATTTCTACTCAAGTACTGAAAGTAGAAGTACAAGTACTGTGTTATGTAGTTATTAAAGAAATAAGTCAAAAGTTTGAACATCATATTGTTTTTATTATTTCAAATGATTTATTCAAATGATTAACCTGTGTTTGTTAGTAGTTTCTTGATGCACTTTAAGCGCTGTAGCACCATTTATTTGTTTGTTTCATATTTTCTTTATATTGGAAAGATTTGGTATAGCAGCTTTTATTATACACAGCCTTTATTTTCGTATGCGCTGATTTACAAATGACATTATACACATTTTTTTGAGCTTTATGCAACCTGCCATCTACTGCTCTGGCAGTGGTAATTTTTTTAAAAGTAACGAGTAACTATGCAGCACAAAAAAAAAATACTTGAGTAGAAGTATCGAAATCATCGAAAAAATGTAGTGAAGTAAAAGTAGAAGTAGGAGAAAAAAATTCTACTCTAGGAAAGTACAGATACCGCATTTCGGTACTTAAGTACAGTACTTAAGTAGTTCTACTTCGTTACTATACATCTCTGGTTAACACCAAATGCAGATTCTACATGTGTTTTTTTTTTTTTTTTTTTATAATTCAACTGTAGTGCCTTGATCATGCGTGTATGAATAATGTGCTTTTGCATCAGGTTTCTGAAACCTTTGGATGCCTGCGCTTTATGTGATATTGGCTAAGCCCCTCCCCTTCATGACATTGTAAAAAAGGGGCAGAGCATGGGTGACCTTAAAATGATGCCCCCCCTGAAAAAAGTTCTGCGGATGCCCATAAATGCAGGATCCTTGGAAGACCAGATATAGTGAATGCAGGCTCCTTGGGAGAGCAGATTTAGTGAATGGAGGCTCCTGGGGAGACCAGATATAGTGAACAATTGCTCCTTGGGAGAGTAGATATAGGGAATGCAGGCTCCTGGGGAGAGCAGATATAGTGAATGCAGGCTCCTGGGGAGACCAGATATAGTGAACAATTGCTCCTTGGGAGAGTAGATATAGGGAATGCAGGCTCCTGGGGAGAGCAGATATAGTGAATGCAGGCTCCTGGGGAGATCATATATTGTGAATGCAGGCTCCTTGGGAGACCAGAAATAGTAAATGCAGGCTCCTTTGGAGAGCAGATATAGTGACTGCAGGCTCCTTTGGAGAGCAGATATAGTGAATGCAGGCTCTTTGGGAGAGCAGATATAGTGAATGCATGCTCCTTTGGAGACCATATATAGTGACTGCAGGCTCCTTGGGAGAGCAGATATAGTGAATGCAGGCTCTTTGGGAGAGCAGATATAGTTAATGCAGGCTCCTGGGGAGAGCAGAAATAGTGAATGCAGGCTCCTGGGGAGAGCAGATATAGTGAATGCAGGCTCCTGGGGAGATCATATATTGTGAATGCAGGCTCCTTGGGAGACCAGATATAGTGAATGCAGGCTCCTTTGGAGACCAGATATAGTGAATGCAGGCTCTTTGGGAGAGCAGATATAGTGAATGCAGGCTCCTTTGGAGACCAGATATACTGAATGCAGGCTCTTTGTCTTTGGGAGAGCAGATATAGTGACTGCAGGCTCCTTTGGAGAGCAGATGTAGTGAATGCAGGCTCTTTGGGAGAGCATATATAGTGAATGCAGGCTCCCGGGGAGAGCAGAAATAGTGAATGCAGGCTCCTGGGGAGAGCAGATATAGTGAATGCAGGCTCCTGGGGAGATCAGATATAGTGACTGCAGGCTTCTGGGGAGAGCAGATATAGTGAATGCAGGCTCCTGGGGAGAGCAGAAATAGTGAATGCAGGCTCCTGGGGAGACCAGATATAGTGACTGCAGGCTCCTGGGGAGACCAGATATAGTGAATGCAGGCTCCTTGGGGAGAGCAGATATAGTGAATGCAGGCTCCCTGGGAGAGCAGATATAGCGAATGCAGGCTCCTGGGGAGAGCATATATAGTTAATGCAGGCTCCTGGGGAGAACAGATATAGTGAATGCAGGCTCCTGAGGAGAGCAGATATAGTGAATTCAGGCTGCTTGGGAGAGCAGATATAGTGAATGCAGGCTACTGGGGAGAGCATACATAGTGAATGCAGGCTCCTGGGGAGATCAGATATAGTGAGTGCAGACTCATGGGGAGAGCAGATATAGTGACTGCAGGCTACTGGGGAGAGCATACATAGTGAATGCAGGCTCCTGGGGAGATCAGATATAGTGAGTGCAGGCTCCTGGGGAGAACAGATATAGTGAATGCAGACTCATGGGGAGAGCAGATATAGTGACTGCAGGCTCCTGGGGAGAGCAGATATAGTGAATTCAGAGTCCTGGGTTTAGCACTTTAAGCGATGTGTCCAAGAGAAATGACAAAAGTTCTGCCTTCTGGCGTGCAGTATAAATGATCTCATGGAAAAGCCATCTGACTGTTGATTTTACTGTTTTTGATTGCATTTTATTTACTGCCCAGCTGCCTCAGTGAGTCCTGTTTTTCTCGCCCGGTAAAGTTTTCTTTTCTTCGGCAAACATGAACTTTGCCATCACACGTGCAAAGCAACTTGACCTCCCGCCTCCCCAATCCCGCACTCGGGCTGATTTGGTCTGGCGGTCTCAGGAGAGCGCCGGGTATACTCAATTAAATCAAGATGTTCCTGGCGTGTTTGTACAAGTAAACAGTGCAGGCATGCTCTAAAAGGCTGAGTGCCGCATGAGACACTCCATAGCTTCCCTTTGGGATTTTCCTTTTCTTTTTGCACAGTCAGAGAATTTTGTGCTCTGCCAATTTTAGGAACGTCAGAAAAAAATATCTTAGGGGGCTTTTTGGTCCTCCCCATGTAACCAGCTAATAGTTCTGCTGGAGACATGGTGATGGAGGACATTGCTGTGGTATAAGGGCAAGTCAATCATGTTGTCTCAGCCAGTGGAAAGGTCAATGGATGTCTACTCAGGGGCCGCAGAGCCTATACTTGGTTCATGCTCAGAGCTGCCACTAGCATAAGGCAGCTTAGGCAGCTGCCTTAGAGCGCTGGGCTGGGGAGGGAGGGGGGGGGGGGTAAAATCCAGTGGCTGAGACTTGGATTTTGATAATACCTGGTTTCTGATCCCCCCAGCAGGCAAACTGAAACGTCTACGCAGTGCCGTTACGTGGTAGGAGAGAGGGAGTACCCACTTTCAGACAGAGCATGGAGAGCGCAGGAGATAGGCGATGTGGTGTGCATGTCCTGCTGTCAGAGCGGACCTGCAAGGGTACAGAGGGTGTGCAGTGGTGGACGGATCCCAGTTAAATTTAGGGAGTGGACGGGGTAGGTCAAGCTGGGGGGGGGGCAGCAGAGGGCACCATAGAGGAGGAGGAAGAAGGAGGAGGTCACGATAGAGGAGCCCTCCCCCAACTCTTTGCTGCAGCTGCTGTTGGAGAGCCTAACATGCCTGCCTGGGACACAGCTACCCCTCCTGGCACCAAATCCTCTCCATTGACACCATCTGGAGGAGCCACTGCAGGACTGGTGAGATCCCGGAGGATTGGTAATTTCCAAGCTGTGTGGGATTAGAGTGACACTGCCCCTCCTCCTGTCCCGCTGCCTCCCTTTCTGTCCCCTTGCCCCTCTCCTGTCATGGTGCCCCCCTCCTGTGATGCTCCCCCCTCCTGTAATGCTGCCCCCTCCTGTTACACTGCCTCCCTCCTGTCCCATTGCCTCCCTCCTGTGACACTGCCCCCCTCCTGTGATGTTGCCCCTCCAGGTGATACTGTCCCCCTCCTGTGACACTGCCCCCTCCTTTAACTCTGTCCCCCTCCTTTGACACTGCCCCCCTACTGTAACTCTGCCCCCCTCCTGTCCCGCAGCTCCCTCCTGTGAAACTGCCCTCCTCCTGTAACTCTGCCCCCTCCTGTAACTCTGTCTCCTTCCTGTGACACCGCCTCCGTCCTATGACACCTCCCCCTGTCTCTCTGCCTCTTTCCTGTCCCACTGCCCCCTACTGTGACTCTACCCCCATCCCACTGCCTCCCTCCTGTCCCAATGCCTCCCTCCTGTGACTTTGCCCCTTCATGTGACTCTGCCCCCTTCCTGTGACTCTGCCTCCCTCCCGTGACATTGCCCCCCTCCTGTCCCACTGCACCCCTCATGTGACACTGCCCTCCTCCTGTAACTCTGCCTTCCTCTTGTGACACTGCCCCCCTCCTGTAAATCTGCCTCCTTCTGTAACACTGCCCCCTCCTGTGATCCTGCCCCTTTCCTGTCCTGCTGCACCCTTCCTGTCCCGCTGCCCCTCTACCGTGACTCTGCCCCCCTCCTGTCTCACTGCTTCCCTCCTGTGACACTGCTCCCCTCCTGTGACACTGCCCCCTCCTGTCCTGCTTCCCCCTTCCTGTTCCACTATCCCCTACTGTGACTCTACCCCTCTCCTGTCAAGCTTCCTCCATCCTGTGACACTCCCTCTCTCCTGTGACACTTCCCTTCCTGTCCCGCTCCCCCCCTACTGTGATTCTGCCCCCTTCCTATTCTGCTGTCTCCCTCCTGTCCCATTGCCTCCTTCCTGTGACTTTGCCCCCCTCCTGCCCTCCTGTGACTCTGCCCCCTTCCTGTGACTTCCTTACCAACTTACGGACCTCCCACCGTGTATTTACATCGCTACTTTTAAACGGCAGGCAGTCTGCTTTAGCATAAAAGTGGTCCCAGTGGCGGATACGCTGTGAGATCACTTTTATGGGCGGCAGGGGAGGTGCCCCCCTCCCGCCGCCTTCCGGTCGTTTTCCCCGCTTACCGGAGCCGTCGGTAGCAGGGAAAATGATCCAGCCCTCTCCCCCTCTAGGCATGACGTCGAGTGAGGGCATGCTGGCCCCCACTCCACTCTAAGGCTTTGGAGGACCGGAGCGACATCATACATCACTTCATCCTAGTGGTTTTAAAGGGCCCATTTTTTTTCCTGATGAAAAAAAAATTACTTTTTTTTTTGCTTTTTAGTGTAGATGTGAGATGTGAGGTCTTTTTGACCCCAGATCTCACATTAAAGAGGACCTGTCCTGCTTATTTCTATTACAAGGGCTGTACTACGGGTACAAGCAACAACTTTCATAGGTTGAACTGGATGGACTGATGTCTTTTTTCAACCTCACTAACTATATAACTAACATACATATATGTGGTAGCACTGCAGTCGTCGGGAGCAAGAGAATTTATTTTGAGTTGTTCTTTGGTGGCAAATTATGATAATAATAAAAAATATACAGCTAAATTAAAAAAAAAAAAAATGTTACTATATTGGGTCAGTTTTTCTTTGATAATATTATTATTATTATACAGGATTTATATAGCGCCAACAGTTTGCACAGCGCTTTACAATGTGAGGGAAGGCAATACAGTTAAAATACAATTCAATACAGGAGGAATTAGAGGGCCCTGCTCGTTAAAGCTTACAATCTAGAAGATATATTAAAAAATAAATAAAAAAATCCTATATTTATCAAAATGGTCCACATAAGAATTTTAACACATTTCAAAAACACTTTCTTCTTCAGGAGCGCATGTGGACACAGATGATGTCTAGAGAGGGGTCAGAACCAGGGCCGTCTTTACTCTTGATTGGACCCTGGGCAAAAATTTTCTTGGGCCCTCTTGAATCCACTTATCAACTATTTGGGGGCTCAAGGGGCAACTGCTTTGGGCCCCACAACAATGACTAGACCCGGGGAAGCTGCCCCTTTTGCCCTGTGTTAAAGACAGCCCTGGTGAGAACATTAAAAACAGTGTCAAAAGACCTTGTCTCACACAATAAAGTTCCAATGAGCCAACATACATGAATGAACAGCAGGAAGGATTTGGTGGGGCGTAGGCTCACGCATGTGGCACCAACAATTACCATAAACTGTCACCTCTCTTCAGTAGAATATGCGTGCACAGAAAGTAGTGTCAACTGGCATCTACAAATACACGATCATCAGATAATGGTGGAGCACAATGGTCATGGGTGAAGATTACAGCAGTGGTTTTTAACATAATCTCATGTGTGTCAAACATCCATCATGGAGGCTTCTCATGAAGAGGAGAGCTCTTGGTGTTTTCTGCTGATCAATGTTTGTTTGATTCTGTTTCTGACCTTTGCATGGATACTCCTATTGTCTGCTGCCTGCCATGACCTTTGCTACATCCTCAAATTCCTCTGCTGTCTATTGCCTGCTCTGACCTTTTATATGTTCTCAGATACCTCTACTGTCTGCTGCCTTCCCTGACCTTTCCTACACTCTTGGATACCTCTACTGTCTGCTGCCTGCCTGGACCTTTGCTATGTTGTTGGTTGCATCTACCAGCTGCTTCCTGCCCTGACCTTTGCTATGTTCTCAGATACCTCTACTGTCTGCTGCCGGCCTTGACCTTTACTATGTGGTTGGATTCGTCTACCAGCTGCTCCCTGCCCTGACCTTTGCTATGTTCTCAGATACTTCTACTGTCTGCTGCCTGCCTTGACCTTTGCTATGTTGTTGGATTCGTCTACCAGCTGCTCCCTGCCCTGACCTTTGCTATGTTCTCAGATACTTCTACTATCTGCTACCTGCCCCGACCTTTTCTACATTCATGGATTAGGTAGGCTGCCATAGCAGACTACTCCAGAGTGTCACCCATCCTGTTTCTTCAATCGCTGTATGGTAAATGTACTCTCTTCTATTTTGCAACATTCTACAGCCAGAGTATCATTATGCCGTAGGTGAAACCTAGTACCTGTAGACCTGCTTGCCATAAGAGAAAGGGGGCTGGTAAAGGTGCAGCTGACCTTGCCCACTATATACTCTGATTGGAGTGTTTGCATCAGGACCTCACATCTCTGCACAGATCAAACATTATCATTGCATGCCTAATTTCAGGTAGTTATACTAGATGGTTTGGTTTCTAAAAGTGTTTAAAAGATATATATACTGAATATATATATACAGTATATATATATATATATATATATATATATATATATATATATATATATATATTGGGGGGAAATAATTATTTGATCCCCTGCAGATTTTGTAGGTTTGCCCACTTACAAAGAGATGAACGGTCTATATTTTTATCATAGGTGTATTTTAATTGAACGAGACAGAATAGCAACCAAAAATCTAGGAAAAAACACATGATACAAATGGTATAAATGGAGTTGCAGTTCAGTAAGTAAAATAAGTTACATAGTTACATAGTTAGTGAGGCTGAAAAAAGACATCAGTCCATCCAGTTCAACCTATGATGTGTGTGTGTGTTTGCTTTTAACCATACATTGTATACCCCTGTATGTTGTACATTGTATACCCCTGTATGTTGTACATTGTATACCCCTGTATGTTGTGGTCTCTAAGGTGCCCATCTAATAGTTTTTTGAAACTATCAATGCTCCCTGCTGATACCACTGCTTGTGGAAGAGAATTCCACATCCTTACCGCTCTTACAGTGAAGAACCCCTTACGCATTTTAAGGTTAAACCGCCTTTCCTCTAGTTTTAGTGAGTGGCCACGTGTCTTATTGTATCTCCTTTCTCTGAATAGTTTGTTCCTTATGCTAGGGTCGCCAGTACAGTATTTGTACATTGATATCATATCCCCCCTCCAGAGAGAATAAGTTCAGTGCTTGTAGTCTTTCCTCATAGCTGATGTCCTCCATTCCCCTAATTATTTTTGTTGCCCTTCTCTGGACTCTTTCCAATTCCAGCACATCCTTCCAAATAAGTATTTGATCCCCTACCATCCAACAATAATTCTGGCTCTCACAGACTGGCTACAGTATGTGCTCATGTGGTACACAGATTAGTCCCGTCAATGTAAGAAGGCGCTCCTAACGACAATTCGTCATGTGTATAAAAGACACCTATCCACAGAATCTCTTTCTTCCATTCAAACCTCACCATCATGGGCAAGACCAAAGAGGTGTCAAAGGATGTCAGGGACGAGATTGTAGACCTGCACAAGGTTTGAATGGGCTACAAGACCATCAGCAAGAAGCTTGGTGAGAAGGAGACAACTGTTGGAGCGATTATTTCGCAAATATAAGAAATACGAAATAACCATCAATCCCCCCTCAGTCTGGAGCTCCATGCAAGATTTTGCCTCATGGGGTAAGGATGATCATAAAAAAAGAGAGGGATCAGCCGAAAACTACATGGGCGGAGTTTGTGAATGATCTCAAGGCATTTGGGGCCATTTATCAGTCACCAAGCAAACCATTGGCAAGACAATACGCCACCATGGATTGAAATAATGCAGTACCCGCAAGGTCCCCTTCCTCAAGAAGGCACATGCACAGGTCAATCTGAACTTCACCAATGAACAGCTAAATGATTTGGAGAAGGATTGGGAGAAAGTGCTGTGGTCAGATGAGACCAAAATTGAGCTCTTTGGCATTAACTTAACCTGCTGTGTTTGGAGGAAGAAAAATGCTGACTATGACCCTAAGAACACCATCCCTAAAGTCCAGCATGGAGGTGGAAACCTTCTGATTTTGGGCTGTTTCTCTGCTAAAGGTACAGGCCGACTTTGCTGTATTGAGGGGTCAATGGACAGGGCCATGTATTGTAAAATCTTGGATGAGAACCTTCTTCCCTCAGCCAGAACACTGAAGATGGCTTATGGAAGGGTCTTCCAGTATGACAATGACCCAAAACATACCACCAAGGCAACAAAGGAATGGCTCAAGAAGAAGCACATTAAGGTCATGGAGTGGCCTAGCCCAGCCTTTTTCAACCAGGGTGCCCTGGCCTTAAGGTTTCTTCAGGGGTGCCTTGACAAAATGCCTTAAAATTGGAAAATTGTATACAAGGCAGTGGGTGGGTGGAACCTGCCTTATAGTTACACAAAGCCACAGCCACAGGATTTTCATTGTGCACCATTAAGACCTTCTACCTGCTGACCTCCTAAGGAACAATGACATCATCAGTTCATAAGGAGGATGTTAGTTGCCTACATAGCATCATTGTTTCACCCTCCCTTGATTCCCTCTCTAATGATCTTTGGGGTCACATCACCTGAGTGATGGAGAAAAACTGAGGAGAAACATAAGAATACTAGTCAGTACCAGTTTGCAAAAGTGAATTTTCTTTGGAAGACTAAATCACCTCCAACGTTGGGTGTCCTACATATGTAGATATTGCTGCGTTATGTAAAACTATTAGAATCGTTTTTACATTTTTAAAATGGGGTGCCTAAAGATTGTCCATAATTTTAAAGGGTGCCTCAAGACTGTTTATAATTTAAGAGGGTTGAGTAACACTGGCCTAGCCAGTCTTTAGACCTTTATGCTATAGAAAATTTATGGAGGTAACTGAAACTTCGAGTTGCCAAGCGACAGCCAAGAAACCTTAAGGATTTAGAGAAGATCTGTAAAGAAGAGTGGACCAAAATCCCTCCTGAGATGTGTGCAAACCTGGTAACCAACTACAAGAAACGTCTGACCTCTGTGCTTCCAACAAGGGTTTCTCCGCCAAGTCCTAAGTCACCTTTTGCTTGGGGATCAAATACTTATTTTACTCACTCAACTGAAACTCAATTTATAGCATTTGTATCATGTGTTTTTTTTTCTGGATTTTTGGTTTATATTCTAGTCTCTATCATATAAAATACACCTATGATAACAATTATAGACTTAATTAATAGTTAATAGAATTAAAAAAAAAAAAAATAATAAAAAAAAAATATATATATATATACACATAAAATAAGAGAAATGCAGTCAGCCTTCATACTTCCTTAGTGAGGGTTTCCTTAACCCCTTCCGTACCGCGTCATGTAAAATGACGTCGGCACAAATCCTTTCTCGATCCGGGCCGACGTCATATGACGGCGCCCGGATCTCCCCGCTACTGCGCGCCCCCGGGGGCGCGCAGCGCGGCGATCGGGGGTGAGGCTCGTCCCTCGGACTGAGCCCAACCCCGATCAAGGTAAACAGCCAATGAAATTGGCTGTTTACCACGTGATCGGCTGTGTCAATCACAGCCGATCACATGAGCGGCTCCAGCGCGAGCCGCTCGTTCCTTCCTTAATGCGCGCCCCCGGGGGCGCGCAGCGCGGCGATCGGGGACGAGGCTCGTCCCTCGGACAGAGCCCATCCCCGATCTAGGTAAAGAGCCAATGAAATTGGCTCTTTACCACGTGACCGGCTGTGTCCAATCACAGCCGGTCACAAATGTCATCAGAGAACATGGTAACTAGCTGTCACCGTGTTCTCCTCCTCACACACTGATCCTGTGTGAGGAGGAGATTGTGGTAACAGCTAGTTACCAATCATAGTGCACCCCAACCACACTGATTGCCCCCCCCCCAATAAAGAGCACCTGTCACTAGCCCATCAAAGTACCCGAGTACCTGTCACCAGCCCATCAGGTACTCAGATGACAGGTACTCGGGTACTCTGATGGGCTGGTGACAGGTACTCGGGTACTCTGATGGGCTGGTGACAGGTACTCGGGTACTCTGATGATGGGTACTCGGGTACTCTGATGACAGGTACTCGGGTACTCTGATGACAGGTACTCTGATGGGCTGGTGACAGGTACTCGGGTACTCTGATGACAGGTACTCGGGTACTCTGATGACGGGTACTCGGGTACTCTGATGACAGGTACTCGGGTACTCTGATGACAGGTACTCTGATGGGCTGGTGACAGGTACTCGGGTACTCTGATGACAAGTACTCGGGTACTCTGATGACAGGTACTCGGGTACTCTGATGACAAGTACTCGGGTACTCTGATGACGGGTACTCGGGTACTCTGATGACAGGTACTCGGGTACTCTGATGACAGGTACTCTGGTACTCTGATGACAGGTACTCTGGTACTCTGATGACAGGTACTCTGGTACTCTGATGACAGGTACTCTGGTACTCTGATGACAGGTACTCTGGTACTCTGATGACAGGTACTCTGGTACTCTGATGACAGGTACTCTGGTACTTTGAGTACCCGTCATCGGAGCACCCGAGTACCTGTCACCTACCCAACAGAGTACCCGAGTACCTTCCACCTGCTCATCAGAGTACCTGACACCTGAAGTACCCGAGTACTTGCCACCTGCTCATCATTACCCATCACTACTCATCAGTACTCATCAGTACCCATCAGTACCTATCACCTATTAGTATCAGTACTGATCATCCGTACCCATCAGTACAGTATCAGTATCACCTATCAGTATCAGTACTACTCATCAGTACCTATCACCTGCCTGTCACCTGCCCATAAGAGTACCCGAGTACCTGTCACCTGCCTATCGGAGTACTCGAGTACCTGCCACTTGCTCATCAGTACCAGAGTACCTGTCACCTGCCCAGCAAAGTACCCGAGTACCTGTCACCCTTCATACAGCCACCATGTCTAAGTCCAAAAAGGTTAACATACGTCGTCCGTTTAAACCTAAATACCGGTGTTATGGCAGCAGATAGCTGCCATAACCCTGGTATTTTTTTAAACGGTGGACGGTTGGCTTTCCGATAAGGGTGGTCCCAGCGGCAGATTCGCCGCGGGATCACCCTTCCGGGGTGGCGGAAGAGGTGCCCCCCCCCCTCCCGCTGCATTCTGGTCCTTTTCCCCGCTTACCGGACCCGCCGGCAGCGGGGAAAACGATCCGGTCCCAGATCCTCACAGACAGGATGTCGAGTGAGGGCAAGCTTGCCCTCACTCGACTCTATGGTCTTGGAGGACCGGAGCTACGGCAAACGTCGTTGCCTAGCAACCAGTTTAAAGGTCCCTTTTTTTTTTTTTCATTTTATTTAATTTTTTTTTAATTTTTTTTTTTTTATTTTTTCTATCTTTTAGTGTACTTGTGAGATCTGAGGACTTTTTGACCCCAGATCTCACAAAAAAGAGGTCCTGTCGTGCCTTTTTCTATTACAAGTAATGTTTACATTTCTTGCAATAGAAATAAAAATGATCAATTTTTTTTTTTAAAAAAAAACAGTGTAAAAATAAAAAATAATAAATAAAATAAATAGTAAAAAAAAAAAAAAAAAAAAATTAAAGCGCCGTGTCCCCGCGAGCTCGCGCGCAGAAGCGAACGCATACGGAAACCCCGCCCACATATGTAAACAGTGTTCAAACTACACATGTGAGGTATCGTCGCGATCGTTAGAGCAAGAGCAATAATTTGAGCCATAGACCTCCTCTGTAACTCTAAGATAGCAACCTGTAGAAATTTTTAAAATGTCGCCTATGGGGATTTTTAAGTACCAAAATTTGTCACCATTCTGTGAGCGTGCGCAATTTTGAAGCATGACATGTTGGGTATCTATTTACTCGGCGTAACATTATCTTTCACATTATGGAAAACAATTGGGCTAACTTTACTGTTTTCTTATTTTTTAATTAAAAAAAGTGATTTTTTTCCCAAAAAATTGCGTTTGGAAGACCGCTGCGCAAATACGGTGTGATAAAAAATATTGCAATAATCTCCATTTTATTCTCTAGGGTCTCTGCTAAAAAAAAATATATAATGTTTTGGGGTTCTAAGTAGTTTTCTAGCAAAAACAACTGATTTTAGCTTGTAAACACCAAATGTCAAAAATAGGCCTAGGCAAGTGGCTAGGATGCATGATGATGCTCCTTGGATGTTTAGGCCCCTCTATATGGCTAGGCTGTGAAAAAGTCTCACACATGTGGTATTGCCATACTCAGGAGGAGTGGCAGAATGTATTTTGGGGTGTCATTTTTGCGATGTACATGCTATGTGTTAGGAATATCCTATAAATTGACAACTTTGTGTAAAAAAAAAAGTTTTTATTTTTTTCCCACATTTTCCAAAAACTTGTGGAAAAAAATGACATGTTCAAAGGACCCATAATGCCTCTTAGAATATACGTTGGAGTGTTTGCTTTCCAAAATGGGGTAATTTTGTGGACTTTTCCATTGTATTGTTGCTCTAGGGCCTTGAAAAGTGTGATAGGTAGTAAGAAAGTTTTATGTGTATTTATGCTCCTAAAACGCCTTATGGTGCTACTTGGACGTGGAGTCTCTTTTTGTGGCCAGGCTGTGTAAAAGTCTCACACATGTGGTATCACCATACTCAGAAGGAGTAGCAGAATGAATTTTGGGGTGTCATTTTTGCTGTGTACATGCTATGTGTTAGAAATAGCTTATAAATTGACAACGTTTTGGGAAAAAAAAAGAAAAAAAAATGTTTTCTTCATTTTCCCAAGAATTGTGGGAAAAAATTATAACTTCAAAAAACTCACCATGCCTCTTACTAAATACCTTGGACTGTCTACTTTACAAAAAGGGGTCATTTGGGGGGTATTTGTACTGTCCTGACATTTCAGGGCCTCAAGAAAGGAGATAGGCCATCAGTACATCTGGTGTGATCAATTTTCAGTAATTGGTACCATAGCTTCTAGACTCAATAACTTTCACACAGACTAAATAATATACACTAATTTGGGTTAATTTTACCAGAGATATGTAGCAGTATAAATTTTGGCCCAAATGTATGAAGAAAAATTAATTTTTTGCAAAATTTTATAATAGAAACTAAAAAAAAGTGTTTTTTTTGCAAAATTTTTGCTCTTTTTTTGCTTATATCACGAAAAAAAAAAACCCCAGTTGTGATCAAATACCACCAAAAGAAAGCTCTATTTGTGTGAAAAAAATGATAAAAATTTTGTTTGGTTACAGTGTAGCATGACTGAGCAATTGTCATTCAAAGTGTGAGAGTGCTGAAAGCTGAAAATTGGTCTGGGCAGGAAGGGGGTCTAACTGCTCTGTATGGAAGCGGTTAAAGAACAGAACCATTAGCTCTGCACATTCCTTAACTCTTTTGGTTTAGGGGACAGGCATGATGAATTTTCGGTCCTATCAGCTCCAGATAATCTTGACAAATATCGTGATTGGTCATGATGATTTCCTCTCCTGGTGTCATATGACTTTTGGGCACAAGAAAAAGTATGTTATAAATTACAGATTAAATGGCATTTCCCTCCTTGGTGAAAATGAATAAAAGTGACTCCCTGCACAGCGCTCCATTCAGCCCATCAATCCTGACTCTGCCTATAAATAACACTAAGCCACCCATTATTGTAATGGAGTGCTAGCTGAGGGGACCAGGTCATGAACCAGCCACAAGGGACCCCCTGAGAATTAAAGAATAACACCAGGCAAGATATATATATATATATATATATATATATACCTACATACATACTGTATATATATATATATATATATATATATATATATATATATATACACACACATATACAGTGGGGAAAGTATTCAGACCCCCTTAAATTTTTCACTCTTTGTTATATTGCAGCCATTTGCTAAAATCATTTAAGTTCATTCTTCTTCCTCATGAATGTACACATAGCACCCCATACTGACAGAAAAACACAGAATTGTTGACATTGTTGCAGATTTATTAAAAAAGAAAAACTGAAATATCACATGGTCCTAAGTATTCAGACCCTTTTCTCAGTATTTAGTAGAAGCCCCCTTTTGATCTAATAAAGCCAGGAGTCTTTTTGGGAAAGATGCAACAAGTCTTTCACACCTGGATTTGGGGATCCTCTGCCATTCCTCCTTGCAGATCCTCTCCAGTTCTGTCAGGTTGATCTATCTATCTATCTATCTATCTATCTATCTATCTATCTATCTTTCTTCTGTCTGAACAATGTTTATAAACAATGTTACTTTGTATCTCTTTATCTCCTATCTGAACAATGTTTATAAGTATTGTTATTTTGTATCTCTCTATCTTCTGCCTGAGCAATGTTTGTAAAGATTTAATTATGGCAGTAGCCTTTACAGCTTCTGTATTTACACAGCAACTTCCTGCTGTCATTTTGGAAGCCAGGAATTGCCGGCAAGTGATACCTGAGGAAGGACAGAGGGGCAGAGGGACAGGACATACTAAACAGTACTTGTGTAAGTCCATTACATTTTTGAGGGCATGTGTAGCACATCCAATGTCCATAACTGGTTAAAGAGGTTGTATACCCACCTGTACTGTTTGTACCCATAGGTAAGCCTATAACAAGGCTTACCTATAGGTACTGTAAATATCTCCTAAACGTGCACCGTTTAGGAGATATTTACATTGTATGCAACCGATGATGCCATCGGCGCATACGCTCTGAAGGAACGGCCGCCCGTGCCGTTTCTTCAGAGCCCTGTGCCGTGACCTGCGACTCCCGCGCTCATGTGCCGGGGTGACGTCATACGGCTCTGGCCTGTAGCATTGCCTGAGTCTGCAGACCCGAAAGGAAGGTGGGCGAAGATGCGGCCTCCAACGGGGACGACGGAGGCTTCGTTTGCAGGTAAGTGTCAAAGTATGTGCTAGTATGGGTTGCATACTAGAACATTTTGCATTTAATTAGCAAATAACCAAAAATAAAAAAACATTTTTATCAGGCTTTACTTCCTCTTTAAAAATAAGTCAAAATCAAAGGAAACTGGCATCTTAGTGCATGAAGTAGATGACTACCCTGGATGATGCCTGATCAAGAAGGAACTGAGAAAAACAGATGAAGGCATTTCAGGGAAAGGACTGTGATCTCTGTGAGAGGTAATAATAACCTGGAAGAGAGCACCAAAGCTAAATAAATAAATGTTCTCCTACTATTATACCATGCTGTTTGGGAAAATGTTTCCAGAGTACTTACTGAACATGCATTCATCTCTGAAGCTAATATTAGACACCAGAATTACCAGAAATCTTTCCTGGAATGACATGAGAAATTTCTGCATTTTTTCCCATGCGTTAAATACTTGATGTGACGTTGGATCTGGACAGGGATACATTTGCATGGGAAACATTGTAGAGGTTTAATATTTTCCTGCAACTTAATATCAGTATTTGCAATCCTGGCTTTGCTGTGCAGAGTGAAGAATTCTGAAGATGTTGGGTTGATGCCCCAAGTTCTAGATGCCAACCGTTTGTGGAAAGAAGAAAATGACTCACCAAAACTGGATCAGCTGCGGGAGATGGTTAACGGGCCAAGACCTTTAATGTGGAGATGTACGATGAATAGCATGGGCGGATGACTCACTGAGATTGATGGCCTGAAAGACATCTGCTAATCCTCTAACCCATTGGAAGCTGCTGCCATCCATGTAGTGACTTGGTCAGCGTTGTTTATCAGCATGCATGCAATTTACAACTACCTTCCTTTTTGTTCACTAAAAAACCAGAGATTAGTGTCCATTATGCAGTGATGTTACAGTTAAAGGTGAACCCTGGTCTTCCCTTTAGTCTTGCACAGTTGTACAGGCAGGTACAAACCAGAGGCCCATGGTGCAGTGACTCAGCCCCCGTCCCACTCTCCCTCTTCCCAGCCTGACCCCCATTCCAGGCTCAAGCTCCGCTCAAGGTACTCTCTACTCACTGGCCGAATCCGGGTTCCCGACCTGGCCAGCAGGGGGCAGTTGGGGGGAGCTGGAAAGCTTGGTCGTAGCTGCCTAGCAAACGAGAGTCTCCATTGGGGCATGGAACTGGCCTCTGCTCAGACACAGTTTACACCAACCATGCTGTGGGGGAGGCCTGCGCTCAGTCCTTGTCTTCATCCCGCACTCAGTAAAGCCCCGTACACACGTACCGATCGTCGGCGAACGATCGGCCGTCTTTTGTCCAGGGCTGTCGGTGTCTGTTGAAAAGTGCAAAAGACTGCACAAGAATTTTGTCGGCCGACTACAGCCGACTGCAGAAGTGATGTCATGTAATGGTTAACTTTCCCTGTGTTTTTCCTTTTCTGAGCATGCCCAGTCTTGCAAATCTGCGGTCTGTCAGGCCGAAATCTGTACTGACTGGCGAACAATCGGCCGCTCTGGTGTCGGCATACAAAAATTTTAATGCTTGCATGACAGATTCTTTTCGGCCGAATGTGCGCTGTCGGCAGTCGGAGGCATCATACTAACAAGCCTACAATCGGCAGATCGGTCGTCGGCCGAAGCTTTTCGGCCGACGATCGGTACGTGTGTACGGGGCTTAAGTCAGCAGTGGGGACTTTTTACTTCTCTTCACCAGGAATCCTTTAGGCATGTCTGTGGCAGAAGTGGTGCAGCCTTTTTACGGGGCATCAGAGTGGACCAGGGGGCAATTGCCTCCCTGCCCCCTGGCCCAGTCCTCCCCTGTGTACAGGCTGCTCTCCAGTGCCAAAATTACTTACTCAGAAGTAATTTCTCAGTGTGCTGTGAAATCATTGTGCATTAGAAGCTGCAGCAAGTCAGATGGGTCCGGCCTCATTTCTTGCTGGACGACATCCAACATCATCTAACCTTATCCTCCACAGCCTGACTGTCCTTGGCCTGCCCCCTTCATTCATTGGAATTCAGTTCTTTCAATCATGGAGGCTCAGCATCTGAAGGGGGGACCTAGGATAGCATCAAGGCAAATACAGCCTGCATGTACACCAGTGGCGGCTGGTGCTCGGTAATTCGGGGTGGGGGGGTGTCAAACCAATGCACCCCCCCCCCCCCAGTCG
This sequence comes from Pelophylax lessonae, assembly GCF_965119305.1. NCBI lineage: Eukaryota > Metazoa > Chordata > Amphibia > Anura > Ranidae > Pelophylax > Pelophylax lessonae. The sequence continues at coordinate 287,621,575 of NC_138775.1, read as the reverse complement.
GTCAGGTCGTCGGGTCAGTCAGTCAGTCAGGCGACACATTACTCCCCCCCCCTCTCTCTTCCTCCTTACCTCCTCATCTCTTCACCTCCTTCCTCCTGTCGGGAGCCGAGGAGTGCTGGATGGCTGAGCCGCTGTCCTCCTCCAGCCGCGTGTGTCTTCTGCCTCTTCCTGGCCACTGGCCAGTAAGATCGCTTTTCTTTTCAGCCAATCAGGAAAGGGGTCTCACAACCCTCTTCCTGATTGGCTGAGAGGAGAGTCAGTGTGACAATAGCGAATATTCATTCGCTATTATCACACAACTGGGTGGGCTCAGGGCGCAGTGCTCTGCGCCCCAAGCCCACCCTTTTCTGAAGCCTATTAGAGCCTCTGGCTCTAGTCACGTGCTTCGAAAAAAAAAAAATCACCTATTGGAGTCCATGCATCCGGCGCCCTGCATGTAGATTAGGGGGCCGGACGCATTGATGGGGGGGGGGGGGGGCCATCAATGGACCGGCCGCCCCTGATTTACACACTGAGTCTGACAGTGGGACTCTTCTGCGGTCAGAACACTCCGATCAGTGGCCAAAGCCCATTGGCTGCTGCTGGTCAAGAAAAAAATTCCAACATGCCCGTTGACAAAAGTAAAAGGTTAGATCAACTTCTGTCCAGAGGAAGGGGCCACGCGTAAATCAGAATTCAACCAGTCCCTGCTGAAACGGTGGATATTCAATCCATCTATGGCTAGCTTTAGCCTTTAACCCCTTCCCACCTAAGGGTAAAACAAATCTAAACGCCTAAGCACAATTTTAACATGTGTTTGTAAAACCGTACATATCATCAAAACTACATTGCTCCAAAAAAATTAAAGGAACACTTTTTAAGTATAGCATTAAGTCAATTAAATTCCTGGTATATTTATCTGGTCAGTTAAGTAGCAACGGGGGTTGTTAATCAGTTTCAGTTGCTTTGGTGTTAATGAGACTAACAACAGGGGCACTAGATGGGCAACAATGAGACAAATTCCAAAACAGGAATGGTTTTACAGGTGGAGGCCACTGACATTTTATTCCCTACTCATCTTTTCTTACTGTTTTTCACAAGTTTTGCATTTGGCTAGGGTCAGTGTCACTACTGGAAGCATGAGGAGATACCTGGACCCTATAGAGGTTGCTCAGGCAGTTTAACTCCTCCAGGATGGCACATCAATACATGTCATTACAAGAAGGTTTGCTGTGTCTCCCAGCACAGTCCCAAGAGCATGGAGGAGATTCCAGGACACAGGTGTTTTTTCTAGAAGAGCTGGACAGGGCTGTAGAAGGTCCTTAACCCATCAGCAGGACCGGTATCTGCTCCTTTGTGCAAGGAGGAACAGGATGAGCACTGCCAGAGCCCTACAAAATGACCTCCAGCAGGCCACTGGTGTGAATGTCTCTGACCAAACAATCAGAAACAGACTTCATGAGGGTGGCCTGAGGGGCCGACGTCCTCTAGTGGGCCCTGTGCTCACTGCCCGGCACCATGGAGCTCAATTGGCATTTGCCATTGAACACCAGAATTGGCAGGTCTGCCACTGGCACCCTGTGCTTTTCACAGATGAGAGCAGGTTCACCCTGAGCACATGTGACAGACGTGAAAGGGTCTGGAGAAGCCGTGGAGAATGTTATGCTGCCCTTAACATTGTTCAGCATGACCGGTTTGGAGGTGGTTCAGTGATGGTCTGGGGAGGAATATCCATGGAGGGACGCACAGACCTCTACAGGCTAGACAATAACACACCTGACTGCCATTAGGTATCGGGATGAAATCCTTGAACCCATTGTCAGACCCTACGCTGGTGCAGTGGGCCCTGGGTTCCTTCCGGTGCACGACAATACCCAGCCTCATCTGGTGAGAGTATGCAGCCAGTTCCTGGAGGATGAGGAATTGATACCACTGAATGCCCCCCCCCCCACGCTTGCCAGACCTAAACACAATAGAACTTCTCTGGGACATTATGTTTCCGTCCATTTGACGCTGCCAGGTTGCACCTCAGTCTGTTCAGGAGCTCAGTGATGCCCTGGTCCAGATCTGGGAGGAAATACCCCAGGACACCATCCGTTGTCTCATTAGGCGCATGCCCCGACATTGTCAGACATGCATACAAGCACGTGGGGGCCATACAAACTACTGAGGACCATTCTGAGTTGCTGCAATGAAATTTCAGCAAAATGGACTAGCCTACTGCATCATTATTCACTTTGATTTTCGGGGTGTTTGTGAATTCAGCCCTCTGTAGGGTGATAATTTTCATTTCCAACAAATTATGTGGAATCCTTTCCTTTCTAACACATTACCCAGTACATACCAGTATAGATCCTAAGACATTACCCAGTCCATACCAGTATAGATCCTAAGACATTACCCAGTCCATACCAGTATAGATCCTAAGACATTACCCAGTCCATACCAGTATAGATCCTAAGACATTACCCAGTCCATACCAGTATAGATCCTAAGACATTACCCAGTCCATACCAGTATAGATCCTAAGACATTATCCAGTCCATACCAGTATAGATCCTAAGACATTACCCAGTCCATACCAGTATAGATCCTAACACATAACCCAGTCTATACCAGTATAGATCCTATGACATTACCCAGCCCATACCAGTATAGATCCTATGACATTACCCAGTCCATACCAGTATAGATCCTAACACATTACCCAGTCCATACCAGTATAGATCCTATGACATTACCCAGTCCATACCAGTATAGATCCTAACACTTTACCCAGTCCATATCAGTATAGATCCTAACACATTACCCAGTCCATACCAGTATAGATCCTTACACATTACCCAGTCCATACCAGTATAGATCCTAACACATTACCCAGTCCATACCAGTATAGATCCTAACACATTACCCAGTCCATATCAGTATAGATCCTAACACATTACCCAGTCCATACCAGTATAGATCCTTACACATTACCCAGTCCATACCAGTATAGATCCTAACACATTACCCAGTCCATACCAGTATAGATCCTAACACATTACCCAGTCCATACCAGTATAGATCCTTACACATTACCCAGTCCATACCAGTATAGATCCTAACACATTACCCAGTCCATACCAGTATAGATCCTAACACATTACCCAGTCCATACCAGTATAGATCCTAACACATTACCCAGTCCATACCAGTATAGATCCTAACACATTACCCAGTCCATACCATTATAGATCCTAACACAAAACCCAGTCCATACCAGTATAGATCCTAACACATTACCCAGTCCATACCAGTATAGATATCCAGCATGAGATTTTTCCCCATTGAGATCTGATGTGTTTTCAAAGCCTTGGTTTTTTTGAGCAGTGTACTTTTATGCATCCAGGTGGATTATACCTTGTTTTTTTCAAGACAAATTGGCCTTTAATTTGGTGGTAAATGGTAACGGATATCTCCTTATTTTTTTTATTTTTTTTTTATTATCAAAGAAAAATTGGGCCAAATTAGTAAAAAAAAAAAAAAGAATTCTGTCCAAAAAAATACAGACCCTGACCTTTGACCCTGACTTTTACCCAAACACTAACCCTGACACTGACCTTCATGTAGGTATTTTTTTGGATTTAATACAGTTTTTTTTTTCTTATTTTTAGTTTTTGTTTTTTTTTTTCTTTTTACACACACTTTTTTTTTCCTCTGCAAGGAAAGAGAGAGAGAGAGATACAATGTATCTCTCTCCACCATTCTCAGAAAAAGAAAATATGTGGGGCGGGCTTTTACAGTACAGCGATCAGGTGACCCGGAATCATGAATTCTGGTAGGCTGTCGAATAGTGCATCCCATCTGATAATGCCTCCTATTATCTGCCGTACGTAACGTCACTCCAGCTGATCTATTGATCTGCTGCCGTGATGTCAACACTGTGCATGCACAGATCATCTGGGGCATTATTCCAATGATCTAATTGTCAGATTCTGCCTCATTGCGCATGCGTGAGACTAAGGCCCCTTTCACACAGGGGAGTCCGTCGACGGACTCGGTTTTTCTCAGCGGGGGATCCATCCGCCGATCCCCCGCTAAGCAGGCGGATGGCAGCTCTGTCTCCGCACTATGTGTTATGAGCTGTTAGGTCCCCGCTGTTCTCTATGGGGGAATCGGATGGGAACAGACCTTCTGTCCGTTCTCATCCGATCTGATCCGATCCAGATTTGATGGATCGGATAAGATGTCAGCGGACATGTCTCCGCTGACATCCTATGCCCCATAGAGATGCATGGGGCATCCGTTCAGATCCGCCAAAAAAAAACGACAGGCGGATCTGAATGGTCCGGCCGTGTGAAAGGGGCCTTAAGCAACAGAATCCACCCTGCAAGATCCGCTCTGCAACACACCCAAATCCGCCCAAGAACAATAGAATTCTGCCTGTGACTCCGCCTATGAAGTTGCTCATATTTCAAATGACAATTAGATTCTCCCTCCACGCTTTGCAGATAGTGCCTCCGATGATCCGCGCATGCGCAGTGTTGAAGTTATGCCAGCTGATCAATAGATCAGCTGGGGTGACATTACGTACAGTGCATGTGCAGATCGTCAGGGGCATTATCCAATGGGATGCACTATTCAACTGAACTCTGGGTCCTGATCGTTAATACAGGGCCCAAGGCTCACAGTGAGGCCCCGGTCTCTGTGCACAAAGGGAGATACGCAAATAAGTGGCCCCGCGGAAAAAAGCCCAGTCCCGTGAGGCCGTATATATGAGTTATGTCGGCGTGAAGGGGTTAAAGCAATTTAACCACTTAAGGACTGCCCGCCCAAGCGAACCGACGTAGGACTACTACTAGGGGGCAAGCGTACGCCCACCCCAACTCGGCAGCGGGGACTCCAATGCACGGGGCAGGTGGCTCCGATTGCCTCCGGCCACCCACGATCGCTCCCCGCTGAGACAGAAGGACGGGCAGTTGTTGTAAACACAGCCGACCGTTCTTCTCTCTGGAATGATCACAGAGCGCTTGTGACCCTTCTATATAGGATCACATGTCTCTGTGATCATTTCACAAGTCCCTCCACCCACATTTAGAAAACACCCCCTAGGCTCACAATTAAAAACTTTGATCACCCCTAGGTTAACCCCTTCCCTGCCAGTGTCATTATTACAGTAACAGTGCATATCTTTTGCACTGATTACTGTAGTAATGTCACTGGTCCCCACAAAAGTGTCAAAAATGTCAGTTGGGGGTCCAATCTGTCCGCCGCAATGTCACAGTCCCACTAAAAATCGCAGATCGCCGCCATTACTAGTAAAAAAAAAAAAAAAAACACAATCAAAATGACATAAATCTTTCCCCTAGTTTGTAGACGCGATAACTTTTGCGCAAACCAATTAAAATACGCTTATTGCAATTTTTTTTACCAAAATATTAAGCAGAATACAAATTGGCCTAAAAGGATGAAAAAATTCGATTTTTTAAATTTTTTTTGAGAATGTTATATAGCAGAAAGTAAAAAATATTGTTTTTTTTTTTTTTTGCAGAATTGTCGCCTTTTTTTTGTTTGTAGCGCAAAAAATAAAAATCGCACAGGTGATCAAATACCGCCAAAAGACAGCTCTATTTGTGGGGAAAAATAAGGACATCAATGCACACTTTGCCATTAAAGAAACGCAGTGCCAAATCGCAAAAAAATGGCCCGGTCATTAAGGCCTCTTACAAACGATACTGCTGTTTGAGCATCTCCTTTTTCAGCCATAAATTTGTCTTATTGAAATGTGCGCATTTTTGCGCATACGCGTTCGCGCAAATTTGCGTCTTTTCGCGCAAATTCGCGTCTTTTCGCGCAAATTTATTATCGCGTATTTGTAAACTATGCAAATTAGCATTTTTCAGATCAACAGTATGTTCGTGTGCGTTCATTTGTGCGCAACTGCATGTATTTGCGCGCATTTGCATGCATTAGGCATAAATTACTGTCCAAAAAATGCTGCTTTTCTATTTTGTTCTTACTGAAGAATGCACGGCGCTCATTTATGCGCCTGTGTGCATAGGCACATTACAATTAAAGGGCTGTATTTTATATCAGAAAAAAAAAAAAAAAAAAAGAGGCCTAAGGGGGCAAATCCTTCCGGTCCAGAACTGGTTAAAACAAACCTTTCATTCACCTCTGTAGCTGTAAGCATTGAGGAGAAGTTCATCTTCAAAGGCACTGGCTCTAATAATCTTTAGAGGCTCAGAAATCACTTCTTTCCCCCTTTTACTTTCTATATGGGCATCAGAATCTTGGCAGCCCTCTAATATAAACACACAGCAGGTGTTTCTAAGCTGTTTAGAAACAACTGAAACCCAACTTTAGAGTCTTTGGTGTAATTTTTGAGAATTAATTACTTCACAGTACACACAGCTAGAGAGGTCAGTGATGGATTTTTTTTAAATCTCTTTAGCTGCATGTTAAGAATTGTGTAAAAGCTTCAGTGTCTTTCCTCTAAGCACAGGTGCACTTTAAAGCTATAGTGATCAGTTAATACAAGACTAACCCAATTTGCTGATGGCTCCTATGGATGTGCATTTCCTCAAAAACCAATTAACTCGTCAGTAAATGGGAAATCCGTGAATTTGGTGCTCAGACGCTGTACCTTGCTGGCTGGCCTTCGTTCAAACTCCAATGTTTTTACAGCTTCATGTATTCTTTCCCATTAAGTCCACCCTATAAGCCAGCCTGGCGCAGCAACCTGTTTGATGAATCACTTCATCGGAGTCTCATAAAATCCCGTGTAAATCCATTTATGGGAAGACGCGGGGCTAAGCCTCTCAACCCCCTTCTCAAATGTGTGCTTCTCCCAAAAGTGTTTCTAAAACTTTTCTCTTTATTCCGAAACTTTTTCTTTATTCCTTTAAACTAAAGTATCAGTCAGACGAATTACAGAATCAAAAATTATTTTTTTAAGGGGAAAATTCCTCACAATTTTATACTTAACCACTTCTGGAAGGATTTGCCCCCTTAGTGAACGGGCAATATTTTGCGATTCGACACTGCGTTACTTTAAAGGACAATTGCGCGGTCGTGCGATGCTGTACCCAAATAAAGTTGATGTCCTTACCACCAAAAGAAAGCTCTATTTGTGGGAAAAAAAGGAAATCAATTTTATTTGGGTACAGCATTGTACGAGCGCGCAAATTTCCGTTAAAGTAACACAGTGCTAAATCGCAAAAAAAATGGCCTGGTCATTAAGGGGAAAAATCTTCCGGTTCATAAGTGGTTAACAATTTCGTACTTAAAGTTGAACCTTAGACAGATATTAATGACAGAAAGCAATGGAGCTCTACATTCATTAACCCCTTGATGACTAAGCCTTTTTATGACATTTGTTGCTTACAAGTTAAAATCTGTATTTTTTTTTACTAGAAAGTTACTTAAAACCCCCAAACATTATATATATATTGGCAGAGACCCTAGAGAATAAAATGGTGATCATTGCAATATTTTATGTCGCACTGTATTTGCGCAGCGGTCCTTCAAATGCAGTTTTTTTGGGAAAAAATACACTTTCATGAATTAAAAAAAAAAATTGAACTCCAGGCAGATAATTTAAGACACAAAGCAATGGAGCTCTGCATTCATTAACCCCTTGACGACTAAGCCTTTTTCCGACATTTGTTGCTTAAAAGTTAAAATCTGTATTTTTTGCTAGATAATGACTCAGAACCCCCCAAAAATAATATATATATATATATATATATATATATATATATATATATATATTCTTTTTTTTTTAGCAAAGACTCTGGAAAATAAAATGGTGGTCATTGCAATATTTTATGTCGCACTGTATTTGCGCAGCGGTCCTTCAAACGCAATTGTCTTGGAAAAAATACACGTTCATGAATTTAAAAAAAAACGTTGAACTCCAGGCAGATATTAAAGACACAAAGTAATGGAGCTCTGCATTCATTAACCCCTTGACGACTAAGCCTTTTTTTTGACATTTGTTGCTTACAAGTTAAAATCAGTATTTTTTGCAAGAAAATTACTTAGAACCCCCTAACATTATATATATGTATATATATATATATATATATATATATATATATATATATATATATATATATACACATTTTTTTTTTAGCAGAGACCCTAGAGAATAAAATGGCGGTCATTGCAATATTTTATGTCGCTCTGTATTTGCACAATGGTCTTTCAAACGCAATTTTTGGGGAAAAATGCACTATGGACACCTACCTTTCTCTATACTACTTACTGCATTATGGACACCTACTGTCCTCTATAATACCTACTGCTTTATGAACACCTACCCTTCTCTATACTACCTACTGCTCTATGGACACCTACCCTTCTCTATACTACCTACTGTTCTACGGGCACCTACCCTTCTCTATACTACCTACTGCTCTATGAACACCTACCCTTCTCTATACTACCTACTGTTCTACGGACACCTACCCTCAGGGCCGCTGTTAGAAATTACGGGGCCCCCTACAGCCCACCTGATAGGGCCCCCCCCCCAAAAAAAAATATCAAATTGCATTTATGCTAAAATGCCATGGTTACAATGCGGATTTGCAGCCATGACAGAAATCATACCCTTGCTAACTCTACTTCCTGACACCTGTATTTTGTTATACTTTTTTAAAATTGCTGAATGGTAATTTTACATTGCGAGACCATGCTGCAACCGAGTCAGGTGTTTGGCTTGCAGTTGCAGATCAGCCCCTTTTAACTGAAAAGTAGGGGGGGGGGGGGTCGGGTTAAGGCTGGGTTCACACACTGATGCGAATTGGACGTGGGTTTTTCTGCATCCAATTTGTATGTCAGGAGAGTGTGACTGGCTTTTAATGGAGCCAGTTCACAAAGCTCCAGGGTGGCTGCAGAGCGGTTTGCAGAAGAGTCCTGTGCGTTTTCTGGTCTGTTTCAGGTCTGAATTGAGCCAAGAATTTGGGCCTGATTCATTCCTGAAATGGAGAACAGGAACGCACTAGATCCCCTGTTGTGAGCCGCTCCACACAACAGTGTGAACCCAGCGTGATAGGTGGTGCTACATGTCCAACTCTGCAGCATGCGTTAAAAATGCTGCAGCTGTGTAGTAAAACATTTCAGCCACAGCATGTGTACAGCCCTATCTGACTGCATTGTTAAGGATTCGGATGCACAGCCAGGGGTGGCGGTAAATCCATGGCTCAGCCGCCCATGTAAAAGAGTCCTTAGGCTGCATTAACACCTTGCATTTCCTGAACATGTGACAAAGTGCATGGGAAACGCATGTTTTCTCACGCATTTTAAAAATGTACTGCAAACTCACATAGTGATTGTGGTGCCATTAATTTTTAATGGCACTCTAAAAAAAGTTAGCAGACCCATGTTCTGTCACGTGGCAAACTTGCAAAGCCGCACACCTAAAATTGTTCTAGACCTTCTATGGTGTGTTTGTCAAAGGGTAGGGCAGCCCATTCAAGTGAATGGACTTCCCTATGTGCAAAAAACAAGCTTAAAAAAAATAAAATTATATATATATATATATATGTGTGAGCAGTAACATGCATCCCTGCTCTGCTTAGTGTGAATGGGGCCTCAGGGGTGGCTTATAGAAATGGCCTGGTGGAGATGTGCATCAGCTGCAATTCTGAACTTTATTTACCTTCACACCCACCTTCCCACTCACCCTGTTTTCAGCAGAAGCATTACAAACAACATTCAAATCCTTTAGCCACTGCAGGTTACAGTGCACACAGAGCATGGTGAGGTCAGGAGAGCAGAGCTGGGGATTCAGGGAGGAGGAGGAGCAGGCAAAAAACTTCTTACCTTCATCTTTCCTTGCTGCAAGACTAGAGAACACTGCCGATCACAGGGGGAGGGGAGGGGGAGTTTTAGGACCCAGCAGTGTAACAATTGCAAGGCAAAAGCAGAGAGAGACAGTCTCTACAGCTGTCCCTGCAGCTCCAAAATCGGGATGCAGACTGAGAACAAAGCCAGCATAGAACAGCTGATTAAATAAAGGGACTGGAGAACGGAGGGACAAAGCTAGCACAGTGGCGTAGCGTGGGTTGTCAGCACCTGGGGCAAGGCAAGTAATTTGCGCCCCCTAACCCGCGGGATTTTAGCACTCGAGTCTCTTCCACTAGATTAGTTAAAGAAACCCTTACCCCCTAAGCACATGTATTGTTTGTTATGAAAATACTGATGTAATTAAAGTAAAATGCATCTAAATACAAGTTTGAATGACCAGCGTGCCCCCTCTCAATGCAGAAGGACCAGCATGCCCCCTTTTAATGCAGAATGACCAGCGTGCCCCCTTTTAATGCAGAATGACCAGCGTGCCCCCTTTCAATGCAGAATGACCAGCGTGCCCCCATTCAATGCAGAAAGACCAGCGTGCCCCCTTTCAGTGCAGAATGACTAGCATGCCCCCATTCAATGCATAGAGACCAGCGTGCACCCTTTCAATGCAGAGTGACCAGCGTGCCCCTTTTCAATGCAGAATGACCAGCGTGCCCCCTTTCAATGCAGAGAAACCAGCGTGCCCCCTTTCAATGCAGAGAAACCAGCGTGCCCCCTTTCAATGCAGAAAGACCAGCGTGCCCCCCTTCAATGCAGAGAGATCATTGTGCCCCCTTTCAATGCAGAGAGATCAGCGTGCCCCCTTTCAATGCAGAGAGACCAGCGTGCCCCCTTTCAATGCAGAATGACCAGCGTGCCCCCATTCAATGCATAGAGACCAGCGTGCCCCCTTTCAATGCAGAGTGACCAGCGTGCCCCCTTTCAATGCAGAATGACCAGCGTGCCCCCTTTCAATGCAGAGAAACCAGCGTGCCCCCTTTCAATGCAGAATGACCAGCGTGCCCCCCTTCAATGCAGAGAGATCATTGTGCCCCCTTTCAATGCAGAGAGATCAGCGTGCCCCCTTTCAATGCAGAGAGACCAGCGTGCCCCCTTTCAATGCAGAATGACCAGCGTGCCCCCATTCAATGCATAGAGACCAGCGTGCCCCCTTTCAATGCAGAGTGACCAGCGTGCCCCCTTTCAATGCAGAATGACCAGCGTGCCCCCTTTCAATGCAGAGAAACCAGCGTGCCCCCTTTCAATGCAGAATGACCAGCGTGCCCCCCTTCAATGCAGAGAGATCATTGTGCCCCCTTTCAATGCAGAGAGATCAGCGTGCCCCCTTTCAATGCAGAGAGACCAGCGTGCCCCCTTCAATGCAGAGAGACTTACATGCAGTGGCCGCTTCTCCTCAGTTCCCCACGTCTTTGAGTCCTCCCGCCCCCTCCTCGGCCAATGGCATGCGATCGCCTTTCGGCCAATCAGGAAGCGGGTCTCGGACCCGCTTCCTGATTGGCCAGGAGGAGGATCCGTGTGACAATAGCAAATTTTCATTCGCTATTGTCACACAATGGGTGGGCTCGGGGCGCACTGCTCTGCACCCCGGGTCCACACTTTTTTGAGGCCTATTAGAGCCTCTGGCTTAAAAAAAACCCCCACTCTGTGACAGCGCCAGGCTGCTGACTCACTCGCTGCTAAACTGACTGAGTAGTGAGGAGAGGCAGCATAGGCGGGGCTTGGCTTGCAACGCCACCCCACCCTACACCAATGGACAGGTGAGGCACAGTCCAGCCCCACCCCGACCCGCCATTTTCAGCCATAGGGCGGCCGCACTGGACATCTCCCAGCCTAAAGATGGAAGCAGCCGCAGGCAGTGTGTGAACTGTGTATGTCAGAGTCAGACAGACAGAGTGACACTGCGGATGCGCCCCCCCAGATGTTGCACCCGGTGCGGCTGGCCCCCCCTGCACCCCCCACGCTACGCCACTAAGCTAGCAGCAGTGCTGGGGATTTCACAGGAGTCACAAGACAGTACAGCCGGCTCGGCTCTCCTCTCCTGCAGGTGCCCGGGCCCCATTTTGGACTGATGAGGCTCGGGCCCCCTACAGGAGGGCTGGCTGTACTGCCTTATCAGCGGCCCTGCCTACCCTTCTCTGTACTACCTACTGTTCTATGAACACCTACCCTTCTCTATACTACCTACTGCTCTATGGATACCTATCCTTCTCTATACTACCTACTGCTCTATGGACACCTACCCTTCTCTATACTACCTACTGCTCTATGAACACCTACCCTTCTCTATACTACCTACTGCTCTATGGATACCTATCCTTCTCTATACTACCTACTGCTCTATGGACACCTACCCTTCTCTATACTACCTACTGCTCTATGAACACCTACCCTTCTCTATACTACCTACTGTTCTACGGGCACCTACCCTTCTCTATACTACCTACTGCTCTATGAACACCTACCCTTCTCTATACTACCTACTGCTCTATGAACACCTACCCTTCTCTATACTACCTACTGCTCTATGGACACCTATCCTTCTCTATACTACCTACTGCTTTATGAACACCTACTCTTCTCTATACTACCTACTGATCTATGGACACCTACCCTTCTCTATACTACCTACTGCTCTATGGACACCTACCCTTCTCTATACTACCTACTGCTCTATGGACACCTACCCTTCTCTATACTACCTACTGCTCTATGGACACCTACCCTTCTCTATACTACCTACTGCTCTATGGATACCTATCCTTCTCTATACTACCTACTGCTCTATGGATACCTACATACCCTTCTACAGTTTACCTCCTGCTTTATTGGAATCTACTCTACCATTAGCTTATTATCTTTTAGACAACTACTACTCATCTCTGTATTAGCCACTGCCTTATGAATTTCCCCCATTTTACAATTCTATTCTACTGTCCTATGGCCACCTACCCAACTCTGCAATAGGTATTGCCTTATGGGCTGCGGGAAGGTGAGAGACTAGTGTAGTTTTTTGGCGGGGTGGAAGAACCTTCTTGTCAGGGTGCCAGGAAACCTGACCACACGAAAATGCAAGTAAAATAAAGCAGTTCATAAGGACAACAACAATAAACACACAGCAAGAGTGAGGAGCGAAATCAGGAACAGCCGGGGTCAAGTCCAGAAGCGGGTAGTCATCCAAACCGGGATCGACTGTAGAAGCGGGTAGTCATCCAAGCCAGGGTCAAGTCCAGAAGCGGGTAGTCATCCAAGCCAGGATCGACTGTAGAAGCGGGTAGTCATCCAAGCCAGGGTCAAGTCCAGAAGCGGGTAGTCATCCAAGCCAGGATCGACTCTAGAAGTGGATAGTCATCCAAGCCAGGGTCAAGTCCAGAAACAGGTAGTCATCCAAGCCAGGATCGACTCTAGAAGCAGGTAGTCATCCAAGCCAGGGTCGAGTCCAGAAGCGGGTAGTCATCCAAGCCAGGATCGACTCTAAAAGTGGGTAGTCATGCAAGCCAGGGTCAAGTCCAGAAGCGGGTAGTCATCCAAGCCAGGATCGACTCTAGAAGCGGGTAGTCATCCAAGCCAGGGTCAAGTCCAGAAACGGGTAGTCATCCAAGCCAGGGTCGAGTCCAGTAGCGGGTAGTCTGCCGATGCCGGATCTTCTGCCGATGTGGGGTCGTCTGCCAATGCAGGATCGAGAGCCAGGATAGTCGTCAGCCAAGCCAGGTCATGCACGGAGGAGCACGGAGAACAGAAGACTGCTATCAGAGATGCACCTTGGAGCACAAACACAAGGGCAAGGACTGCAAGCTATCAAGTGATATATATCGTCAGGTGTGCAACATCATCACTGAGCGACGCCCAGGCAAGTGATAATGCAAACATAGTTTATAAGAGACAGCAGTCTGCACATGTCCAAAATGGCTGCCAACAGGAAAGCAAGGTAAGGCCTTACACTCCTGCCAGGGGGGTAACTACAGGGGTTGCGATTGCTACCGGGCCCCATGCTCCAGGGGGCCCAGTAGCAAACCAGTGGGTGAACTTCCAGGATTGCAAAAGTCACACTTGCGACCGGGCCCTGGCATTGCACCACTGTGGGGAGGCCCCAAGATTGCAGGAAGGGAGCCCACTGCAGAACTTGTGAAAGGATCCTGCTGCGGGACCGCGTAATAAAAGGCCATGCAACGAGAATAAAGAGCCCCAGGATTAGTGGGAAGAGCCCTGGGCTTGAAGGGAAGGGCCCCGGCCAGGGATCTGGGGGGGCCCTTCATGGTTTCTTGCATCGGGGCCCTGAAGGCTCTAGTTACGCCTCTGACTCCTGGTGTAGCATGGGGGGGGATAGGGGAGCCCCCCTTTCTCTCTCTCTCTAAAGAGAAGGAAGGGGTGGGGCCTAAAGAGGAAGGGGTAGAGTTTACAGATGAAGAGGTAGATCTTAAACAGGAAGGGGTGGGGCAAATGTAGATGGGGAGGCGTCTGACTTAAGTCTTGCCAAAATACACCACTGCTTACAACCCCGGGCCACCTCCTCCCTACACTGGGGGTGCAGTTTGGCAACTTAGCCCTGGGCACTGGATGACTTTGTCCTGACACTGGTGACAGCTCTATTGTGCAATTTGACTGGCGGTGTCACAATATTACAGGAAGTGGATGAACAGATTTACTGGCAGGATCCAAAGCGAATAAAATTATGTTACAGAGGGGAATGAGTAAAACAAAAACTGCTGTGTTTCGCTCTTACTGCGAATGACAGTCTGAATCATAACTGTCATTTTTTTTTTAATTTTTGTTACACATAGTTACACTTTAACAACAAGCTGTTATATTGACCTCCTTCCAAGAGTTCTATGAAGCAGCAATCAGTGTTTAAGACATTTTATATTCAGACTGACTTATCTGGCTTATAAATCCGCAGCAGAAGACGGGACTCCGAGGCACAAACCTGCTTTCCTGCAATTCCCCTGCGATGGATCCGGTCTCTGATTCTCCTCTCTTGGAAACGTTGAACGTTCGTCTGGGTGACCTTAAATAAACTCCTTATTTTACTGCATGAAAGAACATAACAAATTAGGAAAACTGAAAGACTATTTAACTGTGATGGATTATAAAACACACATGTGACAAGCAGAACATGGAATATGCTGATCAGTAGCACTGAATATAATTAGCATATTGAATTAAAGTGGGTCTGGCAAAAAAATAATACAAAAAGTCCCATGACATTACTGGTTTCCCGATATCTTACCATTCCCCGGGACCTTCAACTTCAGACAAAACGTTTTTTTTTTGGTTTTTTTTTCAGTTTTGGATCTAGCATGGAAGGGTTGAAACCTCTGTAGCACCCTCCTATTAGGTGCTAGATGTAAAAGCATTGTTATGCTCCATCTGCATATCAGAGGAGCCTGATGGGTTCATTTTGCCTGTTGCATGTTCCCAGGTGTGATTCACTGGGTCTGAGGGAGTGTCCCCACTGTATCCAATAGGGGAGCCTGTTGGGCAGTGGAGGAAACCCAGCCAATGATACATTGGCTTTTGTGAGAGTCCCAGTGGAAGGGCACTCCTGCAGTGCATCTTGGGATTGTTCATAAAGGCTGGGGGGACATGTGACAGGGGGTCTTTGGCAGGAAGCAGAGTCCCAGGAGGAGGTATACGGCTGTCTCTCCTCCTGCAGTGTCTGAGGAAGGTGGTCTTAGGCAGCCTAGTGAACCGGGTGTGGAGCTGAGCTGCTGGCAGAGTCTTCTGGGAAAAACAGTGTCCGTGAGTAGCAGGGGACTTGCCAAAGTGTCTGCCCAGGAAGGGGGACCACTCCAGTGAAGTCAGAGGATCAAGGGGTCAGCTTACGCAGAGTGTCAGAGTAAAGGGGGTGCCGTATAGAACCCTGAAGAGTAGGGACAAAGGGGGTGCCAAATAGGGTCCTGAAGAGTGATTCACAATACAGTACAGTACAATTAAATCTTCTTCACTAAAGTGGCAAGGTGAAGCAGCGGCCTTGCCGCATCCAGTGTTAATCAGAAGTCCCAGCAAATTGTGCACAGTTATTCAGTTGGAGTATCCCACTTATCCCTTCTCCTATCCCAGTTCTCAAATAAAACAACAAAAAGCCAAAACCCCTGGACTTTTCTGACTGAGCCAAGCACTTAGATTTTGCTATATTGTCAAGTTGTTGCTATGGGTAACCCAGGGGAACCTGTAACAACAGCTCCCACGGGAATAGTGCTACACCTCTGTTGGGTTACATGGGTGATGCTGGATTCCTGATACCTTACAATTTCCCAGTATTGGTTTGTTGGCACTGTCCTGGGACCCAAGGTCTATATAGGGCCATTGATATTGATCGACTTAGTACTGCCATAACTCACATTGAAGAAAGAAAATGGCCGCACACCACCACGGAATCCAATGAAGAAAAGTTCCTTTATTCACATAAGTGGTACAAGGTACAAGCAGGGTAGGACAGTAGATGCGTTTCACATGACTGCTATGTGCTTGTTCACAGTTGTTTGGTAGTCAACAAGCACGTAGCAGTTATGTGAAACGCATCTACTGTCCTACCCTGCTGTACCTTGTTCCACTTATGTGAATAAAGGAACTTTTCTTCATTGGATTCCGTGGTGGTGTGCGACCATTTTCTTCTTTCATGCTTCTCCTGGTGGCGAGCCGAGGTTCAGCACCCACCTTGAATCGTGGATTTTGACTAGCCTGAGCGGAGTTATCTCTCTTCATTGTATAACTCACATTGGCATTTGCCCAACTTCAGAAAAAGGTTTTTTTTTTCAGTTTTAGATATAGCATGGAAGGTTTGTACCTTCTTTCAGGATATTTGGTGATTTTGGATCCTTGTCACCTTACATTTCCCTGGGATTGGGTTGTAGGTGCTGTCCTGGAGCCCAGGATCTAGGGTCAATGGTATTCTTCTTCTTAATACCACCCTAATTTTAACTTCAGTCAAAGTGTTTTTGTTTTGTTGTTTTTTCAGTTTTGGATCTAGCATGGAAGGGTTTGATCCTCTGTTGGGTTACATGGGTGATTCTGGATTCCTGACACCTTACAATTCCCCAGGATTGGTTTGTAGGTGCTGTCCTGGGGCCCAATGTCTACATGGGGTCATTGTTATTAATCCATTTAATCCTGCCTTAATTCACATTGGCCTTTGCCCAACTACAGATGTAGCACCCTCCTAGGTAGGGCCGTCCTTTCCATTGGGCACGTTTGGCGGTTGCCCGGGGGCCCCACACACAGGGTGGCAATTACACTGTCCCCCCAGGCCAGTCTCCAGATTAGTTTACCTGGTGGTCTAGGGCCCCCCACCCGTTGTCCGCTGGGCCCCCCCGCTGTCCGCCGGTGGCCCTGAGTCTCCCTGCACACTGGTTGCTAGGAAGGCCAGCCGATTGGCATCTAGCAACCAGTGACGTTCTGAGAGGACCCATCATGCACAGCGGAGGAGGATCCTCCTTGTTGGCTCGTCCTCCTCTCTCCGCGCCTAGAAGATGGGATCCATCCACCTCCTCCCTTCATGTGCTGTGAAGCCATTGTGGAAGGTAAGCAGACTGCTGAAGCTGCTTGACTTCTTTTTTCTCACTCTCTCTCCATCGACTGTCTGTGCCATCCTTTTCCTGCCCTATATATCCTCTGTGTGTGCCATCCTATTCTCTCTCTTTCTCTCTCTCTCTCTCTCCCTCCCCCCTCTCTCTCTCTCTCTCCCTCTCTCCCCCCTCTCTCTCTCTCTCTCTCCCTCTCTCCCCCCTTTCTCTCTCTCCCTCTCTCTCTCCCCTCTCTCTCTCCCTCTCTCTCTCCCTCTCCCTCTCTCTCTCCCCTCTCTCCCTCCCTCTCATTCTCTCCCTCCCTCTCCCTCTTTCTCTCCCTCTCTCTCCCTCCCTCCCTCCCTCTCTCTCCCCCTCTCCCTCCCCCCCTCTCTCTCTCCCTCTCTCTCTCTCTCCCCCCCTCTCTCTCTCTCGCTCTCTCCCTCTCTCTCTCCTCCCCTCTCTCTCCCTCTCTCTCTCTCCCTCCCTCTCCCTCCCCCTCTCTCCCTCCCTCTCTCTTTCTCCCTCTCTCTCTCTCCCTCTCTCTCTCCCCCTCTCTCTCCCTCCCACTCTCTCCCTCTCTCTCCCTCTCTCTCTCTCCCTCCCTCTCTCCCTCCCTCTCCCCCTCCCTCTCCCTCTCTCTCTCTCTCTCGGGGCCCCAGTGCACTGCATTGCCCGGGGGCCTATAAGGCTCTTAAGATGGCACTGCTCCTAGGTAGGTGCTAGAGAGTGACTATAGTTTTTGGTTCTTTCTGCCTATCAGAGGAGCAGCAGGTAAATTCTATATTTCTCTCTGCTTAACAGAGAGCAGGATCTGTGAGTTAGGTCTGCTCAATGTGCTCAGTGTGTGATTCATGTGGTCTGGGGGATTGTCCCCACTGGTCCAATGGGGAGGCACATTGGACAGTGGAGGAAACCTGGCCAATGAGTACACAGGCTTTGATACAGCCCCCATGATTCACACAGACTGGTTGCCTCGTGCATTGTGGGCTGTCGAATAAAAGCCAGGGTCAGAGGCTGTCAGAAGATGTGAACTTGCTATAAGAGTAGTAGAAAAGAGCCAAAATAGTGGGACTTTAAATTAGGCATTTTTTGATTGAAAAAGGGGGATTTTATTCACAAATCAATAAAGACATATGTAAACACCATTAAAAATCAATCATATGGATAAAACAAATACAAAAAAGACAACATATAGCAAGGTATACAATTCATATTGAAAAATTAAATACATACAATATTGGAGGATCTAAAATAGGATCTCTGGCAATATAAATTTCAATATAAAATATTGTTTGTCAATTCGTAGTCTGTTGAGAATTGAAATAAAACATCTGAGTTATATGTAGGCTCGACGCGTTTCTTGGACCTCCGTCCATTCATCAGGAGCTTTTGGATACATATGATGTATCTAAAAAGAGAAGGGATTTACAAAGTACATTGAAACATTGTTGCATCAGAACATCAAAATGAGTAAAAAAAGAAAATATCAATTTCAGAATATAAATACCTTGACTGTCTGTCTCAGAAGCTAGCTTGTCAGGGAACAAACCAAAACTGGGAGGGAAAAATGGAGGCACCACGGGCATGGTCTCCCCCGGGGCTGAGGCACAGATGCTGGCCCAGAATAGAAGGGATGATAATGGCCACAGTCAGAGCAAAAAGCAGATCTCGAAAGTAATAATCCCACAGGTGAGGATAAGGCCCATTTGAACCAGAAGGGATCTAAGAAAAAATATACATAAGGGATATTGAATATGGGTCAATCACAGACTCTGTCTATATGAAGCAATACAATAGGATAGAGAAACTGGTCCAAGGAGAGTGCCCAAAAGGTGTGGACTAAATTAATCATGTGAAAAGTGTCATTTGGTTTGTAGAAGGAAAGAAAAGGAAAAAACCGAGTGACAAGTAGCAGAGCAGGTGCATTGGCAACAAGGTGCTCAAATGGAGTGAAGGATTGAAGAAGGGAAGGATTGAAAGACATACCAAAGATGATCGTAACATAAGGAGGAGAATAGTCCCCAGTGACAAGCAAACTGGTGAAAGGGAGAGCCGATCAAGCCCCAGCTGGGTACCCCAATGTCCTGGGCAGGTCTGCGCCAGCGCCATGTGAACCGCCAAATATGTGGGCAGAACCCGCCCCTCCACATCCGGTCTGAACCGGAAGGGGGTGGCGTCAGAACGCTCAAGGCGTGGATGGAACATGAGAGGAGGCTGCCCCGGTAATGTGACGCAAGTGCTGACGTCGCACACCAGACAAACCTCGCATGACGCTGATGGGCGGCAAGGAACTCCACCCCCCAGCCTGGATGCCCTTGCAGAGACAAGCCAGGGGGAGGAGTCCCAAACACCCATCACAGCCGGTGTGCGATGTCAATGCTTGCGTCGCATTATCGGGACAGCCTCCTCTTCTGTTCCATCCACGCCCACTTCCTGTTCCTGGGCCTCCCAGTTTTGGTTTGTATATTTTTTCTTAGATCCCTTCTGGTTCAAATGGGCCTTATCCTCACCTGTGGGATTATTACTTTGGAGATCTGCTTTTTGCTCTGACTGTGGCCATTATCATCCCCTCTATTCTGGGCCAGCATCTGTGCCTCAGCCCCGGGGGAGACCATGCCCGTGGTGCCTCCATTTTTCCCTCCCAGTTTTGGTTTGTTCCCTGACAAGCTATCTTCTGAGACAGTCAAGGTATTTATATTCTGAAATTGATATTTTCTTTTTTTACTTATTTTTGATGTTCTGATGCAACAATGTTTCAATGTACTTTGTAAATCCCTTCTCTTTTTAGATACATTATATGTATCCAAAAGCTCCTGATGAATGGACGGAGGTCCAAGAAACGCGTCAAGCCTACATCATATAACTCAGATTTTTTTTTTTCAATTCTCAATAGACTACCAATTGACAAACAATATTTTATATTGAAATTTATATTGCCAGAGATCCTATTTTAGATCTTCCAATATTGTATGTATTTAATTTTCAATATGAATTGCATACCTTGCTATATGTTGTCTTTTTTTGTATTTGTTTTATCCATATGATTGATTTTTAATGGTGTTTACATATGTCTTTATTGATTTGTGAATAAAATCCCCCTTTTTCAATCAAAAAATGCCTCATTTAAAGTCCCACTATTTTGGCTCTTTTCTACTATATACCCAGGGATGGAGGCAATTGGATAATATCATGTGTGGCAGACCAGAATTTGTTATGCTATAAGAGTAGTTTTTGTTTAATTTTGGATCTAGCATGGAAGGGTTAGATCCTCTAGCAAGTTACATGGGTGATTCTTGATTTCTTACACTTACGATTTCCCATCTTTGGCTTGTAGGCGCTGTCCTGGGGCCAAAGGTCTACATGAGGTCATTGATTTAAATCTGTTCACTACTGCTGAAATTCACATTGGCCGTTGCCCAACTTCAGACAAAACGTTTTTTTTTTTTTTTTTTTTTTGGAAGGGTTGGATCCTCTAGTTTGGTTTTTATTGCCACATACATACAGTCCAACAGGAGTGCCAAACAAGCATCTGAAGTTTTTGATGATAGAATTAAGCCATAGCAGAAAAAGGCCAACATGTATCAGGGGCACCCTCTGCCTTCACCAAGGCTTAAGAATTTTGACTTTGCTTAAGTTAACTCAGGTGAGCAGATGCCAAATAGATTTGCACTGTAATTTACTGCTTTCCAGTTTCAGGAGGGCAGGTTAAGCCAATATTAGTGAATGTAGCAAATGTGTTTTTTCTCAATGAGGTCAAAAACAAAATTAAGACCTGCAATAAAAATGTAGCACCCTTTCAGGTAGGTGCTAGGTAACCTATAGGGCAGTCCTTGTCTGCTTATCAGCAGGGTACAATTGTTCAGCTAGGCTGTCATGTGTTCTCAGGTGTGACTGTTGAGTTGGGGAGTCTCCCCACTGTATCCAATGGGGGCTCCTATTGAACAGTGGAGGAAACCTGACCAATAGCACACCAGGGCTTGTATCCATCCCAGAGGGCAGATTCTGCCGCAATGCATCCTGGGAGGGTTTATAAGTCTGTGGGGTGCACATGACATGACAACTTTTAAATCATGATGTCCACCCAAGAACCACCGCCTAACGTGTTTCACCATGAATGACTAGATCACAAGCACCACAAGGATCACAAGATCT
This sequence comes from Pelophylax lessonae, assembly GCF_965119305.1. Taxonomy (NCBI): domain Eukaryota; kingdom Metazoa; phylum Chordata; class Amphibia; order Anura; family Ranidae; genus Pelophylax; species Pelophylax lessonae. Next base: position 287,600,096 of record NC_138775.1, on the reverse strand, counting down.
GGAGTGGCGCTGTGAATAAAGGATGCTCTACGGTTGGGTTTAAATTCAGGTTTGGGTTAAGCAGTAGGTTCAAGATAGCTGGATCTTTTTTGATCAATGGTGCATTCGGGTCTGATACGTTTTTTTTTTTTTTGAGTGGTATTAGCTCAACAAAAGTGTCCATGCTCTGAGTTTGAAATAGCAAAGTGATTGATTTGGAAGTCTTGCTGACCATCAAACTTCGTGAATGGGGTAAAGCGTTTATGGCGACTTACATGAGCAGGAAGGCTGGATGGGTATTCCGCCTGCTAGTACCATGCTAAACCAGAGCCTGTACTCCAACATCTACACCTGTAACGATGCTCTGTGTCCATTGTACATCCTTTTTACCCATTTACTTTGGGGTGGGTTGTTCCTAATTCAAGAATTCTAAAGCCATGCCTCTGCTGAGACTACCGCTTGGACAATAAGTTGTAGCAAACTCTGGAAAGCCTGTGAACCATTACACATCATCAAATATCAAAGAGTCATCTAGTGTGCTCCAGTGAGTCTGTGCCATCCAGTGACTCCTAGTGACCTCCTGTGTGCCCCAATGTCATCTAGTGCGCTCCAGTGGCCTTGTGTCACCTTATGACTCTAATGCCTCGTTTCCACTGAGCGGATCAGTTCGGGTCGGTTCGGTACGGTACGCTAATTTGAGTGTTTCCATTATGAAAGTGGCCCATACAACGGAACCAAACCGCACCATTCCTGGTCCTGCTTCAGATGTAGGGCCATAGGAAATGGTACGGTACGGTTAGGGTGGAGCTACTGGCATCACACAATAGATTACACTGATTGGCGGACAGGAAAACTTCAATGCTCACGTCAAATAAAAGAGCAAACACCTCATTTGGTGTAAACCCCGCATGGTCCCTGGTGGCCCGACTTGCAGTGGAAATGCTCACCTGAATAGACCGGACCATTCAAACCCTTCCAAACTGTACCGACCCGAACCGTTCCACTCAGTGGAAACAAGGCATAAGTGACCTCCTGTGCACCCCAGGGTTATTTAGTGAGCTCCAGTGAGTCTGGGGCATCCAATGACTCCAAATGATCTCCTGTGCCTTACAGTGTCATCCAGTGTGCATGTGTCACTTTGTGATTCTGGGTGACCTTCTGTTCACACAAGTGTTAGTGTGCACCAGTGTGCCCATGTCACTTTGTGAGTGAGTTGCCTCCTGTGCACCCCAGGGTTATCTAGTGTGCTCCAGTAAGTCTATTTCATCTATTGACTCCAAGTGACCTCCTGTGCACCCCATTATCATCTAGTGCACTTCAGTGAGCCCATGTCACCTTATGACTCCAAGTGATCTCCTGTGCATCACTGGGTCATTTAGTGTGCTTCAATGCACTCATGTCACCTTATAACTTTGAGTGACCTCTTGTGCACATCAGTGTTATCTAGTGTGCTCCAGTGAACCTGTGTCATCCAGTGACTCCAAATGACCTCCTGTGCACCCCAGTGTCATCTAGTGCACTCAAGTGCATCCATGCCACCTTGTGACACCAAGTGGCCTCCTGAACACCTCAGTGTTATCTAGTATGCTCCAGCCAGTGTACCCATGTCACTTAGTAATTTAGTGACCTGCCGTGCACCCCAGTGTTATCTAGTGTTCACTCCAATGTCATCTAGTGTGCTCCAGTGCGCAGTGTCACTTTGTGGCTGAGTAACCTCATGTGCACCCATAGGCGTGCGCACAGGGTGTGCCAGGTGTACCTGGGCACACCCTAATCACCCCATGTACTTTAACATTATCACTTTTTGTGCTGGCAGGAAGATGGGAAAAATCTCTCTCTTACTGGCTTTGCCATAAGAGAAGTCTTTAGGCACTTGCCTTTCAATGTGCCGGCAGGGAAATAAATGTGCTTGGGTCTATATATGTAGAAACACACAAACAAGTGTGTTTGAGCTTTGGGCTGCACACCCTAATTTAATAGGCTGCGCACACCTATGTGTGCACCCTAAGGTCATCTAATGCACTCCAGTGCACTGCTGTCACCTTGTGATCCTGAGTGACCTCCTGTGCACCCCAGGGTTTTCTGCTGAGCTCCAATGAGCCTGTCAACCAGTGACTCCATTGACCTTCTATGCACCACAGTGTCATCTATCTTCCAATGCACCTGTGTCACCTTATGAGTCTGAGTGTCCTCCTGTGCACCCGTTTTATCTAATGCCCACCAGAGCACTCATGTCACTTTGGGGTTTATTTACTAAGAGTGGAGAGTGCAAAATCAGTCTCACTTCTGCACAGAAACCAATCAGCTTCTAACCTCAGCTTGTTCAATTAAGCTTTGGCAAGAAAACCTGGAACCCAATTTGTTTCTATGCAGAAGTGAGACTGATTTTGCACTCTCCAGCTTTAGTAAATAAACCCCTTTCTGACTCCAAGTGACCTCCTGTGCACCCCTGTATCCAGAGGCGTAACTAGAACCTTCAGGGCCCCGGTGCAAGAAATCATGAAGGGCCCCCCGGACCACCTGGTCGGGGCCCTTCCCTTCAAGCCTGGGGCTCTTCCCACTGATCCTGGGGCCCTTTACTCATTGTGGGGCCCTTTATTATGGTCCCGCAGTGGGACTCTTTCACAAGTTCTGCAGTGGGCCCCCTTCCTGCCATCTTGGGGCCTCCCCAAGGTGGTGGAATGCCAGGGCCCGGTCACAAGTGTGACCTTTGCGATCCTGGAAGTTCACCCACTGGTGTCGGTAGTTTTTATTTTTTGGTATTTTAAATATATTATTTCTTATCATTTTATTTTATTTTTTTACAATGTCACTGACTATGACTCTGTCCATTCAGAAAAGGAAGGAGCTGGTAAATTACATATTTACCGACCCCTTCCTGGTTCTCTATTGTGGCACATCTCCTGCAGCAGCTGGCAGGAGAGGGGAGGGAGCACAGTGGGGGGGGGGGGGGGTCAGCACAGTCGAAGGGGGGGGGGGGAACCAGGGGAGCACACAGGGGCCCAGAGACAGCAGAACACAAGTGAACTGCATAGGAGGAGTGGCAGGGGCAGCATACAGAGGAACCAATCTCCTCCGTTTTCCTCCTGCAGCTACAGGAGGAAAAAGGAGGACAGTGATTCCTCTACATGCTGCCCCCGCCGCCCCTTCTATCCAGGTGTACAGAGGAGCCGCACAGGCCCCCTGGAGCATGGGGCCCGGTTGCAATTGCAACCCCTGCAACCCCTGTAGTTACGCCCCTGCCTGTATCATCTAGTGACTTCTTGGGACCTCCTGTGCACCCCAATCTCATAATGCACTCCAGTGTGCTAGGGCCTTCCACTGACTCCTAATGATTGCCTATACTCCCATTGTTATCAAGTGACTCCAGGGTATTCCATGGCATCTTGTGCTATCCATTGACACCTTCTAGACAGATGCAGATTCCGCCATTGTCTGACTCTCTATACTCCACCTTCAGTATCCGCTGCTACGCCCCGCTCCTGAAATCACCCAGACTGTTCTTTCTCCGGATATCTTAATTGTGACTATCCCTTTCTATGTTTCCCAACTACCTTTGTTATCTCTTGCAATCCAAAAATGTTCTACTAGCGTAGTAGACTTCAACCAATAGCACCCTCGGTATGGATGACTGTGGCAGTGACATTAAATTGGAAGCTCCTCTAAGGCAATTCTGTGAATAATCCTGTATATACCATAAAAGCCGCACAGGTCATGTTGGAGAGAAGACCTGGCTTGCAGTCTGCATTTGAATTCATCCCAAAGGTGTTCTATGAGGTTAAGGTCAGCACTCTGTGCAGGCCAGTCAAGTTCCTCCACCCCAAACTCGCTCATCCATGTCTTTATGGACCTTGCTTTGTGCACTGGTCCAAATCATTTGGTGGAGGGTGGATTATGGTGCGGGGTTGTTTTTTAGAGGTTGGGCTTGGCCCCTTAGTTCCAGTGAAAGGAACTCTTAAGGCGTCAGCATACCAAAACATTTTGGACAATTTCATGCTCCCAACTTTATGGGAACAGTTTGGGGATGACCCCTTCCTGTTCCAACATGACTGCGCACCAGTGCACAAAGCAAGGTCCATAAAGACATGGATGAGCGAGTTTGGGTGGAGGAACGTGACTGGCCTGCACAGAGTCCTGATCTCAACCCAATAGAACACCTTTGGGATGAATTAGACCGGAGACTGTGAGCCAGGCTTTCTCATCCAACATCAGTGCCTGACCTCACAAATGTGCTTGTGGAAGAATGGTCAAACATTCCCATAGACACACTCCTGAACCTTGTGGGCAGCCTTCCCAGAAGAGTTGAAGCTGTTATAGCTGCAAAGGGTGGGCCAACTCAATATTGAATCCTACGGACTAAGACTGGGATGTCATTAACATTCATGTGTGTGTGTAACGGCAGGTGTCCCAATACTTTTGGTAATATAGTGTATACTCACTTGTTTTAGCCCTTTTTTTTTTTTTTTTTTATACACTTCAGTTGCTTTCTGGCTTCTGGCCTAGACCAAAATGATGTCATACATCCCCGCAGTCTTCAAGAGAAGAGCAGAGGAGGGGCTTTTTCAGGTAAGCACACCCTCCCGACTGTGTGCCTGGGCTAAGGGCAGATGGATTCCGGGAAGTCAATGCTACATAAACAATCTGTTCTTACTTAACCACTTAAGCCCCGGAGGATTTGGCTGCTGAAAGACGGGAGCCTATTTTGCGATTCAGCACTGCGTAACTTTAACGGACAATTGAACGGTCGAGCGACGCTGTACCCAAATGAAATTGACGTCCTTTTTTTCCCACAAACAGAGCTTTCTTTTGGTGGTATTTGATCACCTGTGCGATTGTTACTTTTTGTGCTATAAACAAAAAAAAGAGCAAAAATTTTGAAAAAATAACAATATTTTTCGCATTTTTTTATATGAAATTCCCCAAAAAAAAATGTAAAAATCAAAATTTTTTTAACATTTTCGGCCAATTGGTTTTATGCTACATATGTTTGGTAAAAAAAAAAAAAAATCGCAAAAAGCGTATTTTGATTGGTTTGCGCAAAAGTTATAGCGTTTACTAACAAAGGGAAAGATTTTTGTCATTTTTGTTGTTTTTTTTAACGAGTAATGGCGGCGATCTGTGATTTTTTTTGCGGTACTGCGACATTGCGGCGGACAGATCGGACCCTTGACTGACATTTTTGACACTTTTGGGGTTACCAGTGACATTACTGCAGTAATCAGTGCTATACATATGCACTGTTACTGTAAAATTACACTGGCAGGGAAGGCGTTAACTTTATTTGAGAGGGAGGGGCTGTGTGTGTCCCTAGGGGCGTGATTCTAACTGTGATTGGCTGTGGCTTGATGTGTAGGAACAGTGATCAACGGTCTTACATAGTAGAACCGTATGATCACCATTCCTACACAGGGGAGAATGACAGGCGGCTTGTTTACATCAGCCGCCTGCCTTTCTCCCTCTGCACCGACGATCCCCGAGTGACCGGCGGACATCGGGTCCGCCGGTCACACGCGCGGGGGGGGGGGGGGGTCCGTGACCACTTGGGAGCGGGAGCGCGCCTCCGGGGGCACGCGCTCGCTCCCTAGACCCTCACAGGCTAGCGACGTAGTACTACGTCGCTTTGCCTGTGAGGGGCTGACCGCCGTAGTAAATAGTCGTGCGGAGGTCGGCAAGTGGTTAAGATAGCTGCAGCTAGAATTGATGGGGGGGGGGGGGGTTCAAAGTGATTTCTCAGCAAAATAAAGCATAGAGACATAGATGGAGGGGGGGAATTTGCTTTATGTATTTAAAATGAATTAAATAGCGGTGCTCAGATACAGTTTTGTTAAGCTTTAAACAAAGCAAGCTTTATCTACAAAATGAAAGGACGTTAATATGTACAGAATGGGACATCAGTGAGCTACAGGACAACCAAAGAAATACAGGTCCCACCATATCTGGAAGGGCCTGCTTATACTTGTAGTTCCTCAATCCCTGTACATCATTCTATACTATGCTCACCAAATGTTCTTTCTCTTTTATAATTACGGAGAAGGAGAGATGATTGACTTCCTCAGACAAAGAGGAAAAGGCCCCAGCTGAGCTTGGAAGCTGTCCCCCCGCTTGGACCATCCAGGAGAACAGGTTTTTTTTATTATTATTTTTGGCCAAGGGGTTTGCAGACCTGCAGTTTGAATTTGGCTGTGCGGGGAACGCTGTACTCCGAGTCCAGAGGACTATCCTTCCTTTATAGCAAGGGGTGCCTAACAGGCCCTGACTGACATTCAAAAAGAAGAAACTCTATAGGACAGGCTGAAGAAAACTGGATTTCAAAGCAAGATTAGACAGCTGATGCAAATTGTATATAGCAGCTACTTCTGCTTCTCTGAGGCTGTAAAATGACACTGAGACCCTCGACTGATCCAAAACCAGCACAAAAAATGTATAATGGAAATAACATTCACAGAGTTCCATGCTTTTCAAATGCCAGGAATTGAGCTTGCTTATATGTAGGTGGCTCTTTACTGATGTTATACATTTCATCCATGCCTACAGGGGGTGCGGATTATACAATTCGACATTATTAAAACTTCCTAAACATTTACTAAGCAGAGTAGAACTCCTAAATAAAATGGGAAAAACAATGAAAAGAAAACAAACTGGAAAACGAAAAGCTAGTGAATGGATAGGCTGCATTCTCAGTGATGTCACCGGTCTCTAGTGAATGGATAGGCTGCATTCTCAGTGATGTCACCGGTCTCTAGTGAATGGATAGGCTGCATTCTCAGTGATGTCACCGGTCTCTAGTGAATGGATAGGCTGCATTCTCAGTGATGTCACTGGTCTCTAGTGAATGGATAGCCTGCATTCTCAGTGATGTCACTGGTCTCTAGTGAATGGATAGCCTGCATTCTCAGTGATGCCTCTGGTCTCTAGTGAATGGATAGGCTGCATTCTCTGTGATGTCACTGCTCTCTAGTGAATGGATAGGTTGCATTCTCAGTGATGTCACCGGTCTCTAGTGAATGGATAGGCTGCATTCTCAATTATGTCACCGGTCTCTAGTGAATGGATAGGTTGCATTCTCAGTGATGTCACCGGTCTCCAGTGAATAGATAGCCTGCATTCTCAGTGATGTCTCCGGTCTCTAGTGAATGGATAGGCTGCATTCTCAGTGATGTCACTGCTCTCTAGTGAATGGATAGGCTGCATTCTCAGTGATGTCACTGCTCTCTAGTGAATGGATAGGTTGCATTCTCAGTGATGTCACCGGTCTCTAGTGAATGGATAGCCTGCATTCTCAGTGATGTCACTGCTCTCTATTGAATGGATAGGCTGCATTCTCAGTGATGTCATCGGTCTCTAGTGAATGGATAGGCTGCATTCTCAGTGATGTCACCGGTCTCTAGTGAATGGATAGCCTGCATTCTCAGTGATGTCACTGCTCTCTAGTGAATGGATAGGCTTCATTCTCAGTGATGTCACTGCTCTCTAGTGAATGGATAGGTTGCATTCTCAGTGATGTCACCGGTCTCTAGTGAATGGATAGCCTGCATTCTCAGTGATGTCACTGCTCTCTAGTGAATGGATAGGCTTCATTCTCAGTGATGTCACTGCTCTCTAGTGAATGGATAGGCAGCATTCTCAGTGATGTCACTGGTCTCTAGTGAATGGATAGGCTGCATCCTCAGTGAGGTCACCGGTCTCTAGTGAATGGATAGGCAGCATTCTCAGTGATGTCACCGGTCTCTAGTGAATGGATAGGCTGCATTCTCAGTGGTGTCACCAGTCTCTAGAGAATGGATAGGCTGCATTCTCAGTGATGTCACCGGTCTCTAGTGAACGGATAGGCAGCATTCTCAGTGATGTCACCGGTCTCTAGAGAATGGATAGGCTGCATTCTCAGTGATGTCACCGGTCTCTAGTGAACGGATAGGCTGCATTCTCAGTGATGTCACCGGTCTCTAGTGAATGAATAGGCTGCATTCTCAGTGATGTCACCAGTCTCTAGTGAATTAATAGGCTGCATTCTCAGTGATGTCACTGGTCTCTAGTGAATGGATAGGCTGCATTCTCAGTGATGTCACCGGTCTCTAGTGAATGGATAGGCTGCATTCTCAGTGATGTCACCGGTCTCTAGTGAACGGATAGGCTGCATTCTCAGTGATGTCACTGCTCTCTAGTGAATGGATAGGCTGCATTCTCAGTGATGTCACTGGTCTCTAGTGAATGGATAGCCTGCATTCTCAGTGATGTCACTGCTCTCTAGTGAATGGATAGGCTGCATTCTCAGTGATGTCACTGGTCTCTAGTGAATGGATAGGCTGCATCCTCAGTGAGGTCACCGGTCTCTAGTGAATGGATAGGCAGCATTCTCAGTGATGTCACCGGTCTCTAGTGAATGGATAGGCTGCATTCTCAGTGGTGTCACCAGTCTCTAGAGAATGGATAGGCTGCATTCTCAGTGATGTCACCGGTCTCTAGTGAACGGATAGGCAGAATTCTCAGTGATGTCACCGGTCTCTAGAGAATGGATAGGCTGCATTCTCAGTGATGTCACCGGTCTCTAGTGAACGGATAGGCTGCATTCTCAGTGATGTCACCGGTCTCTAGTGAATGAATAGGCTGCATTCTCAGTGATGTCACCAGTCTCTAGTGAATTAATAGGCTGCATTCTCAGTGATGTCACTGGTCTCTAGTGAATGGATAGGCTGCATTCTCAGTGATGTCACCGGTCTCTAGTGAATGGATAGGCTGCATTCTCAGTGATGTCACCGGTCTCTAGTGAACGGATAGGCTGCATTCTCAGTGATGTCACTGCTCTCTAGTGAATGGATAGGCTGCATTCTCAGTGATGTCACTGGTCTCTAGTGAATGGATAGCCTGCATTCTCAGTGATGTCACTGGTCTCTAGTGAATGGATAGCCTGCATTCTCAGTGATGCCTCTGGTCTCTAGTGAATGGATAGGCTTCATTCTCAGTGATGTCACTGCTCTCTAGTGAATGGATAGGTTGCATTCTCAGTGATGTCACCGGTCTCTAGTGAATGGATAGCCTGCATTCTCAGTGATGTCACTGCTCTCTAGTGAATGGATAGGTTGCATTCTCAGTGATGTCACCGGTCTCTAGTGAATGGATAGGCTGCATTCTCAGTGATGTCACCGGTCTCTAGTGAATGGATAGGTTGCATTCTCAGTGATGTCACCGGTCTCCAGTGAATGGATAGCCTGCATTCTCAGTGATGTCTCCGGTCTCTAGTGAATGGATAGGCTGCATTCTCAGTGATGTCACTGCTCTCTAGTGAATGGATAGGCTGCATTCTCAGTGATGTCACTGCTCTCTAGTGAATGGATAGGTTGCATTCTCAGTGATGTCACCGGTCTCTAGTGAATGGATAGCCTGCATTCTCAGTGATGTCACTGCTCTCTATTGAATGGATAGGCTGCATTCTCAGTGATGTCATCGGTCTCTAGTGAATGGATAGGCTGCATTCTCAGTGATGTCACCGGTCTCTAGTGAATGGATAGGTTGCATTCTCAGTGATGTCACCGGTCTCTAGTGAATGGATAGCCTGCATTCTCAGTGATGTCTCTGGTCTCTAGTGAATGGATAGGCTGCATTCTCAGTGATGTCACCGGTCTCTAGTGAATGGATAGCCTGCGTTCTCAGTGATGTCACCGGTCTCTAGTGAATGGATAGGTTGCATTCTCAGTGATGTCACCGGTCTCTAGTGAATGGATAGGCTACATTCTCAGTGATGTCTCTGGTCTCTAGTGAATGGATAGGCTGCATTCTCAGTGGTGTCACCGGTCTCTAGTGAATGGATAGGCTGCATTCTCTGTGATGTCACCGGTCTCTAGTGAACGGATAGGCAGCATTCTCAGTGATGTCACCGGTCTCTAGTGAATGGATAGGCTGCATTCTCAGTGATGTCACCGGTCTCTAGTGAAAGGATAGGCTGCATTCTCAGTGATGTCACCAGTCTCTAGTGAATGGATAAGCTGCATTCTCAGTGATGTCCCCGGTCTCTAGTGAACGGATAGGCAGCATTCTCAGTGATGTCACCGGTCTCTAGTGAATGGATAGCCTGCATTCTCAGTGATGTCACCGGTCTCTAGTGAATGGATAGGCTGCATTCTCAGTGATGTCACCGGTCTCTAGTGAACGGATAGGCTGCATTCTCAGTGATGTCACCGGTCTCTAGTGAATGGATAGGCTGCATTCTCAGTGATGTCACCGGTCTCTAGTGAATGGATAGGCTGCATTCTCAGTGATGTCACCGGTCTCTAGTGAATGGATAGGCTGCATTCTCAGTGATGTCCCCGGTCTCTAGTAAATGGATAGGCTGCATTCTCAGTGATGTCACCGGTCTCTAGTAAATGGATAGGCTGCATTCTCAGTGATGTCACCGGTCTCTAGTAAATGGATAGGCTGCATTCTCAGTGATGTCACCGGTCTCTAGTAAATGGATAGGCTGCATTCTCAAAAGAGTATTTTGCAAAAGCTGTTAAAATGTGCCAGGATCTAACTACAACTTTACAAATCTAAGTTTTCAGATCAAATATTCACTGCAATATTTTTGATAATTTCATGCTCTTACAAAGCAGAAGTTGTAAGTCGATCAGAGTGTAAACATCTGCAGATGTGCAGTTTGGGTGAAAATTAGAAACAAAGCACAGAACACAAAATTGTCAAAATTGCCACCAATTTTATTCCCTCCGTTCAAACTACTATCTGGCTCAGAAAATCCAATAACACAGAGGAGAGCCAAAATCTGGTTTACCATCATTTAGAATTAAGAATGCAGGGAACTAAGAAAACAGTCACAGCTCGTGACTAGCAAAACAAGCGAGCGAAGATTGGCGTGATCGCGTTACTGGTTACAAGTTGTCCCCGGAGAGATGCTCACTCTGTATAATTATATTTGTTTTTTGGAATGAAGTGTTACTTGTTGTGCAATGCTGGGCACGGGCAGTCCTATTCACCGTGGACTTGAGCAATATTCATCAAGTAGTTACCGCTAACTTTTTGTATGAATATATTGAATTTCCTATGTGATTATTTGCACTGTGTTCTCTACAGATATTTGCATACCTCCCAACTTTTTGACATGGGAATGAGGGCTAGCAAAACTATGTAGGCATAGGTCCCGCCCCCTGCCACACCCCCTAAAGAAGTTATACAAAATAATTATTAGTTAAACCCAACATTGATTTTTTTTTTATTATTCCACAGCGAATCCTATAAATTGGATTTTGAAATTTACAAATGCAGCAATTTAGAAATTGGATGAAAGGTTTAGCACTGAGAAACACCTTTTGAAAGATAAAAAGTACATTTTATATACAGCTATATACTGTAGATCAGACCAGAATGAGGGACAAATGGGGAGGAAAGAGGGACAGAGGGACTTTTTTTTCCTGAATTGGTGACATTCCCTTGAAATCAGGGACAGTTGGGAGCTATGTAATTGGCTTGTTACCCCCCTACTGCTGACTAAAGCTTGCTGCTAATGCCACCATTGCCACTGACACCATGGAATCCCATGTGTAATTGAATTATCCCATGGGTGGAGACAGGTTACGACTGGCCAGCGGGCGGGAGGGCAATTTCCCCCCGGGCCTCTTTGATGCCCCCTAAAAAGACTGCACCGCTTCTGCCACAGACATGCCTAAAGGATTCCTGGTAAAGAGAAGTAAAATGTCCCCACCGCTGACCTACTGAGTGCAGAATGAAGACAAGGACAGAGTGCAGGCCTCCCCCCCCCCCCCCCCCACCAGCATGGATGGTGTAAACTGTGTCTGAGCAGAGGCCATTTCCATGCCCCACTGGAGATTCTCCTCCGCCCAGGCAGCCATGACCAAGCTGTCCCAGTTCCCTCCAACTGCCCGCTGATGGCCAGATCGGGAACCTGGATTCGGCCGATAAGTAGAGAGTACCTGGAGTGGAGATTCAGCCTGGAATGGGGGTCAGGAGGAGCCCTGGAAGAGGGAGAGTGGGAGGGGGGCCGAGTCGCTGCACCATGGGCCTCAGGTTTGTACTGAAAGTTGCCAGTCAGCCCCTGGGTGGAGGGTGGCTTTGATGCTGGAGCTTTCAGGAAACAAAGGACATTATTGTCCTCTTCAATAATGTATCAGAAATACAAGAAGATGAGTATTGAAGTCCAGATATAACTTATTAATTACAGTATCTGTTAAATATCCAATTCATTTGGGAGTTTTGAGCACCTCTCTTTATCAGGGCTATATAATAACATACAGCTTGTACCTTCAATTAGCAACAAAATAGTGACCATAGACGTGCATATGTGGTGTGCCAGGTGTGCCTGGGCACACTCCAATCACTCTGTGCTCCACAGATTCTCCCTGCTGCTTGACTGCAGAGAAAGGAGCTGGGGAATCTCTGTCCTCTGTCCTTTTCGCTGTCTCAAAAGTGAGACATCAGGGGTTTAGATTTTTGATATTTCACCAATTCCTCTAAATGTAGCTCCTAAAAACAATGTAAAAAAATTAAAATAATAATTTTATTATATAGAGTTATTGTAAAATAAAAATATAAAAAAGTAATAATAAAAAAATAATACAAATAAACTACTGACACCAACCTCTGCCCTACTGACACCAACCTCTGCTCTGCTGACACTCTCCGTTGCCCTACTGCCCTATATATACACGCGCATGTGTTTTTGAGCTTTGAGGTGCATACCCAAATGCAATAGGCTGCGCACACCTATAGTGACTGTACTATATCTGATCAATAGCAATAAAGTATCCTTGGATGAAAGATAATTGAGGTCAGCAGTATCTTATGTTGTGCTCTCTGCAATTATTCGGCTTGTTACCCCCAACCAAACCCCCAACAACACCACCACCTCTACTGATGATTAAAGCTTGCTGCTCATGCCAATATTGCCACTGAGTTCCACTGACACCATGGATTTCCTTCTGTAATTGAATTCCCCCATAGATAATGGGGGTGGCTTTTGATGCTTGAGTTTCCAAGAGGCACTGTTAAGCCCCGTACACACGCAACGATTATCGGCCGACCGATCGGCCGTCTTTTGTCCAGAGTTGTGTTTTGTTGGTTGGAATGTGCCTAGACTGCACACGAATTTTCTCGCCCAACAAAATTCTACTTCAGAAGTGATGTCATGTGTTGGATTGCTTTCTTTGTGTTCTTTCTTCACTGAGCATGCCCAGTCTTGCTCATCAGATTTTTCCCTGTCTAAATCTGTAATGACTGCACGAAAATCGGATTGTTATGTTGACGGCCAACAAAAATTTTATAGTCTGCACACCAGATTTTTTTCAGCCGAAAAGTCGGAGTTGGTTGTCGGAAGCATCATACTAACAAGCCGAAAATCGGCAGATCGGTCGTCGGACGAAAATTCCCTGCCAATTTTCGACGCGTGTGTATGGGGCTTTAGGCTATTTAGCCAAGGTATCAAAAATACAGGAGGGAGAGTGCCAGATAAGCATTGAAGTCCAGATAACAATTTTTTAATCACAGTATCTTAAAAATCCAACTAATTTTGGTTATTTTGAGCAACCTCTGTAATCAGGGCTATACTATTACATATAGCACATACCTTTAGCAACAAAATAGTATTATGTCATTTATCTAATCAATAGTAATAAAGTATCCTTGGATGAAAGATGATTGGGGTCAGCAGTATCTTATGTTGTACTCTCTGTAGATATTTGGCTTGTTACCATAGGTGTGCGCAGCCTATTGCATTAGGGTGTGCACCCCAAAGTTTAAATACACATGCATGTGTCTGCCTACATGTATATGGCCCCGGTACATTACTCTCCCTGCTGGCAAAGTGAAATAGAAGTGTGTGGCACTTCTCTTATGGCAGAGCAGGTCCGAGGGAGATCTTTCCCATCTCCTTACTGGCAAACAGAGTGATAATGCTAATGTGCCCTAGGTGATTAGGGTGTGCCCAGGCACGCCCGGCACACCCTGTGCGCACGCCTATGCTTGTTACCCCCCTAATGATGAATCAAGGTTGCTGCTCATGCCATCATTGTCACCAAGAGCCACCATGGATTCCTTGGTGTAATTGAATTTTCCCATAGGTGGAGAGTGACTTTTGATGCTAAAACTTTCATGAGACAAGAGCCATTGTTGGGATCGTGGATCAAGGTATCATGGTATTAAAAATACAGCACCTTACTTCATCAGGACTATACTGTAACACACATAATTTAATTTGAATAATCAACAAAATAGTAACATGTACTGTAGCTATCAGTAGCAATAAAGTATCCTTGGATGAAAGATAATTGGGGTCAGCAGTATCTTATGTTGTGCTCCCTGCAACTATTCGGCTTGTTACCACCAACCCCCAACAACCCCACCACCTCTACTGATGATTAATCCTTGCTGCTCATGCCAATATTGCCACTGAGTTCCACTGACACTATGGATTTCCTTGTATAATTGAATTCCCCTATAGGGAATGGGGGTGGCTTTTGATGCTGGATTTTTGGAGAGGCGTTATTAGTATCTTAGGTCAAGGCATCAAAAATACAGGGGGGGGGGGGGGGGCAGACATTGAAGTCCAGATAATAATTTATTAATCACAGTATCTGTAAAAAATTCAAATAATGTTGGGTATTTTGAGCAACCTCTGTAATCAGGGCTATACTATTACATGTGGCACATACCTTGAATTAGCAACAAAATAGTATTATGTCATCTATCTAATCAATAGTAATAAAGTATCCTTGGACGAAAGATGATTGGGGTCAGCAGTATCTTGTAATTGAAGAGACAAGAACTCACTGCTCAAGGTGGTGTAATTGCCTGATGACTCACACCGGTGCATGCCCGACTCGCCTCCGTGAAAACTTAATAATGATTAAGCACACAGTCAGTGTGTGAAACGCATCTACCTTGTCACGATTGTCATATTTGGATGTCCAGTCAATAAATCTGGATTTTGACTCAACCTGGAGTGCTGCCAATTCCTTTTCCTTTATCAAGCAGTATCTTGTGTTGTGCTTTCTGTAGATATTTGGCTAGTTACCCCCCTAATGATGAATAAAGTTTGCTGCTCATGCCATCATTGTCACCAAGAGCCACCATGGATTCCTTGGTGTACGTGAATTCTCCCATGGGTGGAGAGTGGCTTTTTTTTTTTTTTTCAAATGGAGAGTGGCTTTTGATGCTAGAACCTTCAAGAGACAAGATTGTTGGGATCGTGGATCAAGGTATCAAGGTATTAAAAATACAGCACCTTCCTTCATCAGGACTATACTGTAACACACATCATGTACCTTGAATTGGCAACAAAATAGTAACATGTAATGTACCTATCAGTAGCAATAAAGTATCCTTGGATGAAAGATAATTGGGGACAGCAGTATCTTAAATTGTGCTCTCTGCAGATATTTGGCCACCCACAACCACCACCACTACCACCCCCAATGATGAATAAAGCTCACTGTTCATGCCACCATTGTCTCTGAGTGTCCAAAAAAACACGGATTCCTTGGGGTAACGGAATTCCCCCATGGGGGAAGTCTGGTAAAGATCGAACTCATTTTAGGGGTTTGAGCACCTCCCTTCCTCTTCCTGTGTGGGCTGATGTGAACAAGCCCTTACTGAATGACATTTTGGTCAAACTGTGACATAAAAATGTGTGCTGTTTCTTGTGAACCAAGAAATACTATGGCGCACCTATTGACAGATGCAGTTAGCTTGCCTGCCACTAGTTGGCTCGGTTGCCATTATGGTGTGGTAAGGGGAAAGTTATAAGCAGGTGTTAGCTCCTCTATAGTGCATCGCACACATTCCTAGAATAAGTGCTTAGAGTACTGGGTGCTGTAGCAACCGCCAGCTGGATACTGGAACCAATACGATATGTAGATATTCGCCAGCGCACCAAGGATCATCAATTTAGTCCAAACTATATTTTATTCAACAACGATCACATCACAAAACAGTGTAGGGCCACGCAGGACCTCTTCGTCAGGCATGTGATGAGTGAAGAAATTGATGATCCTTGGTGTGCTGCTGAATATCTACATACCCCTTTTAGAGAAGTCCCTCATCTAGTGATGTAATGGGTGTCCTGTCTTATTGCAGACACCGATCCATTTCTACCTCCCCCTGCAGCGCTGCCAGCTTCTCCTCCTCTTTCTCCCTCTGGTTGCACTGGGTTCTCTTTCCTCCGCAGTGGTGCCGGCTTCCCTCCTCCCCTGCCGAAAGCTCCTGCAGGCACACAGGGGGATGTTTCAGGATGGAGAGCGGGGGAAGGGGCCAGTAAATATGTCATTTTATGACCCCTTCCTTTCCTGAATGAACACAGTGAGCAATTGGTACCAATCACTCCTGTGTCAATTCATCACTGAAGCACAGTAAACTATATTTAGTATGCTTCAGTTTGTGATTCAGCAGGAAACCTTAGAGCGCTTCTTATTCATTCACCTGTGCAGCTGAGGCTACAGAGAAAGGGACTGATGTATCTATGTCCTCAGTTACTTTTAGCCGGGAGGCCCGAGGATTGGGGGCCCTGTCAGGTAGGCTGTATGGGGTCCCGTGATTTCTAACAGCAGCCCTGACTGTGTTCATAATTTCTCATTATCAGCTGTAAGTTAGATTTGAACACTGTCTGTCCTAACAAAGCCTCCAGCATTGTATGTTAATGAGGCAAAGCTCAGTCTGTGTGGGATGAAGACACTGTGCAACTGTCCAGAAATCCTTGGAATCAACCATGACGCCATATAGTGGAGTTTTCCTAAATTTGGTTGCAAAAGTGGAAGTACACTTTTACCCTTTTACGGCCACCGCTGTATGTCTTAAGGTGGTGGCAGTGGGGAGTTTTAACACACACTCTTGGGCACTGCAGCCAACTGTCTACAAACCAACTGTTGGCTTTCTAATGAAAGTGAACCAGGGGGTTGAACAGCCACCGGATGGTTTTCTGTGACCCCAGTATTGTTCCCCCCTGGCATGCTTCCAAGGCTCAGCTGAAGCAACAAAATGTCCCAAGCGCTAAGCCCTATAGTAGGGTGACCAGACGTCCCCGGTTTCCCCGGACAAAGTCTGGTCAACCTTCCTGTTTCCTGAACTTCCTGTTTTAGAGACACAACAGGAAGTGAGAGGAAATCTCAGCAATAAGATAGGGTGACCAGATGTCCCCGAATGAGGAAACAGTCACCGGACAAAGTCTGTCCCCGGTTTTGTCCCCGGATTCAGTCGGAATTAATGTAGAGAGGGCATCCCATGCTGGCTGAGAAACAGCCCGGTGGCTCAGATGCCCCCTGCTGGACGATCTCACTGCGGCTCCTGCTGCTGTTCAGTGGAGGAGAGGCAGAGCCAAAAATTGACTGTGTGGAGGGCTGAGACCAGGAGGGGAGCAGATTGGGAGGGGGGGGTCTGTTTGTGCACAGGTGAGGGCATTGGAGGAGCAGGGGTCAGAGCTGATGCAGCTGCATGGAAAGATGGAGAGTTTAGAGATGGCTGCAGAGGTGAGCTATGGATGTGGGGGCAGAAGTGTCCTCTGTGCATAGCAAACCTCTGAACCCTGCACTCTATGCCTAACACCCTCCTGTATATTATGTAGCCCTGTGCCCAGCGCTCTGTGTAATATGTAATACTGTGCCCAGCGCTCTGTGTATTATGTAGTCCTGTGCCCAGTGCTCTGTGTATTATGTAGTCCTGTGTCCAGCGCTCTGTGTATTATGTAGTCCTGTGCCCAGCGTTCTGTGCATTATGCAGTCCTGAACCCAGCGCTCTGTGTTTTATGTGGTCCTGTGCCCAGCGCTCTGTGTATTATTCAGTCCTGAACCCAGCGCTCTGTGTATTATGTAGTCCTGTGCTCAGCACTCTGTGTATTATGTAGTCCTGTGCCCAGCGCTCTGTGTATTATGTAGTTCTGTGCCCAGCGCTCTGTGTATTATGCAGTCCTGAACCCAGCGCTCTGTGTTTTATGTGGTCCTGTGCCCGGCGCTCTGTGTATTATTCAGTCCTGAACCCAGCGCTCTGTGTATTATGCAGTCCTGTACCCAGCGCTCTGTGTATTACGTAGTCCTGTGCCCAGCGCTCTGTGTATTATGCAGTCCTGAACACAGCGCTCTGTGTATTATGCAGTCCTGTACCCAGCGCTCTGTGTATTATGTAGCCCCGTGCCCAGCGCTCTGTGTATCAAGCAGTCCTGTGCCCAGCGCTCTGTGTATTATGCAGTCCTGATCCTAGCACCCTGTGTATTATGCAGTCCTGTACCCAGCGCTCTGTGTATTATGTAGCCCTGTACCCAGTGCTCTGTGTATTATGCAGTCCTGAACCCAGCGCTCTGTGTATTATGTAGTCCTGTGCCCAGCGCTCTGTGTATTATGCAGTCCTGAACCCAGCGCTCTGTGTATTATGCAGCCCTGAACCCAGCGCTCTGTGTATTATGTAGTCCTGTACCCAGCGCTCTGTGTATTATGCAGTCCTGAACCCAGCGCTTCTGTGTATTATGCAGCCCTGAACCCAGCGCTCTGTGTATTATGTAGCCCCGTGCCCAGCACTCTGTGTATCATGTAGTCCTGTGGCCAGCGCTCTGTGTATTATGCAGTCCTGAACCCAGCGCTCTGTGTATTATGTAGCCCCGTGCCCAGCACTCTGTGTATCATGTAGTCCTGTGGCCAGCGCTCTGTGTATTATGCAGCCCTGAACCCAGCGCTCTGTGTATTATGTAGTCCTGTACCCAGCGCTCTGTGTATTATGCAGTCCTGAACCCAGCGCTTCTGTGTATTATGCAGCCCTGAACCCAGCGCTCTGTGTATTATGCAGTCCTGTACCCAGCGCTCTGTGTATTATGTACCCCCGTGCCCAGCACTCTGTGTATTATGCAGTCCTGTGCCATTTGCCAATAAGAAAAAAAATATGTCCCCGGATTTAATTTTAAAAATCTGGTCACCTTACCCTATAAAGAATCGTTCACTACCCAAGGGCCCATCCACTGCAGCCTTCAAAAATAGTACACTCAGTAACTAAAATGGCAGAAAAGAAGTTAGACAGCGTTATCTGGATATGGGTAGTTGACATGGAATCCTCAAAGTATGTAAGGAGCCGATTGTAAGTCTAGATGGTGATTTATCATTCACAATGAGATTAAAACCATAGGGAGTCGTACAATACCAAGTCGGTATAGACAGATGTAGAAATGCCAACGTCTGCTGGGTCCAGTGGGCAGGGAGAGAGTCTGCCGTGGTATACAGCAACCAGCAGCTGACACGGAGCCACAGGCACTCGGGAGCCGTGCTGGAGACTGCTGGCATCACACGGGTGATGTCACATGGGAGCGGAAGTGCAGGACTGAAGAGGGATGCCAATCAAACCAGCCTGGAATGCAAACAAAAATGTTTTTGCCATGGCGACGCGTTTCACGCGCATGTGCTTTGTCAAGTCAAGTTCCCAGGCTCTGCTGCTCCACCTGTTGGTTTGGGTTCCGTATGGCAGGTGGAGCTGATTTCTCCTAGCTAGGATGCCGAAGTTCGTTGACATTTTGCAGGTGAGTGCAAATTTAAAGCCTAACGCTAATGACTAGTAGCCAGCGGGAGTGGTTCCTGATCATATGACCACTAGGATAGCCAATCACATGATCGAGTCCGACCAGTCTTTC
Source organism: Pelophylax lessonae (assembly GCF_965119305.1). Lineage (NCBI taxonomy): Eukaryota > Metazoa > Chordata > Amphibia > Anura > Ranidae > Pelophylax > Pelophylax lessonae. The sequence continues at coordinate 287,580,520 of NC_138775.1, read as the reverse complement.
TGACGACGTGAAAGAAGTTTGTTTGAAATCTTTGCAAATTTATTAAAAATAAAAAATGAAAAAAATGACATACACAAGAATTTACAGCCTTTGTCATGACACTCAAAATTGAGCTCAGGTGCATCCTGTTTCCACTGATCATCCTTGAGATGCTTCTACGACTTGATTGGAGTCCTCCTTTGGTAAATTCAGTTGATTGGACATGATTTAGAAAGGCACACACCTGTCTACATAAGGTCCCTCGGTTAACAGTGCATGTCGGAGCACAAACCAAGCCATGAAGTCCAAGGTATTGTCTGTAGACCTCTGAGACAGGATTGTATGGAGGCACAGATCTAGGGAAGGGTACAAAACAATTTCTGCAACATTGAAGGTCCCAATGAGCACAGTGGCCTCCATCATCCGTAAATGGAAGAAGTTTGGAACTACCAGGTCTCTTCCTAGAATGGGTCGCCTGGCCAAACTGAGCGATCGGGGGAGAAGGGCCTTAGTCATGGAGGTGACCAAGAATTCAATGGTCACTCTGACAGAGCTCCAGCATTTCACTGTGGAGAGAGGAGAACCACCTAGAAGAATAACCATCTCTGCAGCACTCCACCAATCAGGCCTGAGTGGCCAGACGCAGGGGCAGACTGGCAACTTTCGGCCCAGGGGGCAAGTACAAACCAGAGGCCCACGGTGCAGCAACCCGGTCCCCCTCCCACTTTCCATGACCCCCCCCCCCACTCCCACAATCCTCCTCCTGACCCCCATTCCAAGCAAAAGCCCTGCTCCAGGTACTCTCTACTTACCTGCTAAATCCAGGTTCCTGACCTGGCCAGCAGGGGGAGGTATGGGGGAGCTGGGACAGCTCGGTTGGTGCTGGCCAGGGCAGAAGAGTCTCCAGTGAGGGCTGATACCGGCCTCTGCTCATACACAGTTTACACCAGCCATGCTGGGGGGAGGCCTGTACTTTGTCCTTGACTTCAACGCACTCAGTAGGTCAGCGGCGGGGACTTTTTATTTCTCTTCACCAGGAATCCTTTAGGCATGTCTGTGGCAGAAGTGGTGCAGCCTTTTTATGGAGCATCAGGGTGGCCCAGGGGGTAATTGCCCCCCTGCCCCATGGCCCAGTCCTCCCCTGGGGCCCAGACGGGAGCCACTCCTCAGGAAAAAGCACATGACAACTCACCTGGAGTTTGCCAAAAGGCACCTGAAGGACTCTCAGACCATGAGAAACACAATTCTCTGGTCTGATGAACAAAGATTGAACTTTGGCCTGAATCACAAGTATCAAGTCTGGAGGAAACCAGGCACCACTCATCACCTGGCAAATACCATCCTTACAGTAAAGCCTGATGGTGGCAGCATCATACTGTGGGGATGTTCTTCAGTGGCAGGAACTGGGAGACTAGTCAGGGTCGAAGGAAAGATGAATGCAGCAATGTACAGAGACATCCTTGATAAAAACCTGCTCCAGAGTGCTCTGGACCTCAGACTGGGGTGAAGGTTCATCTTCCAACAGGACAACGACCCTAAACACACAGCCAAGATAACAAAGAAGTGGCTATGGGACAACTCTGTGAATGTTCTTGAGTGGCCCAACCAGAGCCCAGACTTGAACCCGATTGAATATCTCTGGAGAGATCTGAAGATGGCTGTGCACCAACGCTCCCCATCCAACCTGATGGAGCGTGAGAGGTCCTGCAAAGAAGAAAGGGAGAAAACTGCTCAAAGTTAGGTGTGCCAAGCTTGTAGCATCATACTCAAAAAGACTTGAGGCTGTAATTGGTGCCAAAGGAGCTTCACCAAAGTATTGAGCAAAGGCTGTGCTACTTATGTACATGGGATTTATTTTTTTATTTTTTATTTTTAATACATTTGCAAATATTTAAACAGACTTCTTTCATGTTGTCATTATGGGGGATTGTTTGTAGAATTTTGAGAAAAATAATGTATTTAATCCATTTTGGAATAAGGCTGTAACATAATAAAAATGTGTAAAAAGTGAAGCGCTGTGAATACTTTTCAGATGCACTGTGTATCCAAACACATAAACTGCGATTCATTTAGGGATCCTTAACAGTGTCACACTGTTACTATAGATCTCGTTTGGTTTCCTTGCTCAGGAAATTTCGGCATTTTCTTCTGCATATTTGTGCATTTTTTACAGATCGGTCAAATTGCCGGTCTTTGAGGTGACGTTCAGAATAACACACACATAAAACCCGGAGATTAGGTGCCTAGAATGGCGTCCTGGATTGATTTGGTGTGATGTTGCTTGTTTAATGCGTTGCGTGTCTGGCGCACACCCCATTAATTTGCCAGGAAAATATATCCATCCGTATCTTAAAAAAAGGCTTTATTTTTCTTTTTTTAAACTTTTTCTTTTTTTTTTTTTTTTTTATTTTGCATCACAGCTGTAAATGTAACTATCTGGGGACCGAAGGCCTTTTGTACGCTATTTCTGCAAAAAATATATATTTTCATGAATAGAAGATCCGATTACCCGATGTAGGTACTTCAGACAAGATTTATTTAGAGGGAACAGGATACGCTGCACCTGTGGATTCAATTCATTCCGTTTTTATGTGTGTCGAGTATCCGACGTAGGCAGGCGCAGCGCTCCCAGCGTGTCTCAGAGAGGCGCTTGGAGGAGCAAAGGTTTCACTTAGAGGCCAAGCCGTGAAACTGCTAATCAATATTTGATGTTCATTAAGAGGGAATAACTGAACTGCCATGGGTCTGTGTGACATTTTTTCCAAAGAAAAAAAGAAACTGGCAATGAAATTTGTCAGCAATTTAAACCGCATAATTTTTTCCTTTTTAACTACTTCTGGACCGGAAGGATTTACCCCCCCCCCCCCCCTAATGATCAGGCCATATTTTGCTATTCGGCACTGCATTACTTTAACCACTTTACCACTAGAGCATTTTGCTGTCTTACGTCTGGGCCACTTTTTGCGATTTGGCGCTGTGCGACTTTAACTGACAATTGCGCGGTAATGCGACGCCGTACCCAAACGAAATTTGCATACTTTTCTTCTCACAAACAGAGCTTTCTTTTGGTGGTATTTGATCACCTGTGCGATTTTTACTTTTTGCGCTATAAACAAAAAAAGAGCGTTTATTTTGAAAAAATAACAATATTTTTAACACTTTTTTATATGAAATTCCCCCCAAAAAAAGATGTAAAAACCAATTTTTTTTAAAATTTTTGGCCAATTTGTTTTCTGCTACCTATGTTTGGTAAAAAAAAATCGCAATAAGCGTATTTTGATTGGTTTGCGCAAAAGTTATTGCGTTTACTAACAAAGGGAAAGATTTATGTCATTTTTGGTGTTTTTTTTTTTAACGAGTAATGGCAGCGATCTGCGATTTTTTTTCTTGCGGGACTGCGACATTGCGGCGGACAGATCGGACCCTTGACTGACATTTTTGACACTTTTGGGGGTACCAGTGACATTACTGCAGTAATCAGTGCTATATATGTGCACTGTTACTGTAAAAATGACACTGGCAGGGAAGGGGTTAATTTTATTGGAGAGGGAGGGGTTAATGTATGCCTGGTGCTTACTGACGTGTGGGGGGGGGGAGGTGACTGTGTGAGACAGGGACAGATCGGATGTCCAGCTATGCTGAACACTCCGATCTGTCACTCCCTGTCACTGAGGAGATCCGCCTGCTCTGTTTACACAGGCGGGCGGATCTCCAAACTGGATTCCCCGACGATCGGGGCAGAGCAGCGGCTTTCGCCACTGCTCCTCCACTGGCCCGACTCCCGCTGTGAATGAAAACAGCGGGAGCGCGCCTCCGGCGGCGCACGAGCGCCGCCTACAGGGGGAGGAGTCTGGCGACGTAGGTCTACGTCGTCAGACGGGATCGTGCCACTTTGCCGCAGTAGTACTCTGGTACATAGCGGTAAAGTGGTTAACGGACAATTGTGCGGTCGTGCAATGATGACTCTAAGCCCTTTTTCACACTGTCCGTCCATCGGACGGATTCCGTTTTTCTCAGCGGGGGATCGAGCCGCCGATATGCACTGGTTATTACTATGGTGCCTACTAACTGGAATGCACTATCATAATAAGACACCCTGCACTGATGCTGTATAGGGAAATTAAGGCAAACGTGAAAACTGAGGCTGTTAGTATAATATAAAAGCTTTGAGAAAACACCTTTAGGAAGTCAGAAAATAAAATAAAGTAGCCATAAAGATATAGAGGTAATCATGAACTATTCTTCAGCCGTTGAGACGTTAATAATATTTGATGCATCTCTAGGTTTACTTTTGTTGTAAGAAAATAATAGTTGTCTAGGGAGGATCCGATCCAACCAAAATATGTAGGCATTGAGGATTATACGGTTCATAGTGAACAGACGCCTCAAATCCACCTTGGCTGCCTCGGTCCAGGTGTGAGATCTGAGTCCTAATCCAAGATTAGCACCTTCCTGACAATGACCAGAACCCGGGATTCTCAGATCCCATAAAAGATTCCCTGCTGAAGAACTGACTGTCACAGGACTGAGAACAGTTAGCAGAAGTGTCAAATATTTTCTTTTATCCAAAATAAAGAGATTAGTCTTTATGGGCCTGGAAATGTAGAGTGTTAGATACTGTAGAATGTGTATTCCTTCCTCCCTTCCTTCCCTTCTCCTCCCCACCTCTTTTTTTCTTTACTTCTTCTCTCCATCAGTTACTTTCATCATCAACATTAATTTCTTCCTCCTTTTTCCTTCCTTTCGTCCCTTCATCCATTCCATTCTCTTTCCCACCTCCCTCTTTTTCCTCTTTCCTCCATCACTTCCTCCCATCAACCAACCATCCTTCCTTTCCTTCCTTGCTCCTGTCTTCTTTTACATCCTACCTCCATCAGCCCTTTCTTTCTTTCTTTCTTTCTTTCTTTCTTTCTTTCTTTCTTTCTTTCTTTCTTTCTTTCTTTCTTTCTTTCTTTCTTTCTTTCTTTCTTTCTTTCTTTCTTTCTTTCTTTCTCCTGTCTTCTTTTACATCCTACCTCCATCAGCTCTTTCTTTCTTTCTTTCTTTCTTGCTCCTGTCTTCTTTTACATCCTACCTCCATCAGTCCTTTCTTTCTTCTTTCTTTCTTTCTTTCTTTCTTTCTTTCTTTCTTTCTTTCTTTCTTTCTTTCTTTCTTTCTTTCTTTCTTTCTTTCTTTCTTTCTTTCTTTCTTTCTTTCTCCTGTCTTCTTTTACATCCTACCTCCATCAGCTCTTTCTTTCTTTCTTTCTTTCTTGCTCCTGTCTTCTTTTACATCCTACCTCCATCAGTCCTTTCTTCTTTCTTTCTTTCTTTCTTTCTTTCTTTCTTTCTTTCTTTCTTTCTTTCTTTCTTTCTTTCTTTCTTTCTTTCTTTCTTTCTTTCTTTCTTTCTTTCTTTCTTTCTTTCTTTCTTTCTTTCTTTCTCCTGTCTTCTTTTACATCCTACCTCCATCAGCCCTTTCTTTCTTCTTTCTTTCTTTTTCTTTCTTTCTTTCTTTCTTTCTTTCTTTCTTTCTTTCTTTCTTTCTTTCTTTCTTTCTTTCTTTCTTTCTTTCTTTCTTTCTTTCTTTCTTTCTTTCTTTCTTTCTTCATCTCCTCTTCCACACTTTCTCCTTTTTCTTTATTTCTTTTTCATTGAAATAAAGAGTAGAGACAGCTTTTACCACACCTTCAAACCTATAAGGGGGTAAAAGCAAAAAGCAGCCAGCCTAAAATTTGGGAACTAATAAAGTCCAGCAATTTTAGTGCAACCACATGTGGAAGCATATAGTGCCCCACAGAAGAATAAATGCTTCCACCGTTTTATCTTGTGCAGAGAAAAAGGCTTTTTATAAGCTTTCCAGAACACCAGATTCTGCTTTAAGAAACAGATTCTGGCCAGCAGCCAACCCCCTAAAAACATCAGCTTATGACAAAACGCGTAGGGGCATGGCATACATGATGACGTCAGCACACACGCCAAGCTCTTTTGTCCATGTTGGATGCCAGCTAATGCTAATGATGAGTGTTAGATACTGTAGAATGTGTATTCTTTCCTCCCACCCTTCCCTTCTCCTCCCCACCGCCTTTCTTTTTACTTCTTCTCTCCAGCAGTTTCTTCCTTCAACACTCCTTCCTTCCTACCTCTTTTCCCATCCTTCTCTTCTTCCTTTCGTCCCTTCATTCATTCACCTTCCCATCTCTCTCTCTTTCTTTTTCCCTCCATAATTTCCTCCCATCAATCAACCATCCCTCTTTACTTTATTATTTATTGTTTAACCACTTTTGGACCGCTCACTGCAGAAATACTGCAGCAGGCAGCCCCTCCTGCCATAGGTATACGTCGGTTGCGTGCCTGCAGCTAGGGGGCGAGTGCTCGCTGCCGGCGAGCCACTTGGCAGCAGGGACTCCGATGCACGAGGCAGGTTTCTCCGATTGCCGCCTGACACCCGCTATTGTTCCCCGCTGAGAGAGGAGAATGGTCGGCTGTTGTAAACACAACTGATTGTTCTTCTCCCAGGATTGATCATAGAGCGCCTGTGATCCTTCTATATAGGAACACATGTCTCTATGATCATTTCACAAGCCCCGCCCCCATACAGTTAGAAACACGCCCCTAGGTACACATTTAACCCTTTGATCTCCCCTGGGTTAACCCCCTTCCCTGCCAGTGTCATTATTACAGTAACAGTGCATATTTTTAGCACTGATTACTGTAGTAATGTCACTGGTCCCCCCAAAAGTGTCAAAATGTCAGTTAGGTGTCAAATCTGTCTGCCGCAATGTCGCAGTCCCACTAAAAATCGCAGATCACCGTCATTACTGGTAAAAAAAAAAAAAAAACAATAAAAATTACATAAATCTTTCCCCTAGTTAGTAGATGCAATAACTTTTGCGCAAACCAATCAAAATACGCTTATTGTGATTTTGTTTTTATCAAAAATATGTAGCAGAAAACAAATTGGCCTAAAATTTTAAAAAAATTTTATTTTTTATTTTTTTGGGGGGGAATGTTATATAGCAGAAAGTGAAAAATATTGTTTTTTTTTCAGAATTGTCGCTCTTTATTTGTTAATAGCGCAAAAAATAAAAATCGCACAGGTGATCAAATACCACCAAAAGAAAGCTCTGTTTGTGGGGGAAAAAAAAAAGACATCAATTTGAAAGACAACATTTTTTACCAAAAATATGTAGCAGACAACAAATTGGCCTAAAATGTTAAAACATTTTGATTTTCATTTATTTATTTTTTTTTTTTTGGGAATGTTATATAGCAGAATGTGAAAAATATAGTTTTTTTTTATTTTGTTTCAGAATTGTTGCTCTATTTTTGTTTATAGCGCAAAAAATAAAAATCGCAGAGGTGATCAAATACCACCAAAGGAAAGCTCTGTTTGTGGGAAAAAAAAGGACATCAATTGTAATCGTCCAATAGTCCGTTAAAGTAACGCAGTGCCGAATTGCAAAATGGCCTGGTCATTAACCACTTGCCGACCGCCGGACGACTATTTACTGCGGCGGTCAGCCCCTCACAGGCAGAGTGAGGTAGTACTACGTTGCTCATCTGTGAGGGTCTAGGGAGCGAGCGCGCGCCCCCGGAGGCGCGCTACCCCTCCCACGCGGTCACGGACCCCCCCCCGCGCGTGTGACTGGTGGACCAGATGTCCGCCGGTCACTCGGCGATCGTCGGTGCAGAGGGAGAAAGTCAGGCGGCTAATGTAAACAAGCCGCCTGTCATTCTCCCGGTGTAAGAATGGAGATCATACGGTTCTACTATGTAGAACCGTTGATCTCTGTTCTTACACCTCAAGCCACAGCCAATCACAGTTAGAATCACGCCCCTAGGGACACACATAACCCCTCCCTCTCAAAAAAAAAGTTAACCCCTTCACTGCCAGTGCAATTTTACAGTAACAGTGCATATGTATAGCACTGATTACTGTAGAAATGTCACTGGTAACCCCAAAAGTGTCAAAAATGTCAGTCAGGGGTCCGAAAATGTTAACTTTTGATTTTTACTTTTTTTTGGGGGGAATTTCATATGAAAAAATGTGAAAAATATTGGTATTTTTGCAAAATTGACGCTCTTTTTTTGTTTATAGCGCAAAAAGTAAAAATCGCACAGGTGATCAAATACCACCAAAAGAAAGCTCTGTTTGTGGGAAAAAAAAGGACGTCAAATTCGTTAAGGTACAGCGTTGCACGACCGCGCAATTGTATATGTATATGTATAGCACTGATTACTGTAGAAATGTCACTGGTAACCCCAAAAGTGTCAAAAATGTCAGTCAGGGGTCCGATCTGTCCGCCGCAATGTCGCAGTACCGCAAAAAAAATCGCAGATCGCCGCCATTACGCGTTAAAAAAAAAAAACAACAAAAATGACAGAAATCTTTCCCTTTGTTAGTAAACGCGATAACTTTTGCGCAAACCAATCAAAATACGCTTTTTGCGATTTTTCTTTTACCAAACATAGGTAGCAGAAAACAAATTGGCTGAAAATGTTAAAAAATTTTGATTTTTATATTTTTTTTGGGGGGAATTTCATATAAAAAATGTGAAAAATATTGTTTTTTTTGCAAAATTGTCGCTTTTTTTTTTGTTTATAGCGCATGATCAAAAAATCGCACAGGTGATCAAATACCACCAAAAGAAAGCTCTGTTTGTGGGAAAAAAAGGACGTCAAATTCGTTTAGGTGCAGCGTCGCACGACCGCGCAATTGTCCGTTAAAGTCACGCAGTGCCGAATCGCGAAATAGGCCCTGGTCAGGAAGGGGGTAAAATTTTCTGGGGCTTAAGTGGTTAAGGGGGCAAATCCTTCCGGTCCAGAAGTGGTTAAGAAACATTTTTTCTGCACAAGGTGAAAAGGTGGAAGCATTTCTTCTTAGTGGTTGAGACAATATTTCTGGACTTTATTGGTTCACAATTTTTTTTTTTTTACGTTGTACTTTATTATTGATTATTTAATTGATGGTTATGTATTATCATCATGTTTGCACCTTTCACAATACTAGTTTGCTACTTTGGGTATAGCACTGCCTTTCTTTGCGCACGTATTCTTTTTCATTCCCTGCATTCATATGATACAAAATAGCAGGGCTGGCTCTTTCCCAAAATTCCTGATCCCTCTGCCCCTTTAAGACTTAATAGAAAGCCATTTGGCTGCGGCTCAGAGCCGGCAGAGTAACCTGTAGAGCGATGTTCACATCAGACCTTCCTTGTGATATTCTGGACTCTGTGTAATTCTACCCTCCGTACAGCTCAGGACGCGGCGTCCATTCGCTCACATGTATTCTGTTACATAGATTAGCTCCTTCAGTGCATTGTAAAATCTCGGAATATTTATATGTGTGATGGTTAAACCATTGTGTTCCTACCGTACGGCTCCTCTGTGATTTCCCTTAAAGGAGTCGTCCCCGGCAAGGAGCTAATATGGATTTTCTATGAAAATATTTACAGGTTTTCTTCAGGAAGTGGAATTTATATAAAGAAACTGATAGGACCGCTTATTTCCGAAGTTGGATTAGCCGCATTTAGCTTTGTAATACTAAAATTTATAAAATAAAATGTTAGAATAATATTTTTTCCTTTGTTTTAAGTAAAGTGGTTGGTTTATTTTTTGATGTCTGCTTCCTATGGGGAGATTTACCTGAACTTTCTGTTTCAGAGCCACAGCAGGAAGTGAGAGGAAATCTCATCAATAAGATAGGGTGAGCAGACGTCCCCGAATGACGACACTGTCCCCAGACCAAGTCTGTCCCCGGCTTTGTCCCCGGATTCAGGGCTGGATTAATGTAGACAGGGCACCCCTCCTGTGTATTATGTAGCCCCGTGCCCAGTGGTCTGTTTATTATGTAGTCCTGTGCCCAGCGCTCTGTGTATTATGCAGTCCTGAACCCAGCACTCTGTGTATTATTCAGTCCTGAACCCAGTGCTCTGTGTATTATGTAGTCCTGTGCCCAGCGCTTTCTGTGTATTATGCAGTCCTGTACCCAGCACTCTCTGTGTATTTTGCAGTCCTGTGCCCAGCGCTCTGTGTATTATGTAGTCCTGTGCCCAGCGCTCTGTGTATTATGCAGTCCTGAACCCAGTGCTCTGTGTATTATGTAGTCCTGTGCCCAGCGCTTTCTGTGTATTATGCAGTCCTGTGCCCAGCGCTCTGTGTATTATGTAGTCCTGTGCCCAGTGCTCTGTGTATTATGTAGTCCTGAACCCAGTGCTCTGTGTATTATGTAGTCCTGTGCCCAGCGCTTTCTGTGTATTATGTTGTCCTGTGCCCAGCGCTCTGTGTATTATGTAGTCCTGTGCCCTGTGCTCTGTGTATTATGTAGTCCTGAACCCAGTGCTCTGTGTATTATGTAGTCCTGTGCCCAGCGCTTTCTGTGTATTATGTTGTCCTGTGCCCAGCGCTCTGTGTATTATGTAGTCCTGTGCCCTGTGCTCTGTGTATTATGTAGTCCTGTGCCCAGTGCTCTGTGTATTATGTAGTCCTGTGCCCAGCGCTCTGTGTATTATGTAGTCCTGTGCCCAGCGCTCTGTGTATTATGCAGTCCTGTGCCCAGCGCTCTGTGTATTATGTAGTCCTGTGCTCAGAGCTCTGTGTATTATGTAGTCCTGTGCTCAGAGCTCTGTGTATTATGTAGTCCTGTGCCCAGCGCTCTGTGTATTATGCAGTCCTGTGCCCAGTGCTCTGTGTATTATGTAGTCCTGTGCTCAGAGCTCTGTGTATTATGTAGTCCTGTGCCCAGCGCTTTGTGTATTATGTAGTCCTGTGCTCAGAGCTCTGTGTATTATGTAGTCCTGTGCCCAGCGCTCTGTGTATTATGCAGTCCTGTGCCCAGCGCTCTGTGTATTATGTAGTCCTGTGCCCAGCGCTCTGTGTATTATGCAGTCCTGTGCCCAGCGTTCTGTGTATTATGCAGTCCTGTGCCCAGCGCTCTGTGTATTATGTTGTCCAGTGCCAGGCGCTCTGTGTATTATGCAGTCCTGTGCCCAGTGTTCTGTGTATTATGCAGTTCTGTACCCAGCGCACTGTGTATTATGCAGCCCTGTACTACTTGCCAATAAAAAAAAAAAATAATATGTTAATTTAAAAAATCTGGTCACCTTACAATAAGAGGAAAATCCCCTCCTAGACAGTTGTCACCAGGACAGATGTCCCCACTGGAAGGTTTCCCCTGCCCTCTAGTTCTGATGACAGCTTCAATATTTTAGACCAGGGGTCTTCAAACTACGGCCCTCCAGCTCTTGCAGAACTACGCGTCCCATAAGGCATTGTAAACCTCTGACATTTACAGACATGACTAGGCATGATGGGAGTTGTAGTTCCTGAACAACTGGAGGGCCATAGTTTGGAGACCCCTGTTTTAGACAATGGTCACCAGAACACATGAAGAGGGTGAACCTCCCTAGTAGGGACACAGGCAGCAATAAAAACCTGACAGGGGTTCTAATAATACCTTCACACTTCAGCAACATCTTAAAAAAAAAAAAAAGGTTCTGGCTAGACATTGAAAAGGTTTTGCTAAGACAACTTAAAAAATACAGAGGGGCTCAAGATGGGACCATGCAGAAGCAGTGCATTTCCATGCATTAAGGTACATGATGTCAAGTTAGGCAGCTCATTTAAAATTAACGGGCTATAATGTACCTTAACCATTCAGTCCTGCTGCATTTTCCTGCATCATACCACAATATACACTGAAGAAGAGGCAATAGAATGAGCCCTAGCATTGGTGTCAGTGACCACAATAATAACCTCCAGCATTGGTGTCAGAGACCACGATAGCAACCCCTAGCATTGGTGTCAGAGATTCCAATAATAACCCCCAGCATTGGTGTCAGACACCACAATAATAACCCCCAGCCTTGGTATCAGGTGCTACAAATATAACTCCCAGCACTGGTGTCAAAGACCAAAAAATGAACCCCAAGAATTGGTGTCAGAGACCACAAGAATAACCCCCAGCATTGGTGTCTGAGACAATAAAAATAATTCCCAGCATTGGTATTAGGGACTACAATAATAGCCTCCAGCATTGGTGTCATAGACCACAATGATGGCCTCCAGCATTGGTGTCATAGACCACAATGATGGCCTCCAGCACTGGTGTCAAATACCACAATAATAACCCCCTGCATTTTTGTCAAAGATCCCAATAATAATCCCCAGCACTGGTGTCAGAGACCACAATAATAGCTCCCAGCATTGCTGCCAAAGATCCCAATAATAACTCCCGGTATCGGTGTCAAAGACCATAAAAATAACCCCCCCAGCAATGGTCTCACAAACCACAATAATAACTCCCAGCAATGGTGTCAGAGACTACGATAATAACCTCTAGCATTGGTGTTAGAGATTCCAATAATAATCAAAAGCATTGGTGTTAGAGACCACAATAATAACATCTAGCATGGGTGTCAGATACCACAATAATAACCCCCATCATTGGTGCCAGAGACCACAATAATAACCCCCATCATTGGTATCAGAGACCACAATAATAACCCCCATCATTGGTGCCAGAGACCACAATAATAACCCCCATCATTGGTGCCAGAGACCACAATAATAACCCCCATCATTGGTGCCAGAGACCACAATAATAACCCCCATCATTGGTGTCAGAGACCACAATAATAATCCCCAGCATTGGTATAGGGGACTACAATAATAACCTCCAGCATTGGAGTCAAAGACCACAATAATACCCCCAGCATTGGTGTCATAGACCACAATAAAAATCCCCAACATTGGTGTCAGAGACCACAATAATAATCCCCAACATTGGTGTCAGAGACCACAATAATAATCCCCAGCATTGGTATCGGGGACTACAATAATAACATCCAGCATTGGTGTCAACGACCACAATAATACCCCCAGCATTGGTTTCAGTTGCATCACTATTACCACCCCCTCCACATTGATGGTCAGTGGCAGTGCTGTTTATCCTCTCCACATCCCCCCCTACAGGTAGTCTGTGTCATTGTTTTCTAACCCCTCCTTTCATTGGAGGTCAGTGGCTTTGAAATTCAACCCCTCCTCCAGCACTGTTGATCACGTGCTTCCGCAATGCTCCCTCTCTCTCACAGATGCCAAGACTTGTACTGTGGGCGCAGATCAGTAGAGTAGAGAGCATTCCAGCACCTGGCACCCCGCTTCTGCTCTCCTGCCCTCTGTTGCCCCATAGGTGACAAGCATGCAGGCCGTATGATTGGCAGCACTGATTTAGGGGATGCACTGATTACTCAAGGAGGAGCTTCTCCCGTTTTTTAATGTATGTAATACTGTAGCTGCTGACTTTTAAAAATCAGATACTTTCCATTTCATGGTGTCCAGTATTTTCCTCCCACAGTTTATTCTTCTCACCGCTGCAGGTCCCCAGCACTGCCATCTTGGATTTGGGAGCTGGCTGTGACTTCCTGAGGAATCCCATTGATTGCTCGGTGCATTAAGGCTGGTCCTGCAGCCTTCTCTACTTAGAAAAATGATGTACCCCAGAAGGCAGGGGGTAGGATGAGTAAAGCCATTCTCATCTAGGAGAGAATTGAGTAAGTGGGAGTGGGCAACTGTCAAAAAGAGTACCCCTACCCTGTTAAAAAAGAAAACAAACCAACTCAAATATGTTTTAAGGGGCGGGTAGACTGGGGGAGGATAATGAGTGGTACTTTTACTTTTGAGTAAAACTTTTACTTTTGAGTGAAACTCCACTTTAAAACTGAAACAGAAGGGCATTTGAAGACTTTGAGACTTGATTATTGCCTGATGGCATGGGAAATAAAGTTCAAGGAAAGGGAGAGGCAACCTCATGGTGTGCATGAGAAGTGGGTATCAAAGATACAGAGAGATGTTTGTGAGTAGCAGGAAGGCTCCGTATGGGCACCATTCTCAAGGGCTTTGTAGGCTATAGTTTCATGACATTCCCATGCTCTGGACATGATGCCAAAATGTGGTTTGCTGGATAAACAAGAGCGGGCATCAGCTTGGTTGGTGTAAAGTCAAAACAAGGTCTGTGTTGGCCAGCGGTCATGCGGTTGGTTGCTTCATCAGCAACAGCCAACAGACCGAAAAGATCTGTTTACCTCCTTAGAATGTCTCCATTATTTATTATAGAGGTTAATATATCCCCCCCTCGCTCTGCTTCCAATACAAACAGGAAATTCAGGCACAGAATACTTGAGTGAAAATTCATATGCAGACACCCCAACAGAAGACATATTAATTGTCCTTTCCGTGCAAAACAAGTAGCTTTGCAGCATACTGTATAGAGCACAAAAAAGGAAAGGCGTTGATCTGAAAGTTATGCTGGTTAGGATGGTAGAAAAATGTTGCCAACCTTCTGCTCACCTAGCTAAACCCCTGTAGATGCTTCTTTGTCACGTTCCCTCAGGGTTGTGTCTAATGGGATGGGTCTTCAGCTGCAGATACCACTCAGAAATATGTGTAGAGATAGCATTAAGTCAATTGACTTAAAATCTCTTAGCTCATCACAGAGGCAGATTCACCAGTCCCTGTACACACATGATACGCACATAAAGCAAATGCACAACAAATGCAGTAGCGTGGATAAGCGGGTGGCAAAGGACTGACTCTACACAGTACTAGTAGACGGTAGTCGAGCACATAGAAGGAGCAAGCAAATAGACAAGGGTATGTACTATCTCCACTTGATTGTAGGAACATGTATGTGAGTAAGCAGGAAGCCAACAGTTAATAACTTGTAAGTTGCAGTGATGGAAATGGCTGGAGAAGAATCAGGGTCCCCTATGGGGTACTTATCATATCAGTAACAACTTCAGGATCTGAGGGAGTGTAGGCATCTGTGATCAGAGAAAGAAGCAGGCAAGCAGGGTTCGGTCTGGTGAGGAGAGGAAGAGGTGCAGCGTCTCATGAAGGCTCCGGTATTTGCAAGCAGGAACGAGGAAACAGGTAAGGGTTCAGGTGAGTATGCGGTTGCACGAACAACGGTATCCCCATACCGCTGTTTTAAATAGCCGCTCGGAGCGGCGCTAGGAAAAGACGTCACGCGCGACGTCCAGCGTCAGCACGTGACGTATGCGTTCCAACGGACCGAGTGGTGGAACGCAAGCGGGAAAGGCAGGAAGTACAATATTCTTACACTCTTATGTTCAAAACAGTAATTAAACTAAACCTTAGAAGGTGCAAAACAATGTAATCTCTGATTCCTGCTCCTCCTATTATCAGAGCTTTCTGAAGGCACCACATACACACTGGGATGGAAGGTTGCACAGTTTAGATTCATGGATACTAAGATAAATCTGATCAATCTGCTTGCAACTAATTGCATAATTCTCAAAATAAAGGTAAATCCTAATCTATGGCTAGAATTGGCAGATCTTTGATTTTGCTTGTTGCAAGGTTTTGCTTTTGTAGCGCTAACCCTTAGTGGGATCTGCCATGATTGCAAGCAAGAAAAGGATCACAGGTGAGTGACTCAAATAAGGGGGAATTGCCTAGGAGTACAAGTCTATGGGAATAATAAGAGGACAATTGGGCAGTAAGATGATCAGGAACAGATTATTTTGAAGGGGGTGATATCTCAGTGGTGTAACCAGAAAGGTAGAGAGGAACAGGAGCAGAGTATTCACTACCTTGTGGAGAGTCATGTTAAAGGGTGTGATAACCTACTAGAGGTGATAATCAGAAAATTAGAGAAAACAGCAGGAACAAAGTATTTTCTGCCTCAAGAAGGGCTAGATTTAGGAGAATGATAGACCAGTAACGACTAATTAACAAGGTAGAAAGCTAGTCAGGAGCAGAATATATTCTGACATATATAAGGTCATAATAGATTAAAAGTGTAGCGCTAATCTGAGATATGCAAGTCCATTAATAAGGAAAGTCCACAATGTGTTAACGAACACCTCCACAACAGCGTGTATAAAGGTTGTAAGAATCCAGATTCCAAGACCACCACCAAGATGAAAGACACACTGCCTCTTACCAGATAACATGGACCCTCATTACAAAGGTCATGTTCAGCCTTCACATAAGTACACAATCAGCACATCTCCGGACTGTCAGAAACACAATCAGCACATCTCCAGACCCTCAGAAACGATGGCCTCAAAATTTGTCCCTCCTATAGTGCTCCCTGCAAGACAGGTATGTCTAACAGCCGCAGCACTGATCTGTTTATACCTGACAGCAACAGTGTTTGCTTTCAGCATATACGTAAAACAATGATTGCAGCACTATAGGAGGGACACATTTGGATGCCATCGTTTCTGAGGGTCCGGAGATGTGCTGGTTGTGTTTCTGACAGTGTGTCTTTCAACTTGGTGGTGGTCTTGGAATCTGGATTCTTACAACATATATACACGCTGTTGTGGAGGTATACGTTAATACATTGTGGACTTTCCTTATTAATGGACTTGCATATCTCAATTTAGCGCTACACTTTTAATCTTTTATGCTTTTTGATCTGGTCTTACAATTTGGATCTGTGTTAGCTGCTTTTCGCCTATTTTATTTTACATATACTGTTTATATTATTACCTAAGCGCAGCAATAATCCCTATTTATATATAAGGTCATGTTTGAGAGAGAAATACCGTGGGAGTGTAATCAGAAGGGTACTGAGAAAGAAGAGGAAGAGCAGAGTATTTTCAACTTTGCAGAGGGTCATTTTAGAGGGTGTGATATCCCAATGGTGGGTGTAATCAAAAAGGTAGAGAGAAGGTCAGGAGCACAGTGCTTTCTAACTTATGGAGGGTCCTTTTGGACAGTGTGATACCACGTTGATGAGTAATTGGAAAGGTAGAGCGAAGGTGAAGAGCAGAGTATTTTCTACCTTGCAGAGGGTCACGTTGGAGGGTGTGATATCCCAGTGGTGGATGTAATCATAAAGGTATAGAGAAGATCAGGAGCAGAGTATTTTCTACTATATGAAAGGTTATGTCAGAGGGTGTGATGTCCTGGTGGTGGGTGTAATCATAAAGGTAGAAAAAAGGTCAGGAGCAGTTTTTTTTTTCTACTTTATGGAGGGTCATGTTGGAGGGGGTGATATCACGTTTAGAAAAGTAGAGAGAAAGTCAGGAGCAGAGTATTTGCTACCTTATGAAGGGCTATGTTAGAGGGTGTGATGTCCTGGTGATGGTGTAATAATAAAGGTAGAGGGAAGGTCAAGGGCAGAATATTTTCTAACTTATAGAGGGCCATGTTGGAGGGTGTGATATCACATTTCTGAGTAATTAGAAAGGTAAAGAGAAGGTCAGGAGCAGAGTATTTTTATTCTTATGGAGGGTTATGTTGGAAGGAGTGATACCACTTTTGTGGGGTCATGTTGGAGGATGTGATGTCCCAGAGAGGATATGAACATAAACGTAGAGAGGGGTTCAGGAGCAGATTATTTTCTAATTAATGGAGGGTGATGTTGGAGGGTGTGATGTCCCAGTGGCGGTGTAATCAGAAGGGTAGAGAGAAGGTCAAGTAGAGAGTTTTTTCTGTCCTATGGAGGGTTGTGTTGGAGGATGTGATATCACGGTGATGAGTATTTAGAAAGGTGTAGAGAACCTTGTGTAGGATCATGATGGAGGGTGTGATGTCCCATAGGTGGTGTAATCATAAAGGTAGAGAGAAGGTCAGAACCAGAGTATTTTCTACTTTATTAAGGGTCATGATGAAAGGTGTGATATCCTGGTGATGAATGTAATTAGAAAAGGTAGAAGGAAGGTATTTTATACCTTACAGATGGTCATGTTGAGGGCCTGCAGCATTGCACGTACTGGCATATCCCGTAATTGCCTTGACTGGAAGCCATGGTGAAATTCATAGCTCCTAGGCTGCTGGAGCTCTGCAGGTTTCCAATGACTGTTCAAAAGCAAAATATTAAAGTTTCACAAGATTGCAATCCACAAACATCACAGCTCAACGCGGAGGGGATTAATATCACCCAGAGGTCTAACATTATTGCCGAAGTTTAATATGAAAAATAGACACCCATGAAAAAAACAGAACCTGTTTTCTTATCATATTTTCATTTCTGTGCGATCTCCAGTGTGAATCTCTTGGCAGCTGAACAGATTACACAAAAAGAAAACAGTTCTATTTATATTTTTACGGCTGAAATTAATGTCTTTGGAATTCAGGTCTCATTTGCTGTTTGTGTAACTGATAACAGCAGAGTACAGCTGTGCGGGAGCGAACACTGTGATGTCACTCTGCTGGGGCCACGATTAAATAGATTCCCAAACCTTACAAAGAAAGTCCATCTACTCTATTAATATTAGATGGAAAATATACTCAATCTTTGTATTTTATACCATGGCTACCATCAAGGTTTTGCATAGAAAGTTCTCTGTTAAAAACAAAAATGGCCTGACTTTTTCCTGTGACTATAATTGAACTTTATACTTATAAAAAGTGCTAGATATAAACATGAGCAAATTATAATATACTATTTACAGACACAAAACACCACATCCCCAACAAAATGAACTGCCAGAAATGATGACGATAATAAAATCTTATTACACTCTATACCAGCTATTCTCAACCAGGGTTCCTTGGAACACCAGGGTTCCTCAAGAGGTTGTTAGGCATTCCTTGAGCTGTGGCTTATTGACCTCCAATGTGATGGTGCCTGCATAGTCCTGTCCTTGTCAAGGCCAGCTGTATAAAGCCAATCATTTTTATAGCGGTCTGTAAGGGAGGCATTCTGACCACCACTTTAAGCAGGACTTTCTTACCACTTGCCAACTTATGTAAGGGGCATTTTTCCCAATGACCATCAATGACTTGGCTTTTGCAAGGGTTCCCTGAGACTGGAAAAAAATTTTCAGGAGCTCTTATGGAGTAAAACGGTTGAGAAAGGCTGCTCTATACGTAGGACACTACAACCCGCAACATGACCCACCAATGGACACGATCATCATACAATTCTATTAAACTCTATATATAGAACACTACACCACAAACATGACCGACCACTGGACACAACCATCATACAATTCTATTACACTCTATACATAGAACCCTGCACCCCCAAAATGACTGACCACTGGACACGATCACCATACAATTCTATTACACTCTATACATAGAACACTACATTTCCAGCATGGCCGACAACTAGACATAATCAAAATACAATTCTATTGCATTCTATACAAAGAACGCTACACCCCCAACATGACCTACCACTGGACACGACCATCATACAATTCTATGACACTCTACATAGAACACTACAACCCCCAACATGACCAACCACTGGACATGATCATAATACAATTCTCTTACACTCTTTACATAGAACACTACACCCCCAACATGACCAACCACTGGACATGATCATAATACAATTCTCTTACACTCTATACATAGAACACTACACCCCCAACATGACCGACCACTGGATACCACCATAATACAATCCTTTTACACTCTGTTATTAGAACACTACACCTCCAACATGACCCTCCACTGGACATGATCATAATACAATTGTATTACGCTCTATACATAGAACACTACACCCCCAACATGACCTACCAATTGACATGATCATCATACAATTCAATTACACTCTATACATAGAACACTACACCCCCAACATGACCGACCACTGGATACCACCATAATATAATCCTTTTACACTCTGTACATAGAACACTACACTTCCAACGTGAACCAATACTGAAAACAATCATAATACAATTCTTTAGAAATTTGACTAGTTGATTTTTCAAGCTGGCTATAACCTCAGCTATTTCTGAAATGTAATTGTTTTAGATCGGCCGTCCAAACTGCCAACAGCTCAGCTGCCGCCAGTTTTGTTCACTTGATAAGGCCATCCAAAAAAGCAGGAACCTTTTTACTTCGTCAGATCTGTCCAACAATATTTATGTGAGGAATTTGATTCTGAATGCTGTGGTTTCTTTGTAGCCCGCCAAAAATAACGATCCCAGACTTTTAGATCTGTACAGCCCAGATAAGGAGCAGTCTAAACAAATGTACAGTGATGATATTTCATAAAACACATAGATAAACTATTCAGTACGGAACTGGCGGTAGTAAACAAAGGCTTTAAAGAGGATCTCTGTTCAAAATGAAATGTCTAGGTTTTGCTAATTTGGTTTGGGATTAATAAAGGTGAATACTTTTGCAAGACTCTGAAGATGTGCATTTAAAGTAGAACTATGGCCTCCCAATAATAATAAAGTAACATACTACTACTACTACTAAGGTGCAGGAGTGAAAAAAAAGTTGGAAATGAGGAATGATTTCAGAAATAGAAGTGTTAATAATTTAGTTTTTTTCATCAAATAACAATATGGAAAGTAAATGAACTGAAGAGAAATCCAAATCAAACCAATATTTCGTGTGACCACCCTTTGCCTTCAAAAAAGCATTGATTCTTCTAGGTACACTTGCACACAGTTTTGGAAGGAACTCAGCAGGTAGGTTGTTGCACACATCTTGGAGAACCAACCACAGATCTTCTGTGGATGTCGGCTGCCTCAAATCCTTCCGTCTCTTCAGACTCCATGATGCTGGGGGAGCCAAACCATCACTTCCAGGACTTCTTGTTCCTCTTTACATTGAAGATAGTTCCTAATGACATTGGCTGTATATTTGTGGTTGTTGTCTTAATGCAGAATAAGTTTAAGGCCAATCACACACCTCCCTGATGGTACGGCACCATTAATCCTGAGGACATCATTGATCCTTCACCTCCATGTGCAGAAATGCAACCTCAAACTTGCAAAGCACCTTCACCATGCTTCACTGTGGCCTGCAGACACTTATTACTGTACCGCTCTCCAGCCCTTCGCCAACAAACTGCCTCCTGCTACTGCCAAATATTTCACATTTTAAATGGCACCTGTTGCCATTTTTATGCACCCCAGTTCCTATGTTTTCATGCATAGTTGAGTCACTTAGCCTTGTTTCCACTTCAGAGTTATAGCTTTTTGGCTGCAATTCTTCCATGAAGACTACTTCTGGCCAGACATTTCCAGACAGTAGATGGGGTTTCTAGTTTCCACTGGTTTCCACCAGTTCTGTGCTTATGGCACTGCTGGACATCTTATGATGTTGAAAGGAAATAATCATGATGTGTCTTTCACAATCTAGTGAGTCGGCCAGAACCACCTCTGGAGGGAGTCTATTCCACATTTTCACAATTCTTACGGTGAAGAAACCTTTCCGTATTTGGAAATCTCTTTTTCTTCAGACGTAAAGAGTGCCCACTTGTCCTCTGTGATGACCTTAAATGGAATAACTCAAAACCAAGTTCACTATATGGACCTCTTATGTATTTATACATGTTGATCATATCTCCCTTTAATCTCCTCTTCTCAAGAGAGAATACATTTAGTTCCTCT
This sequence comes from Pelophylax lessonae, assembly GCF_965119305.1. Taxonomy (NCBI): domain Eukaryota; kingdom Metazoa; phylum Chordata; class Amphibia; order Anura; family Ranidae; genus Pelophylax; species Pelophylax lessonae. The sequence goes on along the minus strand of NC_138775.1, from coordinate 287,559,209 downwards.
AATCTCTCCCCATAGCTAAGCTCCTCCATGCCTCTTATCAGTTTGGTTGCCCTTCTCTGCACTTTCTCCAGTTCCCTGATATCCTTTTTGAGAACTGGTGCACAAAACTGAACTGCATATTCCAGATGAGGCCTTACTAATGATTTGTACAGGGGCAAAATTATATCTCGCTCTCTGGAGTCCATGCCACTTCTAATACAAGAAAGGACTTTGCTTGCTTTGGAAACCGCAGCTTGGCATTGCATGCTATTAAGCTTAGGATCTACCAGAACACCCAGATCCTTCTCCGCTATGGATTCCCCCAGTTCTACTCCCCCTAATATGTATGATGCACGCATATTCTTAGCCCCCCAGTGCATAACTTTACATTTATCAACATTAAACCTCATTTGCCACATAGTTGCCCAATGAAACAGTGCATTGAGGTTGCATTGTAAGTTGGAGACATCCTGTAAGGAAGTTATTCCACTGCAAAGCTTGGTGGCATCCTCAAAACCTGAAATATTACTTTTAATCCCAGACCCAATATCATTTATAAAGATATTATAAAGTAAGGGTCCCAACACTGAACCTTGGGGAACACCACTGATAACCTTACACCATTCAGAGTAAGAATCATTAACCACTACTCTCTGAATTCTATCTTTTAGCCAATTTTCTATCCATTTACAAACTGATCTTTCCAAGCCTGTAGACTTTACCTTACACATTACCCGTGTGTGGGGAGCTGTAAAATACTAGATAAGGACAAAATGAATCATTGCAAACATAATAAAATCAATTTCCTTTTACGTTTCTGTTGAATCTTCCAATGTATTCTCCAAAGACACAAGGCGCTCCAATGATGTCAGTTTTTACTGGGATCTGTCAAGGTAAAGGAGGGGGAGGGGAATGTAAGTTTATTTCTCTTTCTAGGAAACATTAATTTCTTTCTGCGTAGAAGTTCAGGAGAAATCGATGACACAAACATATGATCTCGGATTCCTCCTGCCAAGTCCTGGCTTGCTCATCTTTACAATGTGAGATTCAATCTTGCTGTGTTCCAAAAGTTTTCCTATAAGAAAAAATAGTTTTGCGGGAGGTTGGGGGAACCTCAGTCCTTCTCCCTCAGGGACAAGAATTTTTACGAGCAAAAGCCACAAATATGTAAACAAGGTTCATGAATAAAGATATATTTGTCACCACCGGAGAGAAACAGAATGGCGGGATTGTGAAAACACGCTGAAAAATACATTTTTATTCCTCTCCAAGAATGCCATTTATGGGTGTCGAGAATAATATTTATTGCGCTTATTTCACTGGCATTGATATATAATTTTTTTCTATACCCAAAACACCAACACTAAGGGGTTTATTTACTAAAACTAGAGAAGGCAAACTTAGTCACAATTCTGCAGAGAAACCTAGGACAGGGAATAGAGGAGGGCGGGGATTTGTGCTGGGGGGCAGGGATTTGTGCAGGGGGGGGGAGATGTGCTCTCCTGGGGAAAATTTTAGAGGTAGAAGATTTGTGCTAGGAGGGATGTTAAAAAGTCCCCAGACAGGCAACAGCTCTGTAGACAAATAAATGCCGTATAGTCACCATAGGGTATGGCAGGAACACAATCTTCTCACACCAGACCTCCACTCCTCAGTTCGCATGCGTTCCGGAATTTTTCTGAAGACCTGTCCATTTGGTAGTACTGGATTTTTACTCGTGTGCATGTATTTGCAGTACTTACATGTCCCACATATATATGTCCCTTTAAACTTACAGTGTTCTTTTCCTCTATTGGCCACAAACTCACTTTAACAAATGTTAAAAACACATAAGGCAACATATCCAACACAGGGTTCACAAATCTTTTCCATCTAACAATCCACATGGGGGATCAACGCGTTTCGGATGATAGAACAGTTTGCTTTGAGATATTGGATGTACATTCTGGACTGCTTTATATGATGTATGACTGATTTTGTTTCCAGGCTATCCCGAACTCTATACGGAGGGTATTGGACTGTCTTGAGATCTCTATAAATTGGGGAGCAATCCTTTTGAAGATTGGGTTGATATTTGGCTGGGCGTTGTACTTATGGCGTCCCTTGTGTGAGGATCTGGCACTCTTCGGCTCTTTACCCTTCTGCCTGGAAATGATGATTCACATGAACCTTGTTCCAGCAGACCATATATACCTTTGAATACCAGGTTTCACTGTACTGATTTTATTCACATATTCTCCTGAAGGAGATGTTCTATCATTGAAAACACATTGAGCCCACATGTGGATTGTTAGATGCAAAAGATTTGTGAACTCTGAATTGGATATGGTGCTATATGTTTTTTTTTTTTTTTCATTTACATTATTTACAATAAACCCCATGTATATAGTTTTTGATGTGGTGCCAATATCTATATGCCCTCTAAAGCATGTGGCTACAACTATTTTGTTGTCTTATGTAGGAATTCATGGATACCATTACTCGAGTACGAGGGCCGATCCTTTTATTTTTTAGTACTCGCCAATACCTACCGCAACTATTTTGTTTACACTTCAGCTGCCAGCAATGGTACAAAGCATTGAAAAGTTATTTACTAATGAAATACATTTATTTTTTTTAATTGTGCACTTTTTTCAATGTAAAACATGTAAATATGCTATATGTTAAAGGTGTAAAAATATAAATGAACAAAGCAAAAAAAAAATGTAATTATTAATAGTTCATAAAATAAAATTGAAAAAAAAAAAAAAAGGAAAATAATAATTAAATGTAAAAGGAAAATAGGGAGTTAATTAGGCTGATCAGCGTAAATAAGGGGTTAATAAGGGGTGAAACAGAGGAACATTTAAATAAAATAAAAAAAATAAAAACCTTTTTTTTTTTTTTTTTGTTACTTGACAGGTTGCTTTAAACCATGGGTGTCCAACCTTTTGGCTTCTCTGGGCCACATTGAGTGTAGAGAAATTTTCTCGGGCCACTTATAAAATATATAATATTAGTTAAGGTATATAAGTAATAAAACACTGCCGCACCCTTCCCGTGCTGCCGCCCCCCCCCCAGCACTAATTTAACACAACTAGTGGATGATCCCCTCCGTGGCTGTGCCCCTGACTCGACTTCCTTCCTCCCCAGCAAAAGAAAAAAAAAATTGTCAGTGGGCAGTGGGCCGCATTGCCTGCAGTTCCGGGCCGCAGGTTGGACATGCCTGCTTTAAACTGACTTCATCTGCAGATGGAAGTTCATCCCTTTGAACAAACATAAAGATACAAAAATAAATTAGGTTCCTTTTTTTCCTTTGTGGCTGAGCAATGTTGTTGATAAACTTTGCCCAGCGTTTTTTTTTTTACAGCTCCATTTGCCTGGACTTTGTTTATACTTCATCTGTCAACTGGGGAACCCCACTGACAGGTGAATGAATCAATGGTTGTCCTTGCTCCTTAGCAACTGATAATTGCCAGCTTTTTTTTTACATTTCAGCTGTCAGTGGAGGAGTCCCGCTGACAGCTGAAAGAACCGAGCCCAAAAGTATCAGTTTCAGATATCAGAGCATTTGCACCGATACTCGTGCAAATGTTTAGTATTTACACTAGACATGTGTAGAATGGAAAAATTTGCATCGTTTTGTTTCAGATAGATTCGTTATGTTACTAATTTTGTATCATTATAGAATTTGTTTAGTTTGGTTTTGGAAAGGAAAGGGAGCGAGAGAGCGAGCGAGCCGTACCAGGCCACATGCCCTCAACATAGAGGCGTGGGTGCTTTGGGGCAGGAGGGGCCCCCCCACCCCAAAGCATCTTGTCGTTATGTTGATGGGGACAAGAGCCTCTTCTTGACAAACCTGGGCTGTGGTTGTCAGGGTCTGTGGGTGGGGGGCTTATCGGAATCTGGAAGCCCCCTTCAACAAGGGGGCCCCCAGATCCCACACTCCCCCTATGTGAATGGGTATCGGGTAAATCGTACCCCTACCCATTCAGAAAAAAAGTGTAAAAAAGTAAAAACCACAGGAAATAGTTTTTGACATGTCCTTTATTAAAAAAAAAAAAAAAAAAAAATTGTTTCCCTGGATGGCGCAGGACCCGAAAAATGAAAAAAAAAAAAAAAAAATAAAAAAATGCTTTGCCTCATAAGAGGCTACCCACCATTTGCCCGATCTTCAGCTTTGACAGTTCTTTTACAGGCAAGGGACGGGGCCAACCGGCTACGTCGCCCGGTTGCACCGCCCCCTTCTGACGTCACGTACTATGTACCCGATACCCATTCATATAGGGGGGCCCCCTTGTTAAAGGGAGCTTACAGATTTCGATAAGCCCCCCAACCCGCAGACCTCCACAGCCACAGCCTAGGGTTGCCAGGAAGAAGCCCTTGTCCCTATCAACATGGAGACAAGGTGCTTTGAGGGGTACCCCAAAGCACCCTCCCCATGTTGAGGGCAAGTGGCCTGGTATGGTTCGGGGGGGGGGGGCACTTGCTCGGCCCCCCCCTTTGCTGACCTGCTAGGCTGCATGCTCCGATAAGGGTCTGGAAAGGGAGAGGGGGCGAGCGAGCGAACCATACCAGGCGACATGCCCACAACATGCTTTGGGGCAAAATTTGGGGATTCAAATTCTGTGTGAAGAAATAGCCGGCTGCCCACGTCCTTAACAACCATGTGTCATCATCTATCAGTGGGCTTACATGAATGTAAAGAAATAAAAATGCCAGAAATTGCCCGGCAATAGAGAAATGTTAAAAAAAAAAAATGTGTGGGGGTCCCCCCAAAATTCATTGCAGACCCTTATACGAGCATGCAGCCCGACAGGTCAGGAAAGGGGGCGAGCGAACGAACCATACCAGGCCACATGTCCTCAACATGGAGGAGTGGGTGCTTTGCGGCAGAAGAGGGCTCTGCCCCCCCACAACCCTAAAGCACCTTGTCCCCATGTTGATGGGGACAAGGGCCTCTTCCCGACAAACCTGGGCTGTGGTTGTCTGGGTCTGCGGATGGGGGGGCTTATCAGAATCTGGAAGCCCCCAGACCCCTCCCCCTCCCATTTGAATAGGTATCGGGTCGGGTACCTTTACCCATTCACCAAAAATGTGTAGAAAAGAAAAACCAGAGAGTTTTTCGGACCGAAAAAAAATTGCACATGTCTAATCAACACTGATACCAGTATTGGTGCAATCCTAGTCTTATGTATTTCCAGCTCTCACTTGTTACCTCAAGCAACCAACCAGTAAAGAGGACATGAAAAAAATCCTTCAAGGGAAGAACTTTTTTACCTTCATGCTGAAAAAAACGAGCTGCAACATTGTTGTGTTTATGGAAGGAAAGACATCAAACGCGTCAGCCTGCTTTGCTTGTTGGAATCCCTCCTTGGCTTTATTGTGTTCTCAACACTGATTTCTGTGAAATGTGTTTGCTGGTAATTGCAGGAAGATGAAGCCGGTACGGTCGGTCCCGGAGAACTGTTTAATCAGCCGATGGAAGCAAAACACAGCTGTGCCCCAACCTACTTCACACAGTTATTCTTCAGTAGGCTGCAGTTTACACAAGCTCAACAGCTCAGCCATAGAGTCCTTCACTGACGGGCGTTCTCCCTACCGCAGCACGTAGGAGCCCATACCTTCATGGCCAGCATACCGGTTGGCTGACAGGTGGCTGAAATTCTTAGAAATGCGCGGTTCATTTTGCTCTGAATCAAAATTTGGACACAATTTGCGTTAATACAATAGTGCTTAACTTCTGGACTGGAAGATTTTCCCCGTAATGACCAGGCCATATTTTGCGATTCGACACTTCGTTACTTTAACTACTTTAGCCCCGGTTGATTTGGCTGCTCAATGACCAGGCCCTATTTTGTGATTCAGCACTGCGTTACTTTAATGGACAATGGCGCGGTCGTGCAACGCTGTACCCAAATAAAATTGATGTCCTTTTTTCCCCACAAACAGAGCTTTCTTTTGGTGGTATTTGATCACCTGTGTGATTTTTATTTTTTGCGCTATAAACAAAAAAAAGAGCGACAATTCTGAAAAAAAAAAACAATATTTTTCACATTCTGCTATATGACATTCCCCCCCAAAAAAAAATAAAAATCTAATTTTTTTAACCTTTTAGGCTAATTTGTTTTCTGCTACATATTTTAGTTTAAAAAATCGCAATAAGCGTATTTTAATTGGTGTGCGCAAAAGTTATTGCGTCTACTAACTACGGGAAAGATTTATGTAATTTTTATTGTTTTTTTTTTTACTAGTAATGGCGGCGATCTGCGATTTTTAGTGGGACTGCGACATTGCGGCGGGCAGATGGGACCCCTGACTGACATTTCTGACGCTTTTGGGGGGACCAGTGACATTACTACAGTAATCATTGCTAAAAATATGCACTGTTACTGTACTAATGACACTGGCAGGGAAGGGGTTAACATTGTGGGTGATCAAGGGGTTAAATGTGAGCCTAGGGGAGCCGCCTGCCCCGTGCATCGGGTTCCCCTCTGACAAGCGGGGGTGGGAGTGCGCCGAGCGCCCTGGTTGCCTCCAAGCGACCGACGTAGACCTACGTCGGTTTGTCTGGGAGATTCACACTGCCGCAGTAAATAGGCAGCGTGTGGTCGGCAAATGGTTAAAGCGTAACTCCACTTTTGTTGAGAAAAAAAAAAACATTCCCCTCTGGGTGATCTCTGTACATTGCAGGGATTATAACAAACTTTGTTGCAGATTCCTACCTTTTGTTATTCTGAAGAAAACATTGTTTGTTCCTCTGTGCTGAGTGGGTCTAATGGAAGGGGTTTCATAATTATCTATCAGCTGTGGCAGCTGCAGGGCTCTAATGAGGAAAGCTGCTGGGCCTGCATCCCTTTAGACGTGTTCCTATTGGGAGTATCTCACCAAAAAATGACATTTTTGTTGCAGGGGATGCCAGAAATCTGACTTGTATCTTAGTGCAGACTTCTGGGAAAATTGGAGAGCCAATCACACAAGCAGGAAATGTTTCTGGGGGTGTGGTCAGTAGACAGGCGGCCATATTGCATTGCAATTTCAGAAAATTACAATAGCTGCAGATTGAAAAAGAAAGGTAATTTTTAATAACATTCAATTACAATATGATTTGTGTCGCAATTGTATACTCTATATTGTTTTTTTATTTGCTATTTTATTTTCCACACGAAAGTGGAGTTACCCTTTAAACGAATCTGAAATAACTAAATGAGAATCAAATTTAAAAGCTAACTCAAATTTGAAATAAAATTTGAATGCAAAATCGTATTAAAAAACAAGAATAGAATATAATAGACTAAAAAAGAAAAGAATAGAAAAGCAGAAACACAAGATCTCACTATTCCTCCCTCACAGAACGGCGGACTGCCCTGTTTACATAGGCAGACCACCATTCTGCCTCTCCAGTGAACGATCGGCGGGTCCTGGTGGCCATTGCGGCTGCCCGACCCACTGATTGGCACTCGACGGTGCACGCGACCCAGAGCCGGCCGGCAGGCAAATACTCCACCCCTCCAGCGGGACGGACGGACGGCCAGCCGGCAGGCAAATACACCCCCCCCAGGGGGGGACAGAAGGCCGGCAAATACACCACCCCCCTATTGGAATCCATGCATCCGGTGCCCTGCATTTAGATTAGGGGGGTGGATGCATGGATGGGGGGGCAGCCCCCAATGGATGGGCCACCACTGATCCCAAGTGTGGCTCGGGGTTTCCGCTTTTTGGTACTGACAATTAACCCCGAGCCACACTCGGGAATACCGCCAGGGAGGTTAAGTCAACTTGTTAAAGCATGTTCAAAATCAGAATCTCCAGCAAGATATTATCCCCCCTCCCCCCATTCTGGCACCCTGAGGAGGGTGCCTAAGCCACCTTTATGGTTGCACCGGCTCTGATCATGGAATGAACACTATGAAGCACTGATTCCAGTTATTTATGGACTTTAAATATTGATACATTTTTTCACTGCTGATTTATGTTTTTTTATTATAGTGATTTTCATTTATTTTTTTTAATTATATATTTTTATAAATTTTTCAAAAATACATAAAAATACATAAAAATAAAAAAGAGAAACAACAAATAACAAATAAAGATTGATTTATACATCCAATCATTTATGGCATTTCCAGATTTGCTACACATTAATTATTCCTAAATTACGAATTGTAATTTACAAATGGGCGTTCTTGTCAAACCAATCTCTTAACATTCTACGAGGAGGTGAGCTGTGAGCTAGATAGGGGCAGACCAGTGGATGTGGTGTACTTGGATTTCGCTAAGGCGTTTGATACAGTTCCCCACAAGCGCTTAATTTATAAAATAAGGTCTGCAGGTATCGACAGCAGGGTTTGCTCTTGGATACGGAATTGGCTTAAAGGGCGTATCCAAAGAGTGGTAATAAACAGCGCATACTCAGACTGGTCTGAGGTAGTAAGCGGGGTGCCCCAGGGCTCAGTCCTGGGACCAACCTTGTTCAATTTATTCATAAACAACATTGAGGACGGGATCAGTAGTTCAATATCAGTTTTTGCAGATGACACAAAATTGGGCAGGGCAATAACTGCACAGCATGAAGCAGATATCCTACAGAATGACCTGGGCAAAATTACAGAGTGGGCAACGACATGGCAAATGAGGTTTAACGTGGAGAAGTGTAAGGTTTTGCACTTGGGGACTAAAAACATAAAAGCACAATACACGTTAGGAGGGGAACCCTTGGGGGAATCAAAAATGGAGAAAGATCTGGGAGTCTTGGTTGATGATAGATTAGGCAACAGCATGCAATGTCAAGCGGCAGCTGCCAAAGCCAGCAGAATATTATCATGCATAATGAAAGGGATGTATTCCAGAGATAAGACTATAATCCTTCCACTTTATAAAACTCTGGTCCGACCGCATCTGGAGTATTCTGTCCAGTTCTGGTCGCCAGTCCTCAGGAGGGATGTGTTGGAGCTGGAGAGAGTCCAGAGAAGGGCAAATAAACTAATTAGGGGATTGGAGGACCTTGACTATGAAGAGCGTCTACAATCGCTCGACTTATTCTCCCTGGAGAAGAGACGTCTGAGGGGGGACATGATAGCAATTTATAAATATCTTAATGGGGATCCCAGCTTAGAAAAAAAGCTGTTCATTCGAAGGGATTGCATGAGGACTCGAGGGCATACAATGCGATTAGAGGAGAAGCGTTTTAACCTCAGGCAACGTGGGGGGTTCTTTACTGTTAGGGCTACAAGATTGTGGAATTCTCTACCACAAGAGGTGGTTTCTGCGGGAAGTATGGTGGCTTTCAAAAGACTCTTAGACGTACATCTCAAGGATCAGAACATTCAGGGGTATGTGAGATGATTACAGCCACACACACCTACACAGGTTGAACTGGATGGACTATTGTCTTTATTCAACCTCACCTATTATGCAACTATGTAATAACTATTATCAATCGTTAAGGGGAGAAATCTCCCAAAACCATCTTCCCTCCACCTTATTATCGTAAATAAAACTCGTGAAAAGAAATAAAAAACAAAAAATCTCTCATTGTAAAAATTATTATCAATCGTTAAGGGGAGAATTCTACCATCTTCCCTCTACCTTATTATCGTGAATAAAACTCGTGAAAAAAACAAAACAAAAAAAAAAAAAACCCATTATATTATTTATTAATAGTTGTCATTGTCAATCATTAAGGGGAGAATACTCCCAAAACCTTCTAACCTTCACCATTATTATAATAAAAAAAAACCCCCCGAAAAAAACAGAACCTGTGAAATATAAAAGACCGTGTTCAAATCTGTGAGAAGAGAAAAAAAAAAAGGGGGGGGGGGGTCCACAGGAAAATTAATGGTAACAGTGGGAACATACATAAGGTCAGATTTATACACTTATTGCTCAATCATTACAGCATAGAAATTATATATATTGGCCAATCAGAGATATACCTCATTAAAGTCAATTGAGTAATATTCAGAGAAAAAATAAAAAAAAATCTTCAATAAGACCTAATAGGTACGTGAGGTGATTTTCATCTCTGTGCACTTTTTGGTAAGATACGACATTATGTATTGATTTAATTCATTATTAATCTGTATTTAGAATTTTGCAGTTCAGGTCAGCAGTGAAAGGTGACTGCGGATAGGTCAATACTGTTTATAGAACGTTGCAAGCTGCCTTTTGCCTTATGGGATTAGGATAATATTATGATGAGCCTCTTTAGTGCTATTTGCCATATTTTAAAGGAAAAAAAAAAAAACGTGAAAGGATTCTATATCGTTCACATGGCACATGGGCCCCGGGCTCTCCGGTAGCTCACGCAGTAAATCTTGAGCTACGGTCCCTGGAAGGAAAGTTGTTTAAGTGATTAATTCTGTGCAAACAGCTGAGTTGTGGGGATCCACTATAAATTGTGTTATGGCTTCCTTCCCCTGAATGCTAGAGTCATTGAGGCTGCCCACGGACCCTCTCCAGCATTGAAACTCGGCCCTGACGTATCTTCATCCCCAAAGGGAACTGTATGCTAAGCAATTCAACATGAAGCTGTAAATTCTGAACCCTTCACAAGTAACCATTTGGTCTAAAATAGAGTCACAGAAGAATTGTCGGTGTGTTATGGATCCAGTTTCCTGTTTGTCCTGTAAAATGATGTGCAAACACATTTAGGTTCACTGTTCATAAATTCCTTATGTTTTAAAAAGTTAGCTTAAAGTGTATCTAAACCCAGGGCCACTGATAGTGGAGTAGAGCCAGCAGGGCTGTCTTACCGCATGAGCACGCTGGGCAGTTGCCTGGGGGCCCCACCTGCCCAGCGACTCATCCCCAGCCAAGCATTAATCCTGATTCCCGTGTGCATCCCGCCGCCGAACTTAGCAGGTGGCAAGCGCCTGTTTACCCTGTGCTGCTGTCAGACCACTTGGGCCGTGGAGGGGGAGCCTACAACTGCAGAAATGCCTGTCTGCCCCCACGGGAACAGGTACACCCAGGACAGTCAAGTCTGACTCCCGTCCGTGTGTGTGTTCACCAGACCCAGCCGCCAAACTTGGAAGCTTGTATATGTGTAGGTGGTTCCTGCGCTATCAAAGGAAGTGATTTTGATCCCTTTCGACTGCTGCACCACTGGACTGGTCCCTGAGGAAGTCACGTGATGTGACGTAACGCGTAGGAGGAGCAAGCCAAAGTAACCGGAAGTGACGTTACGGACCGGAGCCAAGTTCTCCAAAGGCTACGCAGAGGAAAAACTACGCTTATAACAAGTGGAAAAATTGTAAGTGCAATGATATGTTTTAATAATAAAGTGGTTTTAAAGAAATACTGCACCATGATGGCACTTTATGTTTAAATGAGCCTTGAGGTCGCGCTAGGAGACTAGGACCCCTGAGGACCATAATACACCGAGGCGGACCCAGAGAAGGATTTCGGGATAAGGACTAGAAAGCCGCAGGCAGTAAATCCAGGCTTACCAACACCCAATCGGGGGTTCATTACACACATTCAGGCGATTTAATCACTGTATGAAGGTGAGAGTTTTGTACACCTAGAGGTGACACCTGGTGGAGGAACAAGGCACAGCACCTTTATTGCACAGAAGCACTTTAGGATATAAGTTGGAGACACACAATTGGATCTTTTATAATCATTTAAGGTGGAAAGAAAGCACGAGCACATATTGAAGACTGCATTATTGACTTTATTGATAATTATTGACACGGTTTATTGAATATTTTTGAAGATTGAAAACACCCAGTTTGATTTAAAGATTTTATTGAATGATGTAATATATTTATTGGAACTTTATAGTTTATATTATTTGGTTTAAACATCTTGAAGATTGATTGTACCTTATTTCAGCCTTTTTTTATTATAAATTTTTTTTTATTATAAATTTTTATAAATCACGAGGATAAGGAATTGAGAGAACACAACACAATATTTATTCACCATATAATTTAATCACAGCAATTATTTATTTATTTAATTTTCTACTTCTGAAAGCGCACCACACATCCCCATATTTAAACTTGGAAGCTGTCATTAGCCTGGCACTGCTGTACCAATAAATATTGCCTTATCAATAATTTGCATTTTTATTCTCGTGGGTGATTGTGTAGGCAGGGCCGCAGTGCACTGCATTGCCCGGGGCCCTTTAATGCTCTTAAGATGGCACTGAGAGCCAGCTCTCCTGTACTTGGTCTGGTACCCATAAGTTCAGCAAGGGTGTAGGCAGGGGCTGACTGGGAACTTTTGGCCCAGGGGGCAAGTAAAATCTAGAGGTTCGTGGTGCAGTGACTCAGCCCCCCTCCCACTCTCCCTCTTCCCGGCCTCCTTCTGACCCCCAATTCAGGCTAAAGCTCCACTCCAGGTACTCTCTACCCACCGGCCGAATCCGGTTTCGAGACCTGGCCAGCATGGGCGGTTGGGGGGAGCTGGGACAGCTCAGGTGGGGCTGGTCGGGGGAGAGTCTCCAGTGGGGCATGGAACCGGCCTCTGCTTGGACACAGTTTACACCATCCATGCTGAGGAGGAAGGCCTGCGCTCTGTCCTTGTCTTCAACCCGCACTCGGTAGGTCAGCAGCGGGGACTTTTTACTTCTCTTCACCAGGAATCATTTAGGCATGTCTGTGGCAGAAGCGGTGCAGCTTTTTACAGAGTGTCCCAGGGGGTAATTGACCCCTGGCTTAGTCCTCCCCTGGGTGTGAGCAGCTGCAGTCTGTACTCCCTACTGTAGGTGGTGCTTGACCGAAGTGGCAATGCAGAAAGAGAAGAAATTTGTAAAGAACTTGGTTCCTCTATGACTTCCTGCGGTCACAAGGAGACAGCTGGAGGCTGAAAACCCATGTGACACCAGTGGCCATCTTGTTTTAGGCAGAGTCTATTTAAGACTGCAAGTCTCGTCTTTTTTATGCTTTATAAGAGTGGCTAGTGTAGGGACAGTTTCCCAGTCTCGCAGGGACAGTACTTAAGGATAGGGGAAGGTTCCGGAGGAGTAGGGATAGTGTAGGGACTACATCTACTTCACTTCAAGAAGCTTTCCCTTTTCTGGTGTAGACCAGCCAGGCCACATTTCGCTCCTCATTGCAGATGATGTCAGCATCTTCAAGTCTACAAGACACTGTCACAGTTTGTAAGTGACTCTGGAATAGGGTTCCCACCTCATCCCTTTAAACCAGGACACATTATAATTACACAGGTTCTTAGGGTAATATAATGCACATAACTCCAGGGAGAAGGGCCAGTCCGCGCTTCTCCCCCGCAGCGGGTATGTTCTACAAGAGAGGCAGAGGTTGGCTGGGTGAGTAATGCTCCGTTCGGTACAATTTGTTTGAGGTACCGTGTGGGTACAGACATTGGGGGACTGGAACTACAGATTACCTTCAAAGTCAACCCATTTGGGGAGAGATGTGGGGGGGGGGTCACTTTGGTCACTTTGGTTGGGGGGCCCGTGGAACACAGCTTACCTTGGAGAGGTTGGAAAATACCTCTCTCAGCCCCCTAGGCTCCTCTTATGTGTAAGTCACCCTGTGTCTATTAGGGACATAGGGTGACCAAGAAGCTCAGTCTGGCCTGCCCAAACCAGACTTCCACAGACTGATTGGCTATGAGAGCTCCATGCGCCCTGCCAGTACAAACTTACAAACTATGTGGAACTTTGTCAAGGAAGCTGCCATGATGGATTGACTCTTTGGGACTTGTTACCCGACTAACTCAAGCATAGACCGATTGGAGGTCTGGTACCTGGTTAGTCTACCTTTAGGGGGGAAGATATGTGACGGTACTCACCGTCACTGGGAGTGAAAAACAGATACTTAATGGACACTGAGAATATGATAATGTGTATTGTATTTCAGGAGCTCAAGGACGGCTGTCTGCTAGTTAATTGGCTCAGGTTGATTGAATCATTGTCATCTGTTAGTTGCTGAGTGGAAATAGTATACTGTTTGTGTTGGTTGTTCTTTAGATATGTTAAGTATATTTCTCTATACAATTTCATCTGCATATGATAATGTAAATAGGCAACCGCTGACTTGATGGGGTAATTTGATCAGGAGGGGGAGGTCCATGCTGTATATAAATTCTGTGTGACTGTTCAATAAAGCAAAACTTGTACAAGCTAAGTTGTCGGCTAGCTTTGTATGGGGGCGGCTGAAAAATCTGATATCTATGTTCACGACTGGGAGGAAGCAGTGTGGGTCGTGGTTCCGTTACACCCTCCCTTCAGAGACAAGGCGGCAGGGCAGTATTCCAACATGATAACGACCCCAATGCATGTCTCCAGACCTAAACCTTATTAAGCATCTGTGGGGCATCTTCAAATGAAAGGTGGAGGAGCGCAAGGTCTCTAACATCCACCAGCTCCATGATGCCGTCATGGAGGAGTGGAAGAGGACTCCAGTGGCAACCTGTGAAGCTCTGGTGAACTCCATGCCCAGGAGGGTTAAGGCAGGGCTGGAAAATAATGGTGGCCACACAAGATATTGACTCTTTGGGCCCAATTTGGACATTTTGACTTAGGGGTGTGCTCACTTTTGTTGCCAGCGGTTTAGACATTAATGACTGTGTGTTGAGTTATTTTGAGGGGACAGCAAATTTACACTGTTATACAAGCTGTACACTTCACTACTTTACATTGTAGCAAAGTGTAATTTCTTCAGTGTTGTCACATGAAAACATATAATACAATATTTACAAAAATGTGAGAGGTGTACTCACTTTTGTGAGATACTGTAAATAAAAGGGTGCTGCAACGACTCTCAAATGGCAACGGTGTACAACATGGATGAAAAAGCTCACCAGCACACCAACAAGCTTATTTCAAAGTGCAAGACACACCTAGGAAAGGTGGGTTTTATCCCCAACCAAATGGGAAGGTGTTCTTCTGTGTAGTGACCTGAGGTTCTGGAAGGTTTATTTTGAACATAGGTACATAGGTGTGCGCAGCCTATTGCATTAGGGTGTGCACCCCAAAGTTTAAATACACATGCATGTGTTTGCCTACATGTATATGGCCCCCGTACATTACTCTCCCTGCTGGCAAAGTGAAATAGAAGTGTGTGGCACTTCTCTTATGGCAGAGCAGGTCCGAGGGAGATCTTCCCATCTCCTCACTGGCAAACAGAGCGATAATGCTAATGTGCCCTAGGTGATTAGGGTGTGCCCAGGCACACCCGGCACACCCTGTGCGCACGCCTATGCATAGGTAGAGATATTGACTTGGAAGAATGATTATATTAAATCTGTCAAGGAGATGTAATAGATTAGGAAGAGAGGTTTGAGGGTTGGATAGTGTTAGGATCACATTACATAGTACAAAAATGGCCTGGTATACAGGGGTTTAAAACAAGCTCACAGCTGGTACTGCAGCAGCAAGTTTGGTGTTGTCTTTTTTGGCAAGTGGTGATTGGCTTTCATTTAAAAAAGATCTATAGAGTTGCCCAATTACTAATACGGCACCAAGAAGTTGCTGACCCTCACCCCCAATCCCTCCGATATAGGCAACAGTGGTTCCCGGACTCTAATGTTCCTCCAGAGAGCCTGGGACCACAGTAAAATGCCCCAAACCATTATTTGAAAGGAGATCGAGGTACATATGTTCCCCAATCTCCCCTGCAGTGAATATACCCAGAAGCAACATGTATTATATTACTTGGCTCACAGTTGTCATTCCTCGGCTACTTTAGCTGCATCCTCAGATACAGTAGCCGAGGAATGACAACTGTGATCCCAGTGATGTAGGCTGCAGTATAGGGCAAGGGAGACCTGCCACCTGCTCAATGCTATCACATAGGGGCTTGCCCTGTGGACAATTTTGGGTACTGTAGTTTTTGTACCATTTAAGGACATGCAATTTTAGGGCTAGACATGTTTGGTATCTATGTATAAGACTCTACCCCTTATGTATTTTACACATACCATATTTGTGCTCTTACTCCTCTAGGAGCTGCTGGATATGATGGGTTCTTTCTTCTGCCATGACTCCTTAAAGAGGAAGTAAACCCTCCTCAGGAAGTTGTACCTATAGGTAAGCCTATGATAAGGCTTACCTATAGGTACTGTAAATATCTCCTAAACATGCACCGTTTAGGAGATATTTACCTTTAATGCAGCCAGTGACGTCACTGGCGCATGCGCTCTGAAGGAACGGCTGATCGTGCCGTTCCTTCAGAGACCCGTGCCGTGACCGTCGGCTCCCGCGCGCGTGCGCGGGAGTGACGTCACCGCGGCTCCGGCCAATCAGATGACCGGATGCCGCGATCCCGGAAGACGAGCGACATGTCATGTCGCCCGTCATACAGGTAAGCGGACGGCACGGCGGGGGCTCGTTCTAAGGTAAGTATTTCATAATGAGCTAGTATGCGATGCATACTAGCTCATTATGTCTTTCTCTTGCAGGTTGTAAAAAAAAAAAATAATTTTTAAACAAGTTTACAACCTCTTTAAGCTGCTCAGTCCCCGCTGACACATCTGTGTATCTTAAAAGTTGGAATGCTATCACTCTATAACAATAATACAGAAAATAGGCCACAAGGAACTGAATGGTAGATTAAATGGATGTATTATGGCAAGGAAGTTAAACAATGCAGGAATCCATAAACAGACAATTGAACATGTTTAAAGATGCTGTACTGGATAATGTGAACACTGACCCAGAAGATGGCATTTATTGAACTGTAGTAATGCTAAATCCAACTCAACTGATGCAAACAGGCTTAAAAATATTGGCATTAACTAACTTGTGTGCACACTACGCTTACAGCCATAATAGTGGGTATATTTGTTCCTGACAAAGGGGTACCTCTGAATGTGGCTAAAAAGTACCTGGCGTCTAATTGCCAACATTAGCAGGCTATCGTTGGGGCCCCTTTTGTAAGGTGGTGCACGTGAAGCTACCTCTTTAAGACCCCAGTCCAGATCATTTAGCGGTCTACTGTCCCAGAAGTCTCTGTCCTCACAGTCAGGTCCTCAACATCAGGTGCTCACAATCATGTTTCTACCGGTTCTGTCCTGCCGCAGGCACATACGCGGTAACAGAATCTCCAGCTTAGCAAGCAACCTTACAGTGTCTCAGGCCTCTGGCTCTCTGGGCACACAAATACAAAAGAAGAATAATCAAACACACATATGGTAAAATATTCCTGTAAAGCAAGGGGAGACCATAATCCAGCCCCTACCAATTCGTCAGCTGGCACTGACAATAAATAAAAATCACCAATGAGGTACAGTTCATAGATTGATATGCAGCACTAGTCCACAAGCATCGGTTAAAAGGAGCAGACAGATTGCCAAAAAGGACACCCCAGACTCCATGCAGTGTGTTGTACAGACCTCAGCAGCAGGTCTGCACTGTCTGGCTCCCCATACTAGACTGCCCAGATTTCTGGTAAATTGCCCAGCCGAAGCTCTGTCCTCTCCTCTGTTGTGCAGAGATCTCTGGGTAGTGAAGCCTCAGTCCATTAGCCTCTATTCATTTGCATTATACTGTGCTCCTTGCAAAGCCGGCCCTACCATGGGTCCCATTGGGTCTATTGGACCCAGGCAGAACATGGAGAGGGGTGGGACATTGACTCCCAATGATTTTTTTTTCCAACAGTTTTGTGTGTCATCAGTTTGTGGCATTTCCCCATCTCATATTGCTGCCCGTAGTGCAAACTGATGAGTATGAGGAGGCAAAGTGTCTCCTCCAGTGAGCGTCCCTCACGTGAACGTGGTGTGCTCAATGACGTCAGAAATCGGCGCGCTCCATCTCACGCAGGGCAAGCTATATTTTCTAGGGTAGCGGGCTTAGCAGACACAGGAGTGACAGAAGGACCTAGGACAGACAGTGGCTGTTTGGTGGACCGGTCTGGTGGTGAGTTATGGAAGAAGATAACAGTATATATAATGTTTTCTAAATGTTATATTTATTTAAAATAATGGATGTGGGGGCCTATTGTTGGGCGTGATTTCATTTTTTTTTGGGGGGGGGGGGGGGCGTTGGGCAGCATTTAATACTTGGACTCAGGCAACAAAATGTCTTGGGCCAGTCCTGGCTCCTTGGGAAACTACACGTCCCATGATCCATTGTGGCTGCTGTGGCATCTAGCCTCCCCCTCAAAGACTCTCCAATGCTACTTCCAGGAGGGAGGGCGAGGGAGTGGGGGGATTTTGCACCCAGTCCGGTCCATATTTCTCTATCTTTACTTGCACACAACATAGGAGTCCCAGTGCTCCTGCCGAGTATCGGTGGGGGGAGGACAAGCTGGGGCTTCACATATCTGGCAGTCACCCAGCTGCACAATGTTTTTGTGTGTTCCAAAATAAATTTTAGCATATTTCTTCCTAAAAATACGTTTTTGATAAGCAGTCACGCAAGTATTGTGCAACATAAAAAAAATTGCAACTACCACCATTTTATGGGTATCTGCTTTCAAAAAATAGATCATTGTTTGGGGTTTTAAAGTAATTTTCTAGCAAAAAAAAAATGCAGATTTTGACATGCGTGCAAAACATTTTAAAAAAATCCCCCAATAGACTAGAGGTTGTTGGCATTCAGGGAACAATATGTAAAAGTTTCAGGAGAAGTAATAGCAGAAGATATTTAACATGAAGTTGGAACAATGGGGGGGGGGGGGGGATTTTTTCCCAATGCACAGATGTCTGCTGTAAAATTCTTACCTGGGAGATTGTTCGCAGAAAATACCCGTATTCCTTTCACTCACCTGTATAACTTCACAGCTGACAATATTTCATCTGAATTCTGTTTTATTTTCAAGCTAACAAACCACCCCCCCCCTTCCTCCCCAACACCCCAACACCAGCCTCTAAGGTGTGCTGAAATCTTGGGAGAATGAATTGAGGTGATAGTGAAGGCGTACAGTAACACCGAGGAGCTGAGCGCTGGCCGTAAAATCAGCTTTTTTTCTTTCTTCCCTGCAAAGGTGACAGCCGGCAATAATTTTAATGAGCTTAGAGGTCCCTTTATGTCGCACCGAAAGCCCTGATAAAGCTGAATTCTACATCTGGGCTCTGGATCCCGGAAAATAAAGAGCTCATTAAGAAACAAACACATGTGTGAGCCTGATATATACAAGAGAATGTAGACTGCATCTGAGAGGAAGGGAGATCGGGTGTACATATATGTGTGTGCACCTTTATTATCAGTGTATGGTCATTTTTAAATTACAACTGCTGGGGGGGGGGGGGAGAAAGAAAGAAAGAAAGAAAGAAAGAAAGAAAGAAAGAAAGAAAGAAAGAAAGAAAGAAAGAAAGAAAGAAAGAAAGAAAGAAAGAAAGAAAGAAGGTACAAAGAAATGGAAAAAAAAAAGAAAGAGAAGAAGAAAAGAAGAAAGAAAGAAAGAAAGAAAGAAAGAAAGAAAGAAAGAAAGAAAGAAAGAAAGAAAGAAAGAAAGAAAGAAAGAAAGAAAGAAAGAAAGAAGGTACAAAGAAATGGGAAAAAAAAGAAAGAGAAGAAGAAAAGAAGAAAGAAAGAAAGAAAGAAAGAAAGAAAGAAAGAAAGAAAGAAAGAAAGAAAGAAAGAAAGAAAGAAAGAAAGAAAGAAAGAAAGAAAGTACAAAGAAATGGAAAAAAAAAAAGAAAGAGAAGAAGAAAAGAAGAAAGAAAGAAAGAAAGAAAGAAAGAAAGAAAGAAAGAAAGAAAGAAAGAAAGAAAGAAAAAAAAGACAGAGGAAGAAGGGATGAATAAAGGAAGAAAAAGGGGAGAAACGAAAAAGAAGGGGAGGAAGGAAAGAAGTATTGGAGGGAAATTGAAAGAAAGTAAGGAAGAAGGGAAGGAAGGAAGAAGGAAAGAAGGGAGGGAAGGGAATGAAGGAAAGGGAGGAAGGAGAAAAGAAAGACAGAGGAAGGAAGGAAGGAAGGACGGAAGGAATTAGAAAAGGAAGGGAAAGAGGGGAGAGGGAGTAAGAAAGGAAGAAGAGAAAAGATGGAAGAAGAAATATAAAGAGAAATAAAAAAAGGAAAGGAAGAAGGAAAGGAAGCAGCAGAGGGAGAGTAGAGGGGAGGAAGGGAGGAAGTAAGCAAGGAAAAAAGGGAGGAAGAAAGAAATGAGGGAAGGTAGAAAGGAAGAAAGACATAAGGGTAGGGATAAAGAAGAACAAGGAGGCAAAGAGGAAAAAGGGAAGATAAAAAAAAAAAAATTAGAGAAGGGAAAGAAGGAAGAATGAGAGGAAGGACTGAAAGGGGGGGGGGGAGGAAGAATGGAAGGGAAGGAAGAAGGCAGACAGGAAGGAAGAAAAAATAATAGGAGGGTACCAAGGAAAGAAAGAAGGAAGGAAGAAGGAGAGAAAAGAAAGAAGAACAGTAGGGAGGTAGGAAAGAAGAAAGAAATATAGAATGTAGAAAACAATGAAGGAAAGAAGGGGGAAAGAAAAAACAGAGGGAGAGGGAATGATGAAAGAAAAAAAATGAAATAAAGAGGAAGGGAGGGAGGAAAGAAGGATGGAAGGAAAAGAGGGAAGGTGGAAGGGGGAATGGAAGGAAAGAAAGGGGGAAGGGAAGGAAGGGAGCAAGAAAAGAATTAAAGGGTGAACGAAGGAAGGAAATGAAAGAAAAGAAGGAAGGTATAAAGAAAATAAAGTGGGGAAAAAAGAGAAAGAAAGGAAGAAAGAAAGAAAGAAAGAAAGAAAGAAAGAAAGAAAGAAAGAAAGAAGAAGGAAGGAACAAAGAAATGAAAAAATGAAGGTAGGAAGGAAGGAATAAGGGGTTAAAGGTAAGAAGAAAGGGAGGAAGTAAAGAGAAAAGAGAGGAAGGAAGAAAGAAAGAAAGAAAGAAAGAAAGAAAGAAAGAAAGAAAGAAAGAAAGAAAGAAAGAAAGAAAGAAAGAAAGAAAGAAAGAAAGAAAGAAAGAAAGAAAAAACAGACTGGTGGTTTAACTCCCCAGAATCAACTGAATTATTATATTTATGTGGCTGACCCATTCTTTTATGGGAATAGAGGATAGATAGGCAGGTGTGTGTTACCTAACTTCTCCCCCCACTCCCACACACACACTCCCACGCACACACAAATTATCCAATCCCACATTTATCTATTCCTTTTATAATGTACAACAATATTATATTTTATTATTGTAAATAATATTTAATCTGTAGTCCTGATCCAGTGAGGGGATGGATGAGTATCCTCCTGAGGTGAAGAATTTACCTATTAAGTAAGCTCCATCCATCAGTAGCTGGAAATGAATCCGAATTTGTCTGGAGACGTCTCTTTATCATATCTACATTCCGAGACTCGGCTCCTCCTTCTATCAGACAGGTTTTGTCATCGGCTCAGTTCGGGATCACAGAGTGGATTGTTCCCGGCTATCCTCCCAGACGCTCATTATGATGAGGCCCGGAGATATGTTTGTCACACGCAGATTACTTCTGATTCTGTTTCTCTTACTAACTAGCGTAGGAGGGAAGTGGATGTTGTACTTGTTCTTCTAAGGTTTTTGATTATTTTGCATTTGTCAATTAAAATTTTACCTAATATCGGATATATGCTTTCATGTTAGGTGCATGAATGCGAATGAATATCTGAATGTTATGCCTGCAGCTGTTTGGCTGTCCGGCTCCTTTGACAAAAGCCCATTGGGCAATCAACTTTTGTTGAGCCAGCGGGGGTCACCAACTGTTCAGGAAATAAGGAGGAATCAGCTGAAATTCTAACAGTGTATGGTCAGCTTAACACTTCCAGAGTTCAATAGGATGGTAGAGGTTCTGGAGAAGTCCTGGAAGTGAGCATGGGAGGAGGTGGCGAGGGATCTAGAGAGCAGGAGGTCTTGGGAGGAACGAAGAGAACAAGTAGGTTGGTATTTTGGGACCACACCAGGTTAGTGATGTAGCTGGGGGCAGGGTTGTGGATGGCTTTGTAAATTGTTAGTAATAGGAATATAATTTGTCGGGTGCGTGGAAGCCAGTGGAGGGATTGGCAGAGAGGAGTAGAAGACACTGAACAGTTGGTAAGGTGGATGATTCTGCCAGCAGCATTCATGATAGACTGAAGGGGTATAGTATATGTAAAGGTAAACCAATGAGGAGGGAGTTGTCAAGGCGGGAGATGACCAGGAAATAAATTAGATTTATGGTGGGAAAAAAAAAAGAAAGAAAAAACATGGAAAAAAAAATTAAAAAAGAAAAAGAAGGGGGAAAAAAAGGAAAAGGTAAAAAAGAAAAAAAAAAAAAGAATGAAAAAAAAAAGAAAAATAAAGGGGACAGAGGAAACAAAAGGGAAACAAAGAAAGAAAGCAAAAAAAAAAAAAAAAAAGGAAAAAAGAAAAGCAATAGAAAGAGAAAAAAAAGAAAGAAAATAGAAAGGTAAAAAAAGAAAAAGAAAAGAGAAAGGAAAAAAAAAAAGAATGAAAAAAGAATGAAAAAAAAAAGAAAAAAAAGAAAAGAAAAATAAAGGGGAAAGAGGAAACAAAAGGGAAACAAAGAAAGAAAGCAAAAAAAAAAGGAAAAAAAGAAAAGCAATAGAAAGAAAAAAAAAAGAAAGAAAATAGAAAGGAAAGAAAAAGAAAAGAAAAGGAAAGAAAGCAAAGAAAAAATAAAATAAAAAGAAAGCAAAAAAAATCTAAAAATAAAAGAAAAGAAAGGGAAAAAATAAAAGAGAAAGAAAGCAAGAAAACAAGAAAGCAAGAAAGAAAGAAAGAAAGAAAGAAAGAAAGAAAGAAAGAAAGAAAGAAAGAAAGAAAGAAAGAAAGAAAGAAAGAAAGAAAGAGAAAGAAATCTTATTGGTTCTTGATCATTAGTGGAGATCAGTGGGGTCTTAGAACTAAAGAACGTATATTTTACAATGACACATAGATGAATGTATAATAAGCATTGGTACTGTATATAAATAAGCATAAATCTAAGCCATAAATATCACCACAAAAAATACAAATTGATTGTAAAAACAAGCAGCCAAGAACAGATAACAAGGGTAGTAGTAGTGAGTGGTGGGTCTTGGGGAGCATTATACGTGAGGGTCTCATAGGTACAATAATGTATTATATGTTGCAATATGGATGATTAAGCCAAAGGTCCCATGAGGTGTGGAATTTGTTTTGGGAATTATTTTTTAAAGTGAATAACCATTTATAAAGCCAATGTCGATTCATAACAACTCCAGGGATTGTTGCGGTATTAGTGGATTTCCATTTACACATTTAATTGTATTTGGCTGCAATCAAGATACTGTATGTATAACAGGGGTCAAGTCCTGGGAAAAAAAGTGTGGGAAGTCACCCAAGATCCCCATCCCACCTCAAAAATAAAAAAGTGTATGTATGTGAGTATATATATATATATATATATATATATATATATATATATATATATATACACACATACAACATACTCCTTTTTTAGCAAATAAAGTGCAACATTTATTATAAAGTGCCAGTTTACAAGGACACCTCTAAAATTCACATGCATTAACCAAATAAATATAGCACAGATGTAAAAAAATAAAAATAAAAAAAATTCAACCTGTATGCTATATTAACAAAAAAACACCACAATGTGTGATAATGGTTTCCTCACAGGGAATTTTTAACACACGTTGCAATGAATGGGGACCCCTCTTGCACTATGTCTCTATGCAGGGTCTTTCTGAGGTCTGGGGGCCACTCCTGCACTATGTTTCTATGCATAAAAACATAGACCCCGATATGTGGGGCTCCTCCTGCCCAATGGTGTCCGCACACTTGTTGGTCTGTGCAGAGGAGTGAGGCCGGGAATGCTGAGTGTGCTCGCCCGGGGCCCCTCTCCTCGGGTTGTCTGTATTGATTGTGCAAAGTGCAGCCTAGGCCCCGGGCCACTCACTCCTCACTGCCCATGAAATTTAGCCTGATCAGTGCCCATCAATGCAGCCTGATCAGTGCCCATCAATTGCAGCCTTACAAGTGCCCATCACATGAAGCTTGATCAGTGCCCATCAAATGCAGCCTTACTAGTGCCCATCAAATGAAGCCTGATCAGTGCCCATAGAAACATAGACATAGAAACATAGAATGTGTCGGCAGATAAGAACCATTTGGCCCATCTAGTCTGCCCAATATATCTGAATCCTCTGAATAATCCCTGGCCCTATCTTATATGAAGGATAGCCTTATGCCTATCCCATGCATGCTTAAACTCCTTCACTGTATTTGCAGCTACCACTTCTGCAGGAAGGTTATTCCATGCATCCACTACTCTCTCAGTAAAGTAATACTTCCTCATATTACTTTAAACCTTTGCCCCTCTAATTTAAAACTGTGTCCTCTTGTGGTAGTTTTTCTTCTTTTAAATATGCTCTCCTCCTTTACCGAGTTGATTCCCTTTATGTATTTAAAAGTTTCTATCATATCCCCTCTGTCTCTTCTTTCTTCCAAGCTATACATGTTAAGGTCCTTTAACCTTTCCTGGTAAGTTTTTTCCTGCAATCCATGTACTAGTTTAGTAGCTCTTCTCTGAACTCTCTCTAGAGTATCTATATCCTTCTGGAGATATGGCCTCCAGTACTGCGCACAATACTCCAAGTGAGGTCTCACCAGTGTTCTGTACAGCGGCATAAGCACTTCTCTCTTTCTACTGCTTATACCTCTCCCTATACATCCAAGCATTCTGCTGGCATTTCGTGCTGCTCTATTACATTGTCTTCCCACCTTTAAGTCTTCTGAAATAATTACTCCTAAATCCCTTTCCTCAGATACTGAGGTCAGGACTGTGTCAAATATTCTATATTCTGCCCTTGGGTTTTTACGTCCCAGGTGCATTATCTTGCACTTATCCACATTAAATTTCAGTTGCCAGAGTTCTGACCATTCTTCTAGTTTTCCTAAATCCTTTTCCATTTGGCGTTTCCCTCCAGGAACATCAACCCTGTTACATATCTTTGTGTCATCAGCAAAAAGACAAACCTTACCATCGAGGCCTTTTGCAATATCACTTATGAAGATATTAAACAAAATTGGTCCCAGTACAGATCCCTGAGGTAGCCCACTGGTAACATGACCTTGTTCTGAATGTTCTCCATTGACTACAACCCTCTGTTGTCTGTCACTCAGCCACTGCCTAATCCACTCAACAATATGGGAGTCCATGCTCAATGACTGCAGTTTATTGATAAGTCTTCTATGTGGGACAGTGTCAAAAGCCTTACTAAAATCTAGATATGCAATGTCTACTGCACCTCCACCGTCTATTATTTTAGTCACCCAGTCAAAAAAATCTATAAGATTTGTTTGACATGATCTCCCTGAAGTAAACCCATGTTTTTTTTCATCTTGCAATCCATGGGATTTAAGATGTTCCACAATCCTATCCTTTAATAGGGTTTCCATTCATTTGCCTACTATTGATGTCAGACTCACTGGTCTATAGTTGCTCGATTCCTCCCTACTACCTTTCTTGTGAATGGGCACGACATTTGCCAATTTCCAATCTTCCAGGACGACTCCTGTTACTAATGATTGGTTAAATAAATCTGTTAATGGTTTTGCCAGCTCACCACTAAGCTCTTTTAATAATTTTGGGTGTATCTCATCAGGACCCTGTGACTTATTTGTCTTCACTTTAGACAGCAATCTTAGAACGTCTTCCTCTGTAAAGACACATGCATCAAACGATTCATTAGTCATCCTTTCAAGTGGAGGTCCTTCTCCTTTTTCTTCTGTAAAAACTGAACAGAAGTATTCATTAAGGCAGTCGGCTAGCCCTTTATTCTCTTCTACATACCTTCCGTCCTTTGTTTTTAATTTAGTTATTCCTTGTTTTAATTTCCTTTTTTCATTTATATATCTGAAGAATGTCTTATCCCCCTTTTTCATAGACTGAGCTAGTTTTTCTTCTGCCTGCGCTTTAGAAGTTCTTATAACTTGCTTGGCCTCTTTCTGCCTAATCTTGTAGATTTCCTTATCTTCATTGCTCTGGGTTTTTTTTTATAATTACAAAATGCTAGCTTTTTATTTTTAATGATTTGGGCCACTTCTGCTGAGTACCACAGTGGTCTCTTCCTTTTTTTGCTTTTACTGACAAGTCTAATGCAATTTTCCGTTGCCTTCAATAATGCACCTTTTAAGTAGTCCCATTTCTCCTGGACTCCATGTAATCCGTACCAGTCTGATAAGGACTCATTTATGACTAATTTCATTTTTGAAAAGTCAAAAAATCAAATGCAGCCTTACCAGTGCCCATTAATGTGGCCTTACCAGTGCCCATTAATGTGGCCTTACTAGTGCCCATCAATACAGCATTACCAGTGCCCATCAATGCAACCTTACCAGTGCCCAGCAATGCTGCCTTACCAGTGCCTAGCTTATGCAGCCTTACCAGTGACCATGAATACAGCCTGACCAGTGCCCAGCAATCCAGCCTTGCCAGTGCCCATCAATGCGGCCTTACCAGTGCCCAGCAATGCACCCTTACCAGTGCCCATCAATACAGCCTTACCAGTGCCCAGCAATACAGCTTTACCAGTGCCCAGCAATGCAGCCTGATCAGTGTCCATCAAATTCAACCTGATCAGTGCCCATCAAATTCAGCCTGATCAGTGCCCATCAAATGCAGCTTTACCAGTGCCCATTAATGTGTCCTTACCAGTGCCCATTAATGTGGCCTTACTAGTGCCCATCAATACAGCATTACCAGTGCCCATCAATGCAACCTTCCAGTGCCCAGCAATGCTGCCTTACCAGTGCCTAGCAATGCAGCCTTACTAGTGCCTAGCAATGCAGCCTTACCAGTGGCCATGAATACAGCCTGACCAGTGCCCAGCAATCCAGCCTTGCCAGTGCCCATCAATACAGCCTTACCAGTGCCCATCAATACAGCCTTACCAGTGCCCAGCAATACAGCTTTACCAGTGCCCAGCAATACAGCTTTACCAGTGCCCAGCAATGCAGCTTTACCAGTGCCCAGCAATGCAGCCTTACCAGTGCCCAGCAATCCAGCCTTACCAGTGCCCATCAATGCGGCCTTACCAGTGCCCATCAATACGGCCTTACCAGTGCTCAGCAATGCAGCCTTACCAATGCCCATCAATACAGCTTGACCATTGCCCCTCAATGTAGCCTTACCAGTGCCCAAAAATTCAGCCTTACCAGTGCCCAGCCATGCAGCTTTACCAGTGCCCAGCAATGCAGTCCCATTAGTGCCTGGATGGATAACACACAGCGGTGATCTCCCGCTGTGTCACAGATCTTGGATTTGCATATCCCGGCGCGCCCGTCCTCCCCTCCCCCGGTCCTCCTCCTCCTCCAGCGGCCGCTGTAACAAAGTCCCGCCCCTTAGACCGGCTCCTAAAATACATGTCACACTGATTAAATTTGCCGGCATTGGATCAGTGTTCCGCCTATCACTGGAACCGGTCTAGGAGACTGGACTTTGTTACAGCGGCCGCTGAAGGAGGAGGAGGACCGAGAGAGGGGAGGACCGAGAGAGGGGAAGACACCCCCCCAATGTGTAGCACACCCATAGCAGGGCCGATCCTGGGCGTCACAATGTGCCATGCCCTGGGAAGCAGCGAGCGGGCACTGAGACTTGAGCTTTGGCGCCCCTCCTCTGCTTCAGCTCGCGTACTTCAAAAGCCAGTCCTGCAGGATGCGGCTGCTAACGGGAACGGGGTTCCTGCTGTGGAAAAAGTACAGGAACGCTGTTCCCATGCGTTCCTGCAGGACTCGTGTCCTGATGGAGAACAATCGCTCTGGAGGTAGCAGGGATATCTTCTATGTAGAAATGTCAGCCCTAAATCCTCTCATGGATGGGAGCAGGTTTGGGGAGGATCGGGCCATCTCCAAGCCCACCTGTTTCCCATCCATCCATCAGCATTCATGTGCTTCCATTGTGGAGGTTGAGTAGTGCTAGGACTGCAAGATATACAGGGTGCCGTGGAGAGGACTTATACATGCATTTGCAAATGTGTGTTAACTTAACCCCTGTTTTTAACCTACATTGTTGGACAGGTTTATTTGGTTTGTTAGCAGACTGATGGGTGAGTATATCAAGCTAGGGGCCGGCTGTTTTCCACACACCTCTTTTAGTCCCCCTTTTTCTTCAGTTTTTTCATTTTTGAGTGGGGAAGAGATAGCCAGCTCCCGAAACCAAGATAATGGCACGGGAGGAACAGGCACCCTGAGAAGAGTTGGCTGCATAGAAGACAGTTCTTGGTCTCTAGTTATGGTTGGGAGCTGGAGGGATGGGCTTCTGCTCACCCCCAGAGCTTGTGGATTGCTTGGGTGGGTTGTGCTTCATCCAGATTTTAGTTTTGCACATCCCCCCCAAGCATTCATCCCTTAATCCATGAGACTTGATGTAAGCAGGACTCTGATTGGACAATTTATGTGAATGGGCACTGTGATGGAGACATTTGATGTAAGGGGACAGTCTTATGGGAACAGTGGATGTAAGGGGGGATTCTGAGGAGGGGGATTTATGTAAGGAGGCACTTTGGTGTGGACATTTTGGGGTTAATTTACTAAAGGTAAATAGATGATGCGCTTTCAAGTGCAGTTGCTCCAGAGCTTAGCAAATGAAGTGAATCTTCACTTTGCAAAGAATACCCAATCACATGCAAGGAATGAAAAAAACAGCTTTTTTGCTTATACATTATTGGATGATGCAAGTCTGCAGAGCTTTCCCTCATATACTACGCTGTGGAGCTACTGCACTTGAAAATTGCACAGTTTATTTGCATTAAATAGTAAATCAACCCAAATACATCCATAGACCAGAACGTGAATATATCCATAGACCAGAGAGCAGATATATCCGTAGACCAGAATGTAGAAATATCCATAGACCAGAAAACAGATCTACACTACATTACCAAAAGTATTGGGACACCTGCCTTTACACGCACATTAACTTCAATGGCATCCCAGTCTTAATCTGTAGGGTTCAATATTGAGTTGGCCCACCCTTTGCAGCTTTAACAGCTTCAATTCTACTGTGAAGGCTGTCCACAAGGTTTAGGAGTGTGTCTATGGTAATGTTTGACCATTCTTCCAGAAGCGCATTTGTGAGGTCAAGCACTGATGTTGACGAGAAGGCCTGGCTCGCAGTCTCTGCTCTAATTCATTCCTAATTCATCCCTTAGTTTGAGGTCAGGACTCAAACTCAATATTGAGTTGGCCCACCCTTTGCAGCTATAACAGCTTCAACTCCACTGGGAAGGCTGTCCACAAGGTTTAGGAGTGTGTCTATGGGAATGTTTGACCATTCTTCCAGAAGCGCATTTGTGAGGTCAGGCACTGATGTTGGCGAGAAGGCCTGGCTCGCAGCCTCCACTCTAATTCATCCCAAAGGTTTTCTATCGCGTTGAGGTCATGACTTTTTGCAGGCCAGACAAGTTCCTCCACCCCAAACTCGCTCATCCATGTCTTTATGGACCTTGCTTTGTACACTGGTGTGCAGTCATGTTGGAACGGGAAGGGCCATCCCCAAACTGATCCCACAAAGTTGGGGGCATGAAATTGTCCAAAATGTCTTGGTATGCTGATGCCTTAAGAGTTCCCTTCAATGGAACTAAGGGGCCAAGCCCAACCTTTGCAAAACAACCCCACACCATAATCCCCAGTGCACAAAGCAAGGTCCATAAAGACATCGATGAGCAAGTTCGGGTTGGAGGAACTTGACTTGCCTGAAGCTCAACGCGATAAACCACCTTTGGAATTAATTAGAGCAGAGACTGCAAGCCAGGCCTTCTAATCCACACTGCCTGACCTTACAAATGCGCTTCTGGAAGAATGGTCAAACATTCCCATAGACACACTCCTAAACCTTGTGGACAGCCTTCCCAGAAGAGTTGAAGCTGTTATAGCTGCAAAGGGTGGGCCAACTCAGTATTGAACCCTATGGACTAAGACTGGGATGTCATTAAAGTCCATGTGCGTGTAAAGGCAGGCGTCCCAATACTTTTAGTATTATAGTGTATCTATAGACCAGAAAACAGATATATCCATAGACCAGGATGTAGATATAGACCAGAAATTGGATATATCCATAGACCAGAGAACAAATATATCCGTAGACCAGAAAACAGATATATACTGTATGTAGACCAGAATGTAGACATATCAGTATACACCAAAAAATAGGTATCTCCATAGACCAGAAAACAGATATATCCATAGACCAGGATGTAGACATATCCATAGATCAGAAATTGGATAGATCCATAGACCAGAAAACAAATATATCCGTAGACCAGAAAACAGATATATACTGTATGTAGACCAGAATGTAGATATATCAGTATACACCAAAAAATAGGTATCTCCATAGACCAGGATGTAGACATATCCATAGAGCAGAAATTGGATATATCCATAGTCCAGAAATTGGATATATCCATAGACCAGAAAGTAGACATATCTATAGACCAGAAAGCAGCTATATCCGTAGACAAAGTTTCTTGAAGCCAATATCTCAAGCGAGGAAAATACTCCAATTTAAAGTTTTCTTTCCTTTTCATTTCAGCTTACATAGTAAAATTAGATTATAAGAAGTGGGGGGAGTTTGTGCAGACAGAGTTTGTATAGTGTCTTCTCCAGCATTAACCTCCCCGCGATCCCTATATTAATGCTGAGTGTATACATTGGACATAGTCCAAGACGATTAGATTGCCTGCTCACTAACAGCCAACCTTGATGGTATCTACATTTAACAGTATTAAACTGGAACCTTTAGGCTGAATAATTTATGTGTGTTTTCCTCAAATATATTCAGTTTCAGTAAAAAAAAAAAAAAAATGGTATTATAAATGTATTTTATATTATATATATTATATTTTTTTATTATGGAACAGAAGGAGTGGAAGCTCTCAAAGGTGGATGGGAATTCTCCAAGCATTCAGATAACTAAGACTGGAGCCAGAACTTTTAGAGATTAGACATGGACCGAACACCCCCCTGTTCTGTTCGCAGCAGAACTCCCGAACAAGGGAAGTTCTAACCCAAACAGCGAACCCCATTGAAGTCTATGGAAGCCGAACAGGGAAAATCAAAGTGCCCATTTTGAAGGCTTATATGCAAGTAATTGGCCCTAAAAGGGGTATGGGGGTCTGGGTACTGCCCTAGGGGACATGTATCAATCCAAATTAAAAAAAATTAAACAAAAAAAAACAATAGTTTTTTCAGGCGCACTGATTTTAACCGCTTGCCGACCGCCACTAGTAGATTTACTGCGGCGGTCAGCCCCTGCCAGGCAGAGTGACGTTAATTAACGTCACTAGCCTGGGAGGGTCTGGGGAGCGAGCGCGCGCCCGCGGAGGCGCGCTCCCGCGCGGTCACGGACCCCCCCGCGCGTATGACCAGCGGACCTGATGTCCGCCGGCCACTCGCCGATCGTCGGGGGAGAGGGAGAATGTCAGGCAGCTTGTGTAAACAAGCTGCCTGTCATTCTCCTCGCTGTAAAGACACTGATCACACGGATCTAGTATGTAGATCCGTTGATCAGTGTCCTTACAGCTAGAGCCACAGCCAATCACAGTAAGAATCACGCCCCTAGGGACACACACAGCCCCTCCCTCCCAAATAAAGTTAACCCCTTCACTGCCAGTGTATTTTTACAGTAACAGTGCATATGTATAGCACTGATTACTGTAGAAATGTCACTGGTAACCCCAAAAGTGTCAAAAATGTCAGTCAAGGGTCCAATCTGTCCGCCGCAATGTCGCAGTAAAGCAAAAAAAATCGCAGATCGCCGCCATTACGCGTTAAAAAAAAAAACAACAAAAATGACAAAAATCTTTCCCTTTGTTAGTAAACGCGATAACTTTTGCGCAAACCAATCAAAATACGCTTTTTGCGATTTTTTTTTACCAAACATAGGTAGGATAAAACAAATTGGCCAAAAATGTTAAAAAATTTTGATTTTTACATTTTTTTTTTGGGGAATTTCATATAAAAAAATGTGAAAAATATTGCTATTTTTGCAAAATTGTCGCTCTTTTTTTGTTTATAGCGCGTGATCAAAAAATCGCACAGGTGATCAAATACCACCAAAAGAAAGCTCTGTTTGTGGGGAAAAAAAGGACGTCAAATTCGTTTAGGTACAGCGTCGCACGACCGCGCAATTGTCCGTTAAAGTCACGCAGTGCCGAATCGCGAAATACCCCCTGGTCTTTTAGCAGGAAAATCCTCCGGGGCTTAAGTGGTTAAAGATGCTTAAAGTGCAACAATAAAAATGAAGGAATCCTAAATATAGTGCCTTGGGGTCCCCTTAGTCTGCCTGTAAAGTGGTGCATCTGCAACATATACAAAACATGCTAAAGCAAAAATGACATTTGTAAAGAAAAAAAACAAATCGAATCACATTTAAGTTGACTCGCGGTTGAAATTGCCGGCACACCGACCTATTGAAAAAAAAAGAAATAAAGTGAAAAACGGTGTGGGGGCCCTCTCGGGTCTGGTATGGATTTTTAAAAATAATGTCATGGGGTCCCCCCAAAATCCATGCCAGACCCTTATTCCAACATGCAGCCCAGCAGATCAAGAAAGGGGGGAGATGAATGAGGGCCCCCCCCTTCCTGAACCATACCAGGCCACATGCCCTCAACATGGGGGGGTGCTTTGGGGCACCCAAAGCAACTTGTTCCCATATTGATGGAGACAAGGGCCTCATCCCCACAACTATGGCCAGTGGTTGTGGGTGTCTGCGGGCAGGGGGCTTATCAGAATCTGGCCCCCCTATGTGAACGCGTATACTTATTCACCAAAAAAGTGTCAAAAAGTAATAAAAACACAGAGAGAATCCTGGTATGGACTGTGGTGGGGACCCCACATTGTTTTTTTTAGCCTAACAGCATTATTTCCAAATGGTACTCTAATAACACACACAGTGTTTGATTTTAGAAATATGTTTACAGTTTGAATTAGACTGGAATTCTATGTAAAATTTGATTCTAATTTCAATTTGAATTTTGGAGATTCGGGCAAATTTGGTTTCGTCATTCGGAGCATTCGGTAAACTCTCCTTAGGGTCCTTTCAAACGGGCTTTCCACCCGGCGGACTCCGTATTGCTCAGAGGGGATCAATCCGCCAAACCCCGCTGAGCAGGCGGATGACAGGTCTGTCTCTGCTCACTATGCAGAGACAGACCTGTCAGATCCCCGCTCTCCTCTATGGGAGATCGAATGAAAACCGCCTGTCCATTTTCATCCGATCCTATCTATGCGATTCGATCCTCCAGACGGATGGAAAATAGGACCACCATCCGTCTGGATTTCAAGGACAAGATCGGATCGGATAGCAGCGGGTGTCAGAAGATACGTCACCGCTGACATCCGCCGCTCCATAGGGCTACATGGAGCATCCGATCCGGGCCACTTGAAAACCTGGTTTTCAAGCGGACCTGATCGGAAAGCCCGTGTGAAAGGGGCCTAATACTGCAACTCGGGTATTCGGATATATCCAAATCTCCGAATAACAAAAGATTTGTACGAACATTTTTTTCGGAACAAAACGAATCACACATGTCTATAAGCAACAAATGTCATGACTTTAAGTGGTTAATCAGTCCCTTTCTCTGTAGCCTCAGCTGCATAGATGAATGAATAGGAAGCACTCAGAGGCTTCTAGCTCATTCACAAACTGAAGCATAGGAAACACAATTTACTATGCTTCAGTGATGAATGGACACAGCAATGATTGGTCCTCATAAAAAAGATATAAAATTTATATAAAAGTAGTAAAAAAATATTAATAATATTGAGGGAATGTTCTTCCAGTGATAAAAATGATAAATCCGCGAGTCTTTTAAAACATGCAGTGCTTCTTCAATAACAAGCTTCAGTGCTCAATGTGCAAGATCCATCCACCTGTTATCCACCTTTGAGTGCAATACGCGCTTACCTGCAGCACAATAGTGTTGTGCAGTATATAATTACCCAATCCACCTGGGGGAGTGCAATAGCTTCCCTTGAATCCTCCTTTATTAAGAGTGGAAAAGCTCCATGATTGTATGTGGAAGAACAAAGTTGTAACGGAACCGTGACCCACAATGTGCTTGTGGGCTTCCGTAAAAATACTGCTTCCTTCAGTCTGAACATAGATATCAGACATTCTAGCCATAGAAAACTAGCCGAGACTAACTGGTATAGATCTGGAACCTTTATTGAACAAACTTACACCGAATATATACCTCACACAGGTCAGGTGCTTGATTACATTATCGTATTTAGATGGAATTGTATACAGAAACATAATTAACCTGAACTAATTACCTAGCCATCTGGACAGAAACAATATATGAATGGTAGTGCAGACCCAGACAATGTTATAATTAACATGCTAATTAACTCAGCACTGCAACAAGGCTAAAACAAAATACATTACACATTATCCTAAGTAATAAACACAGAGCCCACAGTAGACATTAGGTGAGTAAATCAGCACAATCAACAATGTGTGGAAGACAGGTGGTTGAGCTGATGATATTAGCATCTGCTATGAGTCGGACTGTGTGAAGCTTCTCTTATTAACAATAGGCAGCTAGGACTAGAGTCCCAGGGTCTTTATATATTCCTTGAGATATATTACATGACAAATATTACTGTCCCATTTGAGTAATCCAAACCATATTCTCAGTGCCCATTAGGACCATAATTATCTTGGACACCCTGTTTCCCTAATAGACACAGGGTGACTTACACATAAGAGGGGCCTAGGGGGCTGAGAGAGGAATTTCTCAACCTCTCTAAGGTAAGGATAGACAGATATGTTTTTTTCAGGGCCGATATCGATATTTTGGTCACAGCATATTGTTATCGGACAATATTTTGTACATTTAAAGTTTTAAAAAATAAAAACAATTTTTGACACAAATCTGGTACTGAACATGTTAATTTTTGTTTAATGCCTAATGGCTGGCTTGCTGGCAACCTGTGGTTGGCTGGCACCCTGTGGTGGGTGGGTGGCTGTCACAGGGGCTGTGGGTGGCTGGCTGGTACAGGGCATGTGGGAGGCTTGCTGGTACAGTGCCTGTGGGAGGCTGGCTGGTACAGTGCCTGTGGGTGTCTGGCTGTCTGGCACCCTTTCTGTGGGTGGGTGGCTGGCACCCTGTGGTGGGTGGTTGGCTGGCACCCTGTGGTGGGTGGCAGGCTGGTACAGGGCCTGTGGGTGGATGGCTGGCTGGTACAGTGCCTGTGGCGGGCAGGTACAGGGCCTGTGGGTGTCTGGCTGGCTCGCTGGTACAGGGCCTGTGGCTGGCTGGCTGGTACAGGGCCTATGGATGTGGGTGGCTGGCTGGCACTCGGCTGCTGTGGGTGGGTGTATGGCTGTAATACACTCCCGCGAGACTAGTCCCGACTCCAGACGAGGCTGTCCAAGGCGAGGGAGGCGGCCTAAGAAGAAGGAATGACGTCACAAAAATATCGGCAATATCGGCCAGTTCCAGGGCCGATACCGATATATCGGGGAAAGTGCATATCGACCCCCGATATATCGGCCTTGCCGATAATCGGTCTATCCCTACTCTAAGGTAAGCTGTGTTTCATAGGCCCCCCCAACCAAAGTAACTCCTGTTACAAAAGTGATTTCATAGTGCAGAATTTATAAAAACACATTTATTAATTAAAAAAACAACTTCATCCAGTACACTCACATTTTGAGAGGCTAATAATCGCATGGAATCCAATCAGATAAATCCTATTTAATGCCGTGAGCGGCTTCAGCTCCCCAGCTGTATGACACAGATCGTAGAAATAAACAGGTCTGACGTCACTGGCTCCTCCTACGCGTTACGTCACCGGCAGCGTTGCAGTGGGGAGCAGAAGAGGATCAGTGTCTGCAATAAGACAGTACAGCCGGATGTCCTGCTCAGCAGGTGCCCAGGCCCCTTTAGAACTGATGGGGCCCTGGCCCAGTACAGGAGTGCTGGCTGTACTGCCTTATCAGCGGCCCTGAGTACCGGGGAGGAGCCTGTACAACTGACTAAAGACTGAAGGGGAGACTGGAGGTCATTCTTGGGCGGAATGTTCATCAAGCCATCCTACACCTTCACAGCCCCCCCGGCAAAGGTCTCCACTCTTGCTTGGCGTTTTTTCTATCCTCTGTACAGTAGCGCTTCCACGTCTTTCTCCATAAATTCTCCGGTTATGTAAGTGTCCGCGGCTGGAAAACATGACACAAGCTTTACATCTCCAGTCTGTTTTCAGATTATAAAGTTCATCTTGATCTCACTTCAGGGATTTGCGTTTGCAGAGCGATGATGTGATTGTTGCTGTAAGGAATCTGAAGTTTAATAAGCTGATGTTTTCCTCGTCCTCCGCTCGGTAACGAGACATCTGGACTGAGTTTGATAGCGAGCCCTCCACGCAGCGCACGGCACCTGAAAAGTATTAGCCCTCCGCACCACAGATAAAAATCGCCTTTCACAAGAAAGCCAATGTGCGACAATGTAACCGGAGAGGCGACATTTAAGACCTCGGAGTGCTTGGAAATGCATGCTCACCGGAAAATACGGGGCTCACGGCTCAAACCCAAGCAATGTCTGATTTCAGCTCAATTTCTATAGATCCTACTGATGGATACAATGTATCTCCATTGAGGGTATCCAAACTGCCCAGCTACTGGACTCGAATTAAAGAGGTCCATTTAGGCCCCTCCCTGGGTCTTAAGGCAGGGAGTGGGACAGACTTCCTGATCACGACCTCTGTGATTGGCTGTCACAGTGGTCACATGATCCGAAGCAGAGCCGGATCCAGCCTATTTGATCTAGGGGTGCAGTGAATAAATCAGGGGGCATAAATTCAATAGTGTGATAGAGATGAAAGAAGCCAGGATTCCCTGTTCACTCGGCATGCTTCTTTACCATGAGTCGCCAAACACAGAAGTAATGTATGACACGTAGGCGTGCGCATAGGGTGTGACGGATGTACCTGGGCACACCCTAATCACCCTGTGTGGTGCAGATTCCCCGTGCCCTACTGACATCTTCCACTGCCTTACTTACACCATCCACTGCACCACTAACAAAGTCCTCTGCCCTACTGACACTGTCTTTTGCCCTACTGAGAAAGTCCACTGCCCTACTAACACCGTCCTCTGCCCTACTAACAACGTCCTCTGCCCTACTGACACCATTGTCTGCCCTACTGACACCCTCGTCTGCCCTACTGACACCATTGTCTGCCCTACTGACACCGTCCTCTGCCCTACTAACAACGTCCTCTGCCCTACTGACACCATTGTCTGCCCTATTGACACAGTCCTCTGCCCTACTGACACCGTCCTCTGCCCTACTGACACCATTGTCTGCCCTATTGACACAGTCCTCTGCCCTACTGACACCGTCCTCTGCCCTACTGAGAAAGTCCACTACCCTACTGACACATTCCACTGTCCTACTGATACCAACCTCAGCTCTACTGACACCATCCACTGCTTATACAGATATATATATATATATATATATATATATATATATATATATATATACACACACTATTATCAAAAGGATTGGGACACCTGCCTTTACACGCACATGAACTTGTCTATGGATATGTCTACATCCTGGTCTATAGATACACTATATTACTAAAAGTATTGGGACGCCTGCCTTTACACGCACATGAACTTTATTGGCATCCCAGTCTTACTCCAAAGGGTTCAATATTGAGTTGGCCCACCCTTTAACAGCTTCAACTCTTCTGGGAAGGCTGTCCACAAGGTTTAGGAGTGTGTCTATGGGAATGTTTGACCATTCTTCCAGAAGCGCATTTGTGAGGCCAGCTCAGGCATTGCATTTGAAGAGAAGGTCTGGCTCGCAGTCTCCGTTCTAATTCATCCCAAAGGTTTTCTATCGGGTTGAGGTCAGGACTTTGTGCAGTTCAGTCAAGTTCCTCCACACCAATCTTGCTCATCCATGTCTTTATGGACCTTGCTGTGGTGCAAGCTGGTCTGGGGAAGGCTGTATGAGCCAAAATGTGTTGCATTTTGGACACTGTGTCCTTTTATGTGTAGCCAATAAAGAAATTTTGTCAAAAGTACAACGACCGACCGGCTATACATGCTATGGACCTCTTTACATCAGAGTCCCCCCCCCCCCCCTTACATCAGGGCTCCTATAGCAGTCCCCCGTTATATCATCTGTCCTCATCAGGGGTGGATTTATTAAAGGCCAAGAGACTGTGCACTTTGCAAGTAAAGTTGCACTCATTTTCCCCATAGCTTAGTAAATATGGTAAGCACCTGATTGGGTTTTCTGTACAAAGTGAAGCTTTGCCCCATTTATGTGAGTGAAACAGCACAGTCTATTTGCCTTTAGTAAATCAACTCCAATGTCTCCTAAACTCTAACCCTGAAGTGTAGCCCAACAAATAACCCCAAACGTCAACCATAGCCTGATCTTAATCTAATTCATAAATGTAACTCATAAAGTATAACTAAAGTCAATCATTTTTTTTAAGTTTTGGATGGAATAGAGAGGGATTAGACCCCCTGACAGTTTTTATTGCTGTCTTTGCCCCCATTCAGGAGATTTACCCTCTCTATTGTCCTGTTTACCATTATAATTGAAAATGAAAGTAAAAGAAAATCCCAAATTTTGGGTTGTCCCCAGAAAAGTAATAGGGGGAAATCTTCCAAGGGGGACACTAGTTCTGGTGGCCTGGGCGTCCCCACGGAATTCCCTTAATTTAAACGAATTTGCTCTCACTTCCCGTTTGGCTATGGGACAGGAAGTGAAGGGAAATCGCAGCAATGGGACACAGATGGTTAAAAAAAAAAATCTGACAGGGGGTATAACCTTCCTTTACTCTATCCAAAATGAAAAAAAGTTTTGCCTATAGTTCTACTTTAACTCTAAGTTTAACTTTCTAACACATATTCATCTTGTCCTTGTTGAAAGCATTAAAGTAATACTAAAATCACAATGATTTACACTGTCCCTTCTATTTCTGTATGTAATTATTTTAATAAACAAAAACATCTAAGTACCTTTTTCCTAATAGAGATTCAGCTGTCACATGACCCAGCTCTCTCCCAGCCTGTCTACAGGGAAACATAAGCAGGAGGAACTTCTAGTCCTCTGCTGCTGGTCATGTGTTCAAAGTAAAAAAACAAAAATAAAACCAAAACAGCCTTTGGAATACAGCCAGGGCCATCTTTAACACAGGACAAAAGGGACAGCTGCCTCAGGCCCAGTCATTGTTGTGAGGCCCATTAATAAGTGGATTCAGGAGGGCCCATGAAAATGTTTGCCCAGGGTCCAATCAATATTAAAGATCGCCCTGAATAAAAGAAAAAAAAAAAAATAATTATTATACATTATAATATATTATAATTCTAATAATAATTATATAATAATAATAATATAATATAACATAATAATAAGTATATTATATTATATTATATATAAGCAAAAAAAATTATTATCATGAAACTGTTTTAAATTGCCATACAAATATATATTCAAAATCAAATCTTTATTATTTTTTGGCAATAACATGGTGTGGGGGGATCTCTGCCAGTCACAGGCTGTGTCATGTCGTTCCAGCCTGTGTCTTAGAATAAGAGGGAGGTGAAGCCTCCATAAATCTACATGTAATATCCCGCCCCCCTTTGTGTTTAGCTAGACAAAAAACACGGACGACTCCGAGTGTCGGCTCCCTCCTCGTCTCCCGCTGACATCTCTGGCTCTGCAGTTTCGGTGTTGGCTATACCACTCCGCGACCATCACTGGACCCTTCAGATGAGCAGCTACCTTTACTTTAATGTGAGTTACTATTGTATGCTTCATTACTATTAAAACTACTGCCCTTAGAGGCCCTCTTGTTGTTTCTTCCTTTGTGTGTAGCTGGTTGGTGGGCATGGAGGGGGGGGAGGGAGAGAGTGGGCTGTCATTCGCCAATGTGTATACACCCACATATGTGACTCTATAGTCACATGGGCTGCTCAGGTGTGATAGAGAGGAAATGCTCAGAGTAGAAAATACACTGAAAACTGAGCTGCCAACACTGCTCTGCAAAATCCCCAACTGCAGTGGGGACACGGACAGAAGGGGAAGATAGAGAACAGCAGAATCATCCAGGGTTTTTGCAGAATACAAAAAACAAATCTTATATTGACTGAGTGAGTATGAACAGCAGGTAATATACCGTTTATTAAGGGTTTTTTATGATGTGGATAAGGCGTCACTTTAAGTCACTCTGCATTGGGACTGATTATCCTCACTACACAAAAATAAAGTAGTAAGGTATTTTTTTTTTTTTATGCCCTTCATAAAGGACTATTACCCATTCATACAATGTTTCCAAAGGTTTTCCAGCACTGGTAATTCTAAAAAAAAAAACAATTCAGGATGTTATGACAACCTGGCGGGTGAGGGCGGCCATGCTTTTATTTGGATAGTGCCAAGGCAAGAAAAACCTTTCCCTCAGAACAAAGGGAGGCTTTTCTGAGATTGGCTTTGAGCTTCAGCCTTATCTGTCAGGAAAGCCAGGCAAATATTTTATTAAGTTGGAAAAGCTTATTTGGAGGACCTGAAAGGACCTCATATATCCATCATTGTCATCCATAATCGCAGCTAAGAGCCGAACTTGAAGTCTGTAGCTTGTCAGCCTCACGGACAGATGTGGAGGTGATAAGAGAAAGCGCGGTGATTGAGTTCTCAGAAGTGTGATACACAATACTCTCCGAGAAGATGGGGTTTCCACTTTCCACCATCCTAAAACTTGTATGTTGTATGAAATGCCTAAATTGTCTAATATACCGGACCCATCCCAGTCCTGTCACAGCGTAAAAAAAGTTGCAGGTGATTTCCATAATGGCCATAGAAGACCTTTTAGATGATGGAACAT
The DNA here is from genome assembly GCF_965119305.1 of Pelophylax lessonae. Classification (NCBI taxonomy): domain Eukaryota; kingdom Metazoa; phylum Chordata; class Amphibia; order Anura; family Ranidae; genus Pelophylax; species Pelophylax lessonae. The sequence goes on along the minus strand of NC_138775.1, from coordinate 287,518,527 downwards.
TTCAAATAGAAAATTCCACAAGTGTATCCATTCTGACATGGGTATTTTTAGATTAGTTTGTTACTAACTGGAACATGTTCTTGGCCAAAACGAAACTGTGTGTTCTACTTTTTCCTTATGATTGATTGGTTCACTTGTTGATGTGCTACCTGTGTTTGGCTGGTCTTGCATGTTTTTGGCTGTTTCCAATCATGAATTTATGAAATTTCTCTCTTTTTTTGATACATTTTTAGTAAGAAATCCAAGTTCAACTTTACAAAAGGGAGAAACAGCCTTCTACTGTGCATCAGTGGTCTCAAAATTGCGGCTCGCGGACCAGATGTGTCCCTTTGCTGACTTTATGCAGCCCTCTGGGCACTATTCCTTCTACTGACACCAATGATGGGGCACCATTCCTTTCCACTGACCCCAATAATGAGGGACTATTCCTCCCACTGACGCCAACAATGGGGCACTATTCCTCTCACTGATACTAATGGTGGGGCACCATTCCTCCCACTGACACAATAATGGGACACTATTCTTCCCACTGATACCAATTATCAATGATGGGACACATTTCCTCCCACTGACACCATCTTCTAAGTACTCCTGTCTACAACATGTGGAGACCTTAAACCAAGCATCCTTCTTTTCTCTCTGGTAAACCTTACCGGATTTTAATAGTGCACAGCTCTCCCTGGTATATATGAAGATTCAAGTGGTATGTATTGACCATTGAGATGTTCTAACAAAAATTATTCCTACATATATCCACAATTTATAGTGTTAATTCTTTGTTCATATAGGTGATACAACATGGTTTGAATCTTGTTTGACCCCTGAAACGCCTTGTTTTTACCTGAAACGCGTAGGGTTTCTTGTTTATTTACCATATGCACCCCAAAATCTTCTATACCTTGTATGAGCTGTACTTGCATGCAATTTTTTAGAATACATTGTGTTTGTTATTATTATTTTTTCTTGTCATTCTTAATGTACAAGCAATAAAGTGTTTGATGTTTTTCATATATGTTATTACCTTCTTTTTGGAGTGTGCAGTTGCATACACAGTCCCACCAATTTGGGGCTTTCCCTTTTCCTCCCACTGACACCAACAATGGGGCACCATTTCTCTCACTGGTATTAATGGTGGGGCACTATTCCTCCAACTGACACAATAATGGGGCACTATTCTTCCTACTGATACCAATGATGGAGCACTATTCCTCCTACTGATACCAATGATGGGGCACTATTCCTCCCCCTGATACCAATGATGGGGCACTATTCCTCCTACTGATACCAATGATGGGGCACTATTCCTCCTACTGATACCAATGATGGGGCACTATTCCTCCTACTGATACCAATCATGGGGCACTATTCCTCCCCCTGATACCAATGATGGGGCACTATTCCTCCTACTGATACCAATGATGGGGCACTATTCCTCCCACTGACACCAATGATGGGGCACTATTCCTCCCACTGACACCAAAGATGGGGCACAATTCCTCCCACTGATACCAATGATGGGGCACTATTCTTTCCACTGACACCAATGATGGGGCACTATTTCTACCACTGATACCAATGATGGGGCACTATTCCTCCCACTGACACCAATGACGGGGCACTATTCCTCCCACTGACACCAATGATGGGGCACTATTCCTCCCACTGACACCAATGATGGGACACTATTCCTCCCACTGACACCAATGATGGGACACTATTCCTCCCACTGACATCATTTGATGGGGCACTATTCCTCCCACTGACACCAATGATGGGGCACTATTCCTCCCACTGACACCAATGATGGGACACTATTCCTCCCACTGACATCATTTGATGGGGTACGATTCCTCCCACTGATACTATTTCTTCTCCTACCGACCACAGGCGCCATGTAATTTTCTTACTCCCACTGACAACCAAGTCTGTCAGTGTCAGTGGGCATAATCCTACCGACACTAGGACATTTTCAACTACCACTAGCCACACTCCGGGCCCCATGAAGTCTGAAGGAAAGTAATCTGGCCCTTTGTTAATAAAATGTGGAGACCCCTGTTCTACAAGAATACCTTTATGTTCTAACACAGGGGTCTCCAAACTATGGTACAGGGACTGAATTCGGCCTGCTGCAAAATATTATCCAGTCCTCAGCTAGGGTCATTGGCCTCTCACAGGTATTCACGTCAGCCTATGGTCCACATTTCTCCACAAAATCCACAACCAGTACCTGTCTGTCCAGACCCGCTTTTCAGGCTCTCAGCTATGCTGTATATGTGTGAGGTAAGAGAGGACTCTGATGGGCACCATGATATAAGGTTGCAGCAAAAAAGGTTCCTGCTCTACTTGCATTGACTTCTGTTAAATAGTATCGCAAGCTGCAATGAAATCGGAGATCCATATCGCACAGATCTGCAGCTTTGAAATCGCTCCGAAGTAGTTTGATTTCAAAGCCGCACTGGTGTAAACCAGGGCTTAAAGGTATTATTAACAGACCCAAGGAAGGCAATTAGGAGATGTTTATTGTTAGTTTACATTTTTTTTAAGCTTCAAACACATCAGCCTATTGCCCAATAATAGTTTTACAATGACTTCTGCTTTGTCTAAGTGTTTATTGAAGCAACTCAAAGATATTCAATTCCACAAAAATGTTATATGAACCAGGGCAGGATCTTTTCTGTCTGATGTGGGGGTGCAGCAAAAAATGTCAGGGGGGCAGAGGATAGGAGGTCAGCAGGGCAGTGTGCGGGGGTTAGCAGGGCAGAGGATAGGGTCAGCAGTTTGTAGGGCAGTGTACAGGGGTCAGCAGACCTGAGCAGTAGGGGTCAACTTAGCAAAGGATTGGGATCAGCAAGGCAGAGGACAGGGGTCATTGCTGTCATGCCAGACATTAGGAGTCATTACTGGCAGGAGAGAGGACAGGGGTCATCTCTAGCATGGCAAAGGACATTGGTCACCATTGGCAGGAGAGAGGACAGGGGTTACCGCTTGCAGGAGAGAGGACGGGTCACTGCTTGCGGGAGGGAGGACAGGGGTCATTGTTGGCAGTAGGGAAGCATGGTCATCGCTGGCAGAAGGGAGGACAGGGGTCACTGCTGGCAGAAGAGAGGACAGAGGTCACCCCTGGCAGGAGAGAGGACAGGGGTCGCTGCTGGCAGGAGAGAGGACAGTGGTCCCTGCTGGCAGGAGAGAGGACAGCAGTTGCCGCTGGCAGGAGAGAGGACAGCGGTCGCCGCTGGCAGAAGAGAGGACAGCGGTCGCCGCTGGCAGGAGAGAGGACAGCAGTCGCCGCTGGCGGGAGAGAGGACGGGTCATCGTTGGCCGGAAAGAGGACAGGGGTCACCGCTGGTGGGAGAGAGGACAGGGGTCACTGAAGGCAGGAAAGAGGATAGGGGTCACTGCTGGCAGGAGGGAGGACAAGGGTCACCACTGGAAGAAGTGAGGACAGAGGTATCCACTGGCAGAAGAGAGGACAGGGGTCACCGCTAGAAGGAGAGAGCACAGGGGTGGGCATTGGATTTCAGCTACAGTGTATGCTGTGGGAAGGAGAAGATCTTTCTGCCTCAACATCAGGCGTAGTGGGTGTCTTTGGGGGAGCACAACTGAAATCTGGTAGGGGCACAACCCACTTAAGCGCCCACCCTAGATCCAGCCTTGATATGAACAGGTTCTGTTGGCAAATGACAGATTTGCCAGGTTGGCACATTGAGCCTGACAGTTAATGAGTGATTATGAGACCCATTACATGTGGCAGGTGAAGAAAGATCAAAAATGAGAAAATAAAAGTGGCGTATTAAGAGACGTCACATCTCCCATTAGTGACAACTGATCGATGACATGACCTCACTTTTGTAAGTGACAGCTGATAAGAAATTACATGACACTTTACAAGTGGCAGTTGATGAGAGATAACATGACATATTCCTTAATGTTGATAGTGGAAGCATTCAAGAAAGAACTTCAGTCTAAATTTCTTAAACCAAATTCATACCATTCTTGAAACGACCTTTTAACAACTCAGGAAATTTTATTTTTGGAACTCAAACCTCTCCCCTGCCTTTGTGTCATTTCAATCTGCAGCACAATGATTACAGAAGACCACAAGATTAAATAATTCCACAGTCTATTAAAAATAATGTTGCAGCAAATGTACTTCTGTTATTCCAGAGGAAATGATAAAAGTAGCGACAGAGCAAAAATGAGCTTAGTGGCCTACCATGGAAAGCTGGCAAATTGCACCCAATTCAGCATGGACACGGGCTGTAAAAACGATTTAGTGAATATTCAGGGCCATGATGGCAATGGCAGTTGTGCCAACATGCCGGGTCGTTTACCTGGCCAATAACAGCAATGAACTGGCGGCTCTCCTAATTCCAGGTCTGCAAGGAGTTTGCTTTGCTGTGTTCGGCCAGTCAGCTGTTGACAGCTGTTTCCTAAAAGCCTGATCAGTTTCCCGTGTGTACAGTGTTTTTAGCATCTCAGGAACATTTTTGCATGTGAACTTTTCCAGGTTCTAGATGGCTTTTATAATGTAGTGCTCAGTTTTCTGGCTTGCAGATCCAGTACTAATACTATGGAAGTTCGTAGCCAACATTGAAAGGTAGTTTCTGGAGATACTGTAAATCAAGCTGAAGTTTCTAATGACATTGCCTATTAAGGTCTCCAAAGCCTGGTCTATTTATCATTATATTTGATGGGCAATTTACCAAAAAAAAATTTTCGCCCACAATTCCTTTCCATTCCCAGATTTGCTCAAATATTTGACCACCACAACCTCTATCAAAAGTCTACCAAGAATATTTGAGGAAATCTTTTGTGCCCAAATTCACTTGGAGAATTTCTCACATAACCCTTGATAAACAGAACCCATAGAACACTATTACAAGGATTTGAGAATTAAAGTCCTGGGAGGTTGAATTCTCAAATTGTCAGGTCTGTCAGGAGACTCTAACTGTTTATCCGGTTTCCTGAACGGTAGTCTTCTTATCCCAGTATCAGGTGGAAGGGCGGTTGAGATCCTACAGCCAGAAATATGGGACCTCAAAAGAAAGTGCACACAGGCTATATCAAGGAACACCAAACAAGCACTCCCAGTTAGTAGAGAGAGAAGTCAGCCAACCAAGATCAGCAAAAATCCAAAGGAGTGGTCCACAAGGCAAAGTCAGGAACAGGCAGAGTTGGCAACATCAATCAGTCAAATCCAAAGGGGTAGTCCAAGAGGCAAGAAAAAAGAATTGTTATTCTACATAAAGATGGCCTAGGCTATAAGAATATTGCCAAGACCCTGAAACTGAGCTGAAGCACGGTGGCCAAGACCATACAGGGGTTTAACAGGACAGGTTCCACTCAGAACAGGCCTCGCCATGGTCGACCAAAGAAGTTAAGTGCACGTGCTCAGCGTCATATCCAGCGGTTGTCTTTGGGAAATAGATGTATGAGTGCTGCCAGCATTGCTGCAGAGGCTGTAGGGGTGGGAGGTCAACCTGTCAGTGCTCAGACCATACGCCGCACACTGCATTAAATTGGTCATCACAGAAGGAAGCCTCTTCTAAAGATGATGCACAAAAAAAGCCTGCAAACAGTTTGCTGAAGACAAGCAGACTAAGGACATGGATAACTGGATCCATGTCCTGTGGTTTGATGAGACCAAGATAAACTTTTTTAATTCAGATGGTGTCAAGAGTGTGTGGCGGTAACTAGGTGAGGAGGAGTACAAACACAAGTGTGTCTTGCCTACAGTCAAGCATGGTGGTGGAAATGTCATGGTCTGGGGCTGCATGAGTGCTGCTGGCACTGGGGAGCTACAGTTCATTGAGGGAACCACGAATGCCAACATGTACTGTGACATACTGAAGCAGAGCATGATCCCCTCTCTTCGAATACTGGGCCGCAGGCCAGTATTCCAACATGATAAGGACCCCAAACACACCTCCAAGAGGACCACTGCCTTGCTAAAGATGCTGAGGGTAAAGTTGATGGACTTGCCAAGCATGTCTCCAGAGCTAAACTCTATTGCGCATATGTGGGGCATCCTCAAACGGAAGACGGAGGAGCACAAGGTCTCTAACATCCACCAGCTCTGTGATGTCATCATGGAGGAGTAGAAGAGGATTCCAGTGGCAACCTGTGAAGCTCTGGTGAACTCCATGCCCAAGAGGGTTAAGGCAGTGCTGGAAAATAATGGTGGCCACACAAGATATTGACACTTTGGGCCCAATTTTGACATTTTAACTTGGGGGAGTACTCACTTTCGTTGCCAGCGGTTTAGACATTAATGGCTGTGTGTTGAGTTATTTTGAGGGGACAGCTAATTTACAAGGATATATATTTATATATGTATATATATATATATATATATATATATATATATATATATACTGTATATATATATATATATATATATATATATAAATATATATATTATTTTAGCGGTGCATTTCACTCTTGGCCTGGAGTTGCGCTGAGTAAAGCTGTTTTTCAAGAACGTGTAATAGGGTAATAATGGAAGACATTGATCACATTACACATTTGAGACCACAGAAAAGGCCTTCACTTGAAATCTGAGATTTTTTTTAGCATTTCTCCATTATGTTCAGCAGAATAAGGCCCCGATAGGTCTCTTTGAAGAAGGCCATTTCCGCGGAACTGGAACTGGAAAATCTCTGCCTTGTGAAATGCTCACTCGTCAATGTCTGCACTTCGTCCCAGTCCAAGCTCTGAATCTACTTACGACCCAGCCAAGCCTGTTTGATATTAAACTCCACTCTCCAAATTGAATCACACTTGTCAGCCCCACTATGTACACCTACATGAGCGATGTTATGTTTACTATCACGGAATGTCGAATGTAAGGAAATAGAAGGGGTCGGGAGGGTCAAGTGCGTAATTCTAAACTTGCTGTAAAAGTCAACACAAGTAAGAATTATGAGAAGGAGATCCCCATCTCCAGGCACTTTAGGCCTCATTTGCAAACATGGCCAAATCCAAAAGGGAATTGAACGTGAGAAAAAAAAAAAAAAATGACCCTGCACACTGTTACTTTCTAAATAAATGAATCCATTACTTACTTGTATGGCTGGAGAAAATGTAACTTTTTTTTTTTTTGACAGGGATCAATTTAAGGGCACGCTTCATTATTGTGACATCACCGCACGTGTTATAAATTATGCCATGAATTGCTTTCCCTATAGATTTCGGTGCAGGCATTGCATGTGACTTGGGTAATGTGTGTTACATGTATCGAAGCAACGGTATCTATGTATAAACAATACATAATAGCTGAGTCTTATTGTGATAATGAACATGCACACTGCGTTAATAGAGGCTCAGTTTGTGCTGAGTGGGTTTGTACTATTGATGGAAAGGATCTGTCCTTCCAAAAAACTGGTAATTATTACTTGAATCACCTGCCAGATTTCTATATTTTTTGGGATGTTGATGTAGTGATTTCCATACCTGAGTTCTTAAACAACTAACAAAACCATGAGGAGGGGATCTTTCTGTTCTTTTTAGACTTTCCAAGTAAACCTGTTGCTATATTACACTTCTAAAAAGGTAAACCTGTAAAATAATAGAGAAAATTCTCTTCTTTCCTGCTGCCCATGCCATTGATTGTCTCTCTGATCTGAGAAATTATCACACACAGGGCTGGCCCCTGACATTGTGCTGCTTGGGTCCAAGAATGAAATGCTACCCCCCACCCTCCAAAAAAAAAAAAAAAAAAACCAGGCCCACCAAAAGGTCCCCACATCCATTATATATACAATCTTGAAAATATTATATATACTGTTATCTTCTTCCATTACTCACCACCGGACCGGTCCACCAAACACTGATGGGGAAAAGGGAACAGCCATTTTATTTATCAAACATTTATTTATGATTATCAAACATGTATTTATGATTAAGCAGATATATTGGATGTATACGTTGTGAGAAGTAATATTGTATAACGGCTGTTGTGTTCAAAAGCCATTTACACCTCCAGCTGTTAGATTGCTATCTAGACCTTTGAAGACCTGTTAAGCAAACAAGCCTTGGAAGTGATGTGAATGACCTTCCGCATATCAAAGAATGTCACCCAAGACTCAAATGGGACTTTAAAAGAATTTAGCTAGCTAGGTGCCACCCACTTCAGAATGTAGAAATTGTAATACAAGTCCTTAGGAAGATAGAGCAATTGTTTTCAAACCAACAGAATGTAATGTGACTGAATTGCTCTCCAAACATGTCTGTCTACCTACATGTTTGTCTGATAAATATAATTTTCAATCTGGCTTCAACAGTCAAAATGTTACTGAAACCCATGAGTTTTGGGGTTTCCCCTACAACACCCACTGTCTGTTCTCCTGTCACCCCTGTCATTTCTGTGTCAGTCGCACCCACCGCCCTAGAAGATCCAGCCTGCCCTGCGTCAGTTGGAGTGTCCTGATGTCTGTCGTCATTCCACGCACCACGATTATGTGAGTGACGTTCCCTGGAGGCGATGCACCGCTCCTCATACTCATCAATTTGCACAACGGGCAGTGGTATGAGATGGGGAAATGCCTCCCGTAACGCCCTTCAAACTGATGAAAAAAAAAACTGCTGGAAAAAAATCTTGGGCGTCAGTTTGCTGCCCCTTTTAAAGTGCTGCCTGGATCCAATGAACCAGTGGGACCCATGGAAGGGTCGGTCCTGATCACATACCTAATTGGAGATCAAGATGACAAAATGGCTTCCCATACGTCACCAAGTGGTGTATTTAGGTTTTGTGCTGCCCTAGGCTTGACAAAATTCGTGCACCCCCTTATTTAAATATGACTTAACCTTCCCTACCAAACTTACGCCCCTTCTTGTTTAAGACCCGTGCTGTCATCTGTAAACCACACCTCTTCCTCTTTAGGCTCCACATTCCTCTTGGACACAGCGGGAGACAATCAGCAGGTCCAGCGGGCTCGATGTCCACCAGGACACGCCGATCGTTCGGGAGAGAACAGCAGTCGGCCTATGTAAACAAGGGAAGAAAGCTGGAACACAGATCTCTGCCTTCTCATAGTACAACCACATCCTGCACACTGAGTAAGCACATTTTAGGCACACATTTAACCCTTTGATCGCCGCTGATGCCCCCCCCATCCCCTTCCCTATACTGTTGTGTAGTGTTTAGCACTTTTGCCTAGCTGCTTCTAAGTCAGCGGCTCTTCTTTGAGGGACACCGCGTACCCAGAAGTGCTGGTAGCCACCAGCACAGCCGGAAACCAGCGAACATTCCCCGGATCCCCACTGCTCGTCCTCCCACTGGAGTGGATGAACCGTTTACATGCCGGTTTATCATGCCCATCCTGTGAGTTTGCATTTGCCTGTTGTTATTAAACGCATCTTTTATACTGTATTTACAAGCCCGATTCCAAAAAAAGTTGGGGCACTGTACAAATTGTGAATAAAAACAGAATGCAATGATGTGGAAGTTTCAAATTTCAATATTTTTAATTCAGAATACAACATAGATGACATATCAAATGTTTAAACTGAGAACATGTATCATTTTAAGGGAAAAATAAGTTGATTTTCAATTTCATGGCATCAACACATCTCAAAAAAGTTGGGACAAGGCCCTGTTTACCACTCTGTGGCATCCCCTCTTCTTTTTATAATAGTCTGCAAACATCTGGGGACTGAGGAGACAAGGTGCTGAAGTTTAGGGATAGGAATGTTGTCCCATTCTTGTCTAATACAGGCTTCTAGTTCCTCAACTGTCTTAGGTCTTCTTTGTTGCATCTTCCTCTTTATGATGCACCAAATGTTTTCTATGGCTGGCCATTTCAGTACCCGAATCCTTCTTCTACGCAGCCATGATGTTGTAATTGATGCAGTATGTGGTCTGGCATTGTCATGTTGGAAAATGCAAGGTCTTCCCTGAAGGAGACGACGTCTGGATGGGAGCAAATGTTGTTCTAGAACTTGGATATACCTTTCAGCATTGATGTTGCCTTTCCAGATGTGTAAGCTGCCCATGCCACACTCACTCATGCAACCCCATACCATCAGAGACGCAGGCTTCTGAACTGAGCGCTGATAACAACTTGGGTTGTCCTTGTCCTCTTTAGTCCGGGTGACATGGTGTCCCAGTTTTCAAAAAAGAACTTCAAATTTTGATTCGTCGGACCACAGAACAGTTTTCCACTTTGTCACAGACCATTTTAAATGAGCCTTGGCCCAGAGAAAACACCGGCGCTTCTGGATCATGTTTAGATTTGGCTTCTTTTTTGGCCTATAGAGTTTTAGCTGGCAACGGCGAATGGCACGGTGGATTGTGTTCACCGACAATGTTTTCTGGAAGTATTCCTGAGCCCATGTTGTGATTTCCATTACAGTAGCATTCCTGTATGTGATGCAGTGACGTCTAAGGGCCCAAAAATCACGGGTATCCAGTATGGTTTTCCGGCCTTGACCCTTACACACAGAGATTGTTCCAGATTCTCTGAATCTTTGGATGATATTATGCACTGTAGATGATGATAATAACTTCAAACTTTTTGCAATTTTTCTCTGAGAAACCCCTTTCTGATATTGCTCCACTATTTTTTGCCATAGCATTGGGGGAATTGGTGATCCTCTGCCCATCCTGACTTCTGGGAGACACTGCCACTCTGAGAGGCTCTTTTTATACCCAATCATGTTGCCAATTGACCTAATAAGTTGCAAATTGGTCCTCCAGCTGTTCCTTATATGTACATTTAACTTAATATTTAATTTAATGTTATACTTAACATTTAATTTAACTCTTATTGCTACCTGTCCCAACTTTTTGGAATGTGTAGCTTTCATGAAATACAAAATGAGCCAATATTTGGCATGACATTTCAGAATGTTTCACTTTCAACATTTGATATGTTATCTATATTATATTGTGAATAAAATATAAGTTTATGAGATTTGTAAATTAGTCCATTCCTTTTTTACTCACAATTTGTACAGTGTCCCAACTTTTTTGGAATTGGGTTGTAGATGGCGCTGCTCTCCTTTCTCTTTTGTTGTACATTTCCACAGAATTCCTTCTAGCTCTTATCAGAGCCTGCAGCCTTCTACAGCCAGTATTTCTCCAATGTCCAGCAATCAGCCCATGCTTGAACTTGGCATTTTAACCAGAACTTACTCCTGCATATGCCCTCCTCTTCTCAGCCTGTAGAGTGCTTATGTTTTTGTTGTTTTTCCCTGATGACTTCACCTGTGAGGTTGGAAGATCTACCACATCCATAGAGTATCAGATGTTTCTTCATGAGGAAGCAACTAGTTCTGGTGAATCTTATTTTTGGTGAAGGCAACAGACAGACGGTGATTCATTGACATTGTGAAGTAATAACACTGCAACTATTTAATTTACACTTATAGACTTTTATTCACTTTATTGTGATCTATTCGATTTAATTTAACCACTTAAGCCCCGGAAGATTTTACCCCCTTACTGACCAGGCCCTATTTTGTGATTCAGCACTGCGTGAATTTAACGGACAATTGCGCGGTCGTGCGACACTGTACCTAAACGAATTTGACATTCTTTTTTTCCCCACAAACAGAGCTTTCTTTTGGTGGTATTTGATCACCTGTGCGATTTTTTGATCATGCGCTATAAACAAAAAAAGAGCGTCAATTTTGCAAAAATAACAATATTTTTCACATTTTTTTATATGAAATGCCCAAAAAAAATGTAAAAATCAAAATTTTTTTAACATTTTTGGCCAACTTGTTTTCTGCTACATATGTTTGGTAAAAAAAATCACAATAAGCGTATTTTTTATTGGTTTGCGCAAAAGTTATTGCGTTTACTAACTAAGGAAAGATTTTTGTCATTTTTGTTGTTTTTTTTTTTAACGAGTAATGGCGGCGATCTGCGATGTTTTTTTTTGCGGGACTGCGTCATTGCGGCAGACAGATCGGACTGACTGACATTTTTGACACTTTTGGGGGTACCAGTGACATTACTACAGTAATCAGTGCTATACATATGCACTGTTACTGTAAAAATGACACTGGCAGGGAAGGGGTTAACTTTATTGGAGAAGGAGGGATTAAGTGTGTCCCTAGGGGCGTGTTTCTAACTGTGCAGGGATGTGGCTTTACATGTAACAGCAGAGATCTACAGTCCTACATAGCAGGACCGTATGATCTCTGCTGTTACACAGGGAGGAATGACAGGCGGCTTTGTTTACATTAGCCGCCTGCCTTTCTCCCTTCACAGCGGACGATCGCGAGTGACCGGCGGACATCGGGTCCGGCGGTCACTCGTGAACAAGCAGGGGCGGGAGCGCGCCTCCGGCGGCGCTCGCTCGCCCAATATTGGCTCACAGGCCAGTGACCTACCCATATGTCACTTTGCCTGGCCAGGGCTGACCGCCGCAGTATATGTACTTGCGGCGGTCGGCAAGCGGTTAAAACTCAGTTTTGTTTATGTACATTTGCATACTTGTTGAAGAGTATCACTATTATTAATACATTTTTAATACATTTCATGTGTATCAAGCTAAAAGTTGTGCAATTTCGTACAGTTTGTTTTCTTTAGAAAGCAGTAACATCCTAAGTAGAAAAGCCTATTTGCTGCCAGCATGCTGCACAAAGTAATCCTCATTGTCTGTGTGGAAGCTGGGGTCCTTCTGCAGAGGTCTGACACAACCCCTGTGAGTCATACCCATAGTTCTGCTATCAGCTTATGCTGCCTGCTGATTGGAGAGCTCTAACTCTGGCTCAGCAGGGGTATGTCAGACTGCTGCAGAGAGACCTCTGCTTCGAGAGCAAAAGCAAGGGTCTTTTCTCTCCAGCATGCTGACAGAGGCCAGTCTTTCCTACTAAGCTCTGGGGCTCTCTAAAGGAAATGAACTGTAAGTTCAGTTGGGCTTTACTGATCCCAAGCAGTAACCAAAGATTTAAAAATTGTATAAAACAATATTGCAAATCAAAAAGAAAATAATTCTCCACATTCCTATGACATCACATAGATTCTAACTTATTGAAGCCAGCAGTCACTGAAAAGTCACCGTCCTTGGGACCTCCCCTCTAACGCGTTTCACCCAAAAGGGCTTACTCACAGACAAAGGGGAAGCTCAAGAGGAAGCTGTTTATATACACACAAATATATCACATGTTCATTACAGAATTGAAATGACTCCTAAATAATCACACCTTCCATTCTTAAAGGAGAAGTACAGCCAAAGCTTGTTTGGCTGTACTTCTCCTGTGGATCACAGGAGTGCGGTCTGTTCTGCACTCCTGTGACCCGTTTTCAGCAGACAGCAGGCTGAAGTCCACTGTCAGCTGACGTCACAGAGCCGATCCAGGTTCGGGCAAGATGGCATCACTGTAGTCTGGATCCGCCCACATGCCTGGACCGACACCTGGCTCGGCCTTTCAGCAAGCTGCTAAGAGCCCAAGCCAACCGCTCCTGCCCCCTCCATAGCCCAGCGCTCCAGTGAGCAAGGAGGGGGCAGAGCAGAGAGCCCGTGATTGACAGTCAGCAGCTCTCTGCTCAAGGAGATCTGAGAATCGAGCGGTCGGCGGTTCTCAGTCTTAGAGCTGGCGGAGGACAGATGCAACTTTGGACCAATGCTGTATCCACCTAGCTAAGTATAAATCTGCAAAAAAAAAAACAAACCCCATACTTCTCTTTGAACAGGAAATGGTGATGTACTAAAAACATGTTATTTGGGAAAAGACAAGAAATAAAAGGAAAGGAAAGTTAAAAAGAAAAGGAAAGGAAAGAAAAGAAAAGAAAAGAAAAGAAAAGAAAAGAAAAGAAAAGAAAAGAAAAGAAAAAAGAAAAGGCAATGGAAAGGAAAGGAAGTGGAAAGGAAAGGAAAGGAAAGGAAAGAAAAGGAAAGGAAAAGGAAAGGAAAGGAAAGGAAAGGAAAGGAAAGAAAAGAAAAGAAAAGAAAAGAAAAGAAAAGAAAAGAAAAGAAAAAAGAAAAGGCAATGGAAAGGAAAGGAAGTGGAAAGGAAAGGCAGTGGAAAGGAAAGGAAAGGAAAGGAAAGGAAAGGAAAGGAAAAGGAAAGAAAAGAAAAGAAAAGAAAAGAAAAGAAAAGAAAAGAAAAGAAAAGAAAAGAAAAGAAAAGAAAAGAAAAGAAAAGGCAATGGAAATGAAAGATAAAAGGAAAAGGAAAATAAAAGGGAAAATAAAAGGAAAATGGAAAAGGAAAGGAAAGGAAAGAAAAGAAAAGAAAAGGCAATGGAATGGAAATGAAAGGCAATTGAAAGGAAAATGAAAAGGAAAAGGGAAAAGGAAAGGAAAGGAAAGGAAGGGCAAGGAAAGGAAAGGAAAGGAAAGGAAAGGAAAGGAAGGGCAAGGAAAGGAAAGGAAAGGGAAGGGAAGGGGAAAGGAAATGCAAGGGAAAGGAAAGAACAAAGCTTGGGGGTAGGAGAGGATAGAAAAGAGGGAGGGAAGGGGGAGAAAGGGTTGGGGGGGGGGGGGGTGAAGAAGAGGATAAAGAGGAGGGAAAGGGGAGAAAAGAAAACAGAGAAAGAAAAAGGAAGAAAAAAGGGGTTGGGGATGGTCAAAATGTGGGGAGAGAAGAGGAAAGGGAAGAGGAGGGGAGGAAGGGGAGAAGAGAGGGAAGGGGGAAAGGGGAGGGGTAGAGAGGAAAAGCAGATTGTTAAGCTACCCTGGCAAGGGGGGGGGGGGTTCTACTCATAAAAATGTGTTGAATATTGCAAATTTGGTTACTATTGTTTATTCAGTTGCTTGCACTCTGATAAAGAATTACCATATAACTATTGTTTACAAATAATGAGAATGTAGCAAATGCAAAAATGAAAACCTGAACAAAGAAATAAAGTAGCAAATGAAATGGGGGTCACTGAATAGAAATGACGTGTCATAAATCACAATTAATATGAACAAGGTTATTTAAAGTACTGCAAATGCAACCACAAGTCAGCAGTGAATCCCTGGCCATTCCACAAGGATTATATGGTATCAGGCACTGCAGCTGTTCAAGCCTAAAGGAATTATTACTGGGATGTATTCAAAAGTTCATATATTATATCTTTAGAGACTATGAATTGGCACACTTGTAATCTTATAAAGGGTTGTACCTTCACCTTAGTTCAGAACGAATTCCTCTCTTGGTTTAATTGGATACATTGCGAGGATTGTTTGCTTGGTTCACAGTAGACTCTTACCTGCTCCTGTTCTGTAGGTTCCAGCCAAGTCCTCCTTCCTGGGAGCTCAATGAGAGGGTCTTCCCATGCCAGTCACATGATCACCTCCAGTAAGGGTCTTTGTCAGCTTGCTTTTGTTTGCTTCAATTAGTTTTTTTGTTTCCATACAAGTTTATAGAAATGCAAAAAAACCTACTGAAGCAGCAGAAATGTAATTATCAATGAATTCTGAATGATCTCAGAAGCGTCTCAAACTGATACTATTAACACATGCCCAAAGCCCATTGCCATAGTCCCAAAAACAAAGCTGCCAGGAAAAGTGGTGAGCCAATCACAGGAAATGTTATTTTTTTAAGGGATGTTGACTTTTTTTGCAGGTTAAGAAAATGATAAGTGCAGATTGAAATGGAAAGATCATGTTTAATCATTTATTTTGTTTAAAAATTACATAGTTGCTAGTTTTGGATCATGTTTATTTGTTATTAAACTAATGTTCCATATTTCCTATTGTTGTCACAGGGTTGTATGTGGTTTCTAAAGAAACAGCCAAAGCTGCTTACTTTCAGGCTGTTTCTCCGTAATTGAAGTATGCACAGAACAGTACAGGACTTGGTTGCATTGGAGTGCCCCCCCCCCATAATAAACTGCCCACCCTAAATAAACGTATTTAGGGAAACCGATAAACATATAAATAGGAACACACTTCTTTATTTATTTGTCATGATTTAGCCTGCAGTTATCTGCCTTTGAAATTCTTACCTCCTTGCTGCAGTCAGGGCTGGGGCAAGGGGTGGGCGAGAGGGTGGCTACCCTGGGAGCAATGGTTTACTGCAGGGATGGGGGGCACCTTCTTTCTGTTACAAGGCTGACAGGAGTATCGATAGCAGCAGTGATTTTGACAAGCGAGTGACAGCTGAGTTTATTATCCCCAAAGCTTGCACATTATGAATGGGGTGGAGGGGCGCAGTTTGGCATCTTTGCCCTGGGCTGGGTGACCTTATCCCGGCACTGGCTGCAGTGCTTCTGGTAAACCTGTGATCACCATCCACAACTCGACCCCCCCAGCTACATCACTAACCTAGTCTCTAAATACCAACCCAATCGTTCTCTTAGTTCCTCCTAAGGCCTCCTGCTCTCTAGCTCCCTTGTTACCACCTTCCATGCTCCTCTCCGGGACTTCTCCAGAGCCTCTCCCACCCTCTGGAACACCCTACCCCAATCTGTCCAATTATCTCCTACTCTTCCCACTTTTAGATGATCCCTGAAAACCCATCTCTTCAGAGAAGCATATCCTGCCCCCACCTAACAACTGAACTTTTATTTTCTCAATCACCTCACTGCTGCCCATGTTGCCTGAGCAACTTCCCAGTTATCCAGTAACTCTGTTCTTCTTTTTTTTGCCTGCTATTACATGTGTTTAGGATCCAAATTTCCCGTGTACCGACTCCGGCTTGTCTACCGCTTGTGCTTGCCTGTTGCCCACCTTGACTTCGGCTTGTTTCCTGGGTTTTCCTTCTCTCTCCTGCTGTTTGCACTCTCCACTTCCTCAGCTGGGTGTACCTGGGGGCCGTGACCTGATTCCAGCTTGCTGCAAGTCTATCACCACTATCAAGAGCCCTTGTGAAGAAGCAGGCCGGGGCTTAGACTCTGCGCCTTGGGATACCCCGATTTGGTGATCTACAAGGGCTCACTACCATAGACACCTGACATTATTAGGTTGTATCTTTTCCACTGATCCTTCCCCCCTTGGCTTGACATCATACACCATTATACACGTCATTGGTGGTCGGCATTGCTTTTTTTTATCCTGGGCCAGACAACAAATGATATCTTCACCTGATCTCAGACTTTGGGATGGGGATTTTCCGCACCCACAATCACGGAGGGTTGCATGCCTCACCCCACGGGGTGACCACAACCTCACCAGATGTACGTTACTTTGTTTTTTTCTTTTCTTTCTAAGAAATGCCTGTGTAAATTTTTCTAAACCAACAACTATAATATACTGTAGATAAGCATTACACTATTATGGCTCTCCCGTCTCTCCTCCTATTTTTGTGATTGGCACTCAGGACCATACCTTGGGTCCCCATTCTGCCTCTTCGGCTTGACCTTCCGGAACTCCAAGGACTACCATCTCTCGTACCCTATGCTGGATTTGTGTCTTTTTTATAACTTTAATAACTATGTAGGGGTCTTTCACACGGGTGATCCGATCCGCCTGTCAGTTTTTCAGGCGGACCTGATCAGATGCTCCATGCATCCCTATGGGGCAGTGGATGTCATTAGAGACATGTCCGCTGACAACCTCTGCTCTCCGATCCTGTCCGTGAAATCCGGACAGATGGAAACCCTATTTTCCATCCGTCTGGCGGATCGGATCGGATGGGATCAGATGAGAACGGACAGGCGGTCCATTCTCATCCGATCTCCCCATAGAGGACAGCGGGGATCTGACAGCTGTCATTCGCCTGCTCAGCGGGGATCGGCATCTACCCCCTCCCTCCGGGACCCTGCTCTCCAGCTGAAAGACCCCAAGAACATGTGCTCTTGGCATTTATACAGTCACCCAGCATGCACCGAGGCACTTTCCTCTGCCAATTACCAGGGCTGTACTAAATGCCTGTGCACTAATTTGTCAGGTTTCCTCCCACTGTCCAATATGCCTACCTATTGGACCAGTGTGAAACACTTCAAACAAACTGAGCTGCACCTGAGCACCATGAGCAGACCTCACTAACAGATCCTGCTCTCTGGTAGGCAGAGAGCAATATAGATTTACCTGGCAATCCTTCTGGTAAGCAGAAAAGATCCAAAACTAATAGTAACAAATGCATGTTACTATCTTTAAAAGTTCACAACTCTAAGGATCGTATGTAGGGGACTAACTGTATATCCTATAGAACAGATTGTAGACGCTATAACTTTTTGCGCAAACCAATCAAAATACACTTATTAGGATTTTTTTTTTACCAATAATATGTAGCAGAAGAAATATTGGCCTAAATTTATGAAGAAATTTGATTTTTTTAATTTTTTTATTTAACAGAATTTATTTAGAAAAAAGATATTACAATCCAATTGTATAAATATAACATTTGACAGATCAGTCAATAAAGGACACATGACATTCTATAATAAGCCAATCGGCAGGGAGTGGTATAAGCTAAAGATAGAAATTCAATTTTACCATTTGGGAAAGGGGTGGAAGGGTAGGAAAGTGAAGAGGGAGACAGTGGAGAACTAGATGGTAGTTATTTTTGATACATATATATTGAATAAGCTAAAAAAGAGATAGAGATTGTCAGAGGTGGTTACGTTATCAAGTCCACAGGTTGACCAGAGAGGGTGAAGAGTTTCTATGCGGTGACTGATACTTCCCGAGGTTAGAGAGGTTTTTGGAAGTAGTTGAAGGTGCTGGTTAGGAAGTCTCTGTTTTCAGGGGAACAAGTAGTTGTCAAAAAGTCTGCCACTTCCGAAGATGAAGGTTGGAGGAATCGGTTTCGGTGAAGTCTGTCAAGGTTTTCTCCCGATGCATGAGGGTAGTAAGATCCCTTTTGACATAGGTTCGTGGGGTGAGATGAAGATGTCCATTGTTTCAGAATGGCACTGCAATCAGTTAGAAGAAACACTTGGATCCAGTCTTTATGTTGGGTAGGAGCTTTCAGGTTCCAGGAACCAAACAGCATGAGGAGGGGGTCTTTTGGGATTTGAGTTGAAGTAATGCTTGAGATGAAGATAATTTGGTCCCAGAATAAGGAGATTTGATCGCAGACCAGAAGCGGTGTGAGAGAGAAGACCTTGGTGAGGTGCACCAAGGGCATAGAGTCGAACGCGGGTTGGCCGTGTCCGTTTACATTTTTGAATTCTATATGTTTTATAGCAGAAATTAAAAATATATTTTTTTCTTAATTTTCGGTATCTTTTTGGTAATAGCGCAAAAAAAAAAAAAATGCAGAGGTGATAAAATACCACCAAATGAAAGCTCTATTTGTGGGGAAAAAAAATGACATAAGGCTACGTTCACATGTGGGCGTAGAGGATCATGGGCAGAATCACTGCGATTCTGCCCACGATCCGAAATCATTGCAAATCGCGGGACGCCTGTGCGATGCCCGTGATTTGCAATGGCACCCCAAACGCTGTGCGATCGCGGGACGCATGACGCTCAAAAAAGATACAAGAGTTTCTTTTGTGCTTCATGCGTCCCGCGATTCTGTTTGCGCGATGTTACTGCGATTCGGCAGGCGGCAACATCGTACAGCATTAGGGGTACCAGTGCAAATCACGGGCATCGCACAGGCGTCCCGCGATTTGCAAGGATTTCCGAATCGCGGGCAAAATCGCGGTGATTCTGCCAGTGATCTGCTACGCCCACATGTGAACGTAGCCTTAATGTTATTTGGGTACAAGGCTGAAGGACCGTGCAATTGTCAATTAAAATAACGCAGTGCCGTATCACAAAAAATTGGCTTGGTCGTAAATCTTTCGGAGGTCAAGTGGATATTCAATAGAATTCAATATTAAAAATTCTAGAATGCTTTGTAAACATGCATCTAATTTTAAACTCTATTTTAACGTATAAATGCAATATAAACAGTAAAAATGATATAAGATACAATGTTACAGCCTGTACGCAGGGCCAAATAGAACAAAAATGGTTATTCTTTCCCTTTAAAAGTTAAAAGCCTATTTTACAACATATTATAGTCACAGGGTTGGGAGCAGGGGGCATGGGATTATGTTGCACAGAATTTGGCTGAAATCCTGATATAAATGAAGGTAATTACAGCGGGAATATGGGTTAAATGAGAGTTAAAGAGCTATTAAATGTATACATATATCCAGTTTTATTATAATTTCTGGTTGGGCAGGAAGTAAAAATTATAAACAATATTTTGGTAACAGAGGCTCCCATTGTACGCCTGCCTGCTCCATTGTACATTAGAAGTCTCTTGACCAGTAACAAAGTTTCATTGTGACATTCTCAGCGTTTGGAAACGATATTTAATTTTTCCCGTGTCGCCACTGCGGAAGGAAATGACAGCGAAATGGTTTCATGCCTCTTTCCACTCCGGTAGAGTTTCAGCTTTCTGCTGATGGATGGAGGTAAAATACTGCGAGGCCTTTCTGATAAACCGCTTGCACTATTCACTGTATGCAGTAATCTCACAAAAGTGAGTACACCCCCCATATTTTTGTAAATATTTTATTCTATCTTCTCATGAGACAACACTGAAGAAATGACACTTTGCTACAATGTAAAGTAGTGAGTGTACAGCTTGTATAACAGTGTAAATTTGCTGTCCCCTCAAAATAACTCAACACACAGCCATTAATGTCTAAACCGCTGGCAACAAAAGTGAGTACACACCTAAGTGACAATGTCCAAATTTGGCCCAATTAGTAATTTTTCCCTCCCCGATGTCATGTGACTCGTTAGTGTTACAAGGTCTCAGGTGTGAATGGGGCGCAGGTGTGTTAGATTTGGTGTTATCGCTCTCACTCTCTCATACTGGTCACTGGAAGTTCAACATGGCACCTCACAGCAAAGAACTCTCTGAGGATCTGAAACAAAGAATTATTGCGCTACATAAAGATGGCCTAGGCTATAAGAAGATTGCAAAGACCCTAAAACTGATCTGCAGCACAGTGGCCAAGACCATACAGCGGTTTAACAGGACAGGTTCCACTCAGAACAGGCCTCGCTATGGTCCACCAAAGAAGTCAAGTGCACGTGCTCAGAGTCATATCCAGAGGTTGTCTTTGGGAAATAGATGTATGAGTGCTGCCAGCATTGCTGCAGAGGTTGAAGAGGTGGGGGGTCAGCCTGTCAGTGCTCAGACCATACGCCACACACTACATCAAATTTGTCTGCATGGCTGTCGTCCCAGAAGGAAGCATCCTCTAAAGATGATGCACAAGAAAGCCACAAACAGTTTGCTGAAGACAAGCAGACTAAAGACATGGATTACTGGAACCATGTCCTGTGGTCTGATGAGACCAAGATAAACGTATTTGGTTCAGATGGTGTCAGGCGTGTGTGGCCGCAACCAGGAGAGGAGTACAAAGACAAGTGTGTCTTGCCAACAGTCAAGCATGGTGGTGGGAGTGTCATGGTCTGGGGCTACATGAGTGCTGCCAGCACTGGGGAGCTACATTTCATTGTGGGAACCATGAATGCAAACATGTACTGTGACATACTGAAGCAGAGCATGATCCCCTCTCTTCAGAGACTGGACTGCAGGGCAGTATTCCAACACGATAACAACCCCAAACACACCTCCAAGACGACCACTGCCTTGCTAAAGAAGCTGAGGGTAAAGGTGATGGACTGGCCAAGCATGTCTCCTGACCTAAACCCTATTGAGCATCTGTGGGGCATCCTCAAATGGAAGGTGGAGGAGCGCAAGGTCTCTAACATCCACCAGCTCCGTGATGTTGTCATGGAGGAGTGGAGGAGGACTCCCGTGGCAAACTGTGAAGCTCTGGTGAACCCCATCCCGAAGAGGGTTAAGGCAGTGCTGGAAAATAATGATGGCCACACATAATATTAACACTGTAAGATATAGGGATGGGCTTCGTGTTCGAGTCCAACCTAAGTTGGACTCGAACACAGCCTGTGTGCCGAATGGCAAACAAATGGGCTTCTACGCGGGGACTTCGAGTTCCCGCATCCATAATGCACTGCGCACTGGCAGTGCATTATGTGATTGGCCAAAGCATGGACTCTGACCTCTGATTCCACTTATAAATCACCTGCTGGCCAAGGGATACGAACCCACAACCATCTCAATTTGGAGGCCTGGTATTCTACCACCTACGCCACCGTCAAGCCTGGTAAGGCTGAACACACTCTCCCTGCCTAAATAACTAACTTCTATCTCACCCACTGTTTGTAGGGTGAGATAGAAGTTAGTTAGTTAGGCAGGGAGAGTGTATTCAGCTTAAGCAGGCTTGACGGTATCATAGGTGGTAGAATACCAGGCTTGCAATTGTGAAGTTGTGGGTTTGATTCCCCTGGCCAGCTGTGATTTATAAAAGGAATTCTATAGTTAATACATTGCCAAAATTAAAAAAAAAATACAGTGTGCGGTTCCCCCTAAAATCCGTACCAGACTCTCATCCGAGCACACAGCCTGGCTGGCCAGGATAGGGGTGAGGGTGAGCAAGTGCCCCCCCTCCTGAACCATGCCAGGCCACATGCACTCAACATGGGGGGGTTACTGATTACTCGTGCCCTCCCTGTAACGCCGTTGCCGCTACTTGGGCTGCGTTACCGCAATTACATCTACCGCCACTAGATGGCAGTAGTGTAATTGTAATTCCCCCTCTCCTCTATGACCGTGGCCGGCGCTCTCCGCAGTACTGGAGAGAGAGGAGGCAGAGACTGTGAGAGAGGTGAGCGGCAGAGCACAGCGCACCAGGCCCAGGAGGGCAGAGGATGCGACCAGCCGACCACCATTGCCACTTTGCCAGCCTGGCCAGGCACTCCAGGGCGGCAGAAAGTCCACCACCAGTCCACCATTGCACACAGCCAGCCAGACCAGAAGAGAGAGGTGCACACAGCACAGACAGACAGGCCTGGAGGAGGAGGACAGAGCCAGACGGACCCCAGTGTGCCTGCCTGGGCAGGCCACACCACCACCAGCGGCCAGCCAGGCAGCAGCAGCACAGCAGGTACCAAAAAACAAAAACCAAAATACGGATGGTTACTCACAGTCAGGACTCAGACCACCACCACCACCAGTGTGCCACACTGCCACCACGAGTGTGCCACACCGCCACCACCACCACGAGTGTGCCACACCACCACCACCACCACCAGTGTGGCACACCGCCACCACCAGTGTGCCCCACTGCCACCACAACCACCAGTGTGCCCCACTGCCACCACCATCACCAGTGTTCCACACTGCCACCACCACCACCAGTGGACCACACCCCCACCACCAGTGTGCCACACAGCCACCACCAGTGTGCCACACTGCCACCACCAGTATGCCACACCACCACCACCTGTATGCCGCACCGTCACCACCAGTGTGCCACACTGCCACCACCACCACCAGTATGCCACACCGCCACCACCAGTATGCCACACCGCCACCACCAGTGTGCCACACCTCCACCGCCACCACGAGTGTGCCACACTGCCACCACCACCACCAGTATGCCACACCGCCACCACCTGTATGCCACACCGTCACCACCAGTGTGCCACACTGCCACCACCACCACCAGTATGCCACACCGCTACCACCAGTGTGCCACACCGCCACCACCAGTGTGCCACACCTCCACCACCACCACCAGTGTGCCACACCGCCACCACCAGTGTGCCACACCGCCACCACCACCACCAGTGTGCCACACCGCCACCTCCAGTGTGCCACACCTCCACCACCACCACCCATGTGCCACACCACCAGCAGCCAGCCACTCCAGTTAAAAATACAGTTACTCACACAGTCAGGAGGACTCAGGACTCAGGCCCCCACAGTGTGCCACACCGCCACCACTATTAAAGATCTTATAGAACGTGATTGCATTATAGAATAGTAAAAAAAAAGTCACAGTTACTTTGCTGAGTAACTAATTACTTTTTCAATGTGGTAACTGAGTCACTAACTCAATTACTTTTTGGGAGAAGTAATTTGTAACTGTAACTAATTACTTTTTTAAAGTAAGATGACCAACACTGGTTCCACCCCCAGTGGACGAGTGTCAGCTGAAAGGGGATGCTAGTGAGAGTGTCCTGAAGATAGAATAAAGTTCACTATGTCGGCTTTTTAGAGAGCAAGAGACTTAACCCCATCCACACTTGTGGCAGTGTGGATTAACAGCCTGGCTGTTTCTGATCACTAGAGAAGTTCTGAAGATAGAAGTCCTCATCTATGTGAATAGTTCAATTGGAGTATCCCATTATTCCCTTCTCCTATCCCAATTACCAATAAAAAACAAAAAACAAACACCCCTAGACTGTTTATTTCTGGGAAGAGCCAAAAGGAGCAAGGAGGGACCCAGGATCTGTATCCAGTGGCGTACCTAGAGCATTTGGCACCCGGGGCGGATCCTATATCTGGCACCCCCCCCCCCCCCCCCCGACTTTAAAATGTAAAAACACCCACAAAAAAATGTAATGTTTTCAAGAATATTTTTTGCACAAATTTCACAGCCCCCCATCACAGTGCCCCTTGCGGTCTGCCCTCCGTCTCTCTAATCACAGTTCCCCCTTTTGCACTCTCTGCCTCCCCTGCACAGTCCTACCTTCAGCATAGATAGATAGCTAATATTAGCAATGTGTTTAAGTTTGAGTAAGAGATTGTAGACTTGCTAAAGGAGATATTCAGAGACTACAGACATGATACAGGAGATGGTCAGAGACTGAGGACATGATACAGGAGATGGTCAGAGACTACAGACATGATACAGGAGATGGTCAGAGACTACAGTCATGATACAAGAGATGGTCAGAGACTACAGTCATGATACAAGAGATGGTCAGAGGCTGCAGACAGGATACAGTAGATGGTCAGAGACTGCAGACAGGATACAGGAGATGCTCAGAGACTGCAGACATGATACAGGAGATGGTCAGAGACTGAGGACATGATACAGTAGATGATCAGAGATTGAAGACATGATACAGTAGATGGTCAGAGACTACAGACATGATACAGGAGATGGTCAGAGACTGCAGACATGATACAGGAGAAGGTCAGAGACTGCAGACATGATACAGGAGATGGTCAGAGACTGAGGACATTAAACAGTAGATGATCAGAGACTGAAGACATGATAAAGTAGATGGTCAGAGACTGCAGACATGATACAGTACATGGTCAGAGACTGCAGACATGATACAGGAGATTTTCAGAGACTGCGGACATGATACAGGAGATGGTCAGAGACTGAGGGCATGATACAGTAGATGGTCAGAGACTACAGACATGATACAGGAGATGCTCAGAGACTGAGGACATGATAGAAGATAGAAGAGCACTAGGGGGGCCGGAGAGCACAGACGAAGCAGAGAGCACTGGAGGAGCTGAAGGGCACGGTGGGGGGGGGGGACTGGAGAGAATTAAGAGGGGGTTTGGAAAGCATTGTAGGGGGGGTTGGAAGGTGCAGGGGTGGATTGCACTGGGGGGACAGGGAGCACTTGGGGGGCGAGCAGGGAAAACCAGGGGGGTGGAGAGCACTGGGGGGGACAGGGAGCACTTAGGGGGGTGGGCAAGGAAAATCGGGGGGTGGAGAGCACTGGGGGGGACAGGGAGTACATGGGGAGCAAGCAGGGAAAATCAGGGGGGTGAAGAGCACTGGGGGGGACAGGGAGCACTTGGGGGGTGGGCAGGGAAAATCAGGGGGGTGGAGAGCACTGGGGGGGACAGGGAGCACTTGGGGGGCGGGCAGGGAAAACCAGGAGGGTGGAGAGCACTGGAGGGGACAGGGAGAACTTGGGGGGTGGGCAGGGAAAATCAGGGGGTTGGAGAGCACTGGGGGGGGACAGGGAGCACTTGGGGGGTGGGCAGGGAAAACCAGGGGGGTGGAGAGCACTGGGGGGGCAGGGAGCACTTGGGGGGCGGGCAGGGAAAACCAGGGGGGTGGAGAGCACTGGGGGGCGGACAGGGAGCACTTGGGGGGCGGGCAAGGAAATCCAGGGGGTGGAGAGCACTGGGGGGGGGGGACAGGGAGCACTTGGGGGGCAGGCAGGGAAAACCAGGGGGTGGAGAGCACAGGGGGGGACAGGGAGCACTGGGTGGGGGACAGGGAGCACTTGGGGGCGGGCAGGGAAAACCAGGGGGTTGGAGAGCACAGGGGGGGACAGGGAGCACTGGGTGGGGGACAGGGAGCACTTGGGGGCGGGCAGGGAAAACCAGGGGGGTGGAGAGCACTGGGGGGGGACAGGGAGCACTTGGGGGGAGGAAGAAAGCACTGTGGGGAGCTGAAGAGCATGGGGGGGGCTAAAGAACAGGGGGGGTCTAGTGCACTGGGGGGAGAGGGGCTAAAAGCACTGAGGGAGGGATTAGGAGCACTGGAGGAGGTTTAAGAACTTTGGGGGGCCAGCAAAAGAAGTTGTATAGGAGGGGGATGGGGCAGCTGCATATAGAGGAATTGATCTTTCCCTATTCTTCCTGCAGGAGGGAGAGGAGGAGAATCAGTTATTCAGCAGGAAGCTGCAGGAAGAATAGAGAATGATGAATTCCTCTATATGCAGCAGCCCCATCCCCCTATCCAGCACACACTTTTGCAAATTGCAATGGGCACTCACCTTCTTCCCGCCGAGGCTCCGCCCCTTCTTCCCGCAGAGGCTCCGCCCCCTTCTTCCCGTCGCGGCTCCGCCCCCTTATTCCCCCCGCAGCTCCGCACGGACTGAAGGAGCTGCCACTGCAGCTGCCTTCACACTGCGGGATCTGTCTGAACACACTGGCTGACACCCCCGAGTGAGTGGCACCCGGGGCGGGCCGCCCCCCCGCCCCCCCCATTGGTACGCCACTGTCTGTATCTGCTTATGACAGTGTGTTGGTAACACAGGGGAGCCCGCAGAGTTAATATCCAGCAGTCCCCGCAGGGACAGTGCTACACTTATAAATAAATGGTTGTGGAACGAATCATCTGAGTTTCCATTATTTCTTATGGGGAAATTCGCTTTGATATACGAGTGCTTTGGATGACAAGCATGTATCCGGAACGATTTATGCTCGCAATCCAAGGTTTCTCTGCATAAGACTTTGCACACCTTTTGTTTTGATGCATCTGAAATGTATTTAGCTGATCCAATCTGAAAGTGAATTTGGGCTTTAAATAATATTGCCAGAAGTTGATCACATTCCTGCTGCTAACTCCTGGACACTGGTATCTGATGCTGCTATGAACATTAGGGATCTGGAAGGCAGTCAGAATGAGAGTAAACTGCTGTTAGGGCAGCGACACTCAAGCATTAGCAGCCCAACCGTTCTGACTTTCTGCTGCAGAGTTCATTTCAGACATAGTAAGTTAGGCTAAATATGGGAACAATATGGGAACAAACATTACATACACTACAGTGGAGATCGAAAGTTTGGGCACCCCAGTTAAAAATTTGTATTAACCACTTCAATACAGGGCACTTTCACCCCCTTCCTGCCCAGGCCAATTTTCCCCTTTTAGCGCTGTTGCATTTTGAATGACAATTGCGCGGTCATGCAACACTGTACCTACACCAAATTTATGTCATTTTCCCCCCACAAATAGAGCTTTCTTTTGGTGGTATTTGATCACCTCTGGGTTTTTTCCTTTTTGCTAAACAAATAAAAAAAGACCGAAAAGTTTGAAAAAAAAAAAAAAGTTTTTTTGTTTATGTTATACAATTTTGTAAATAAGTAAGTTTTTTCCTGCACTGGAGAGACTGCACTGACAGGCACTGATGAGGAGGCACTGATAGGGTGGCACTGATTGGGTGGCACTGATAGGCTGCACTGATAGGCGGCACTGATAGGCACTGATATGTGGCACTGATAGGTAGCACTGATATGCAGCATTGGTGGGCACTGATAGGCGGCACTGCTGGGCACTGATAGGCGGCATTGATGGGTACTTATAGGTGGCACTGATGGGCACTAATGGGCACTGATAGGCGGCACTGGTGGGCACTGATAGGCGGCACTGATCAGCACTGACGGGCGGCACTGATGGGCACTAATAGGCGGCAGTGGTGGGCAATAATGGGCACTGGTGGACGACACTGATAGATGGCAATGATGGGCACTGGTGGGCAGCACTGATAGGGAGGGCACTGGCGGGCAGCACTGATGGGGAGGGCAATGGGGGGCTCCCTAAGCCCTGATTGCCATCCCTGGTGGCCATAGTGGGCATCCCTGGGGTCATAGGTGGGCATCCCTGGGGTCATGGGTGGGCATCCTTGGTGGTTGTAGTGGCACCCCCCCCCCGAGAGTCTGCATTGGTAATCAATGATCTGATTACCAGTGCCGACCCCCCCCCCCCCTGTCAGGGGAGCCGCTGATCGGTGCTCCTTTACTCGTGCCTGTCAGGCACGAACTAAGGAAAGCCGATCAACGGCTCTTCCTGTTTACTATGTGACCAGCCGTGATTAGACACGTCTGGTCACATGGTAAAGAGCCTACGTCAGTAGTCTCTTTACCGAGATCGGAGATGCAGGGAGTCAGACTGACACCTCGCATCACCGATCGCCGCTCTGCGCGCCCCCGTGGGGGGCACAGAGCTGTATTATCCTGCCGCCGTCATATGACGTCCGGTCAGGATAATACAACCACAATCCCACCGTCATCCTGCTATAGGGCGGGTGGGATGTGGTTAATGTGCATAAAGAAGCCAAGGAAAAATGGAAAAATCTCCAAAAGGCATCAAATTACAGATTAGACGTTCTTATAATATGTCAACAAAAGTTAGATTTTATTTCCATCATTTACACTTTTAAAATTACAGAAAACAAAAAAATATACACATGTATTTTCCTCGCTTGAGATATTGGCTTCAAGAAACTTTGTCTATGGATATATCTGTTTTCTGGTCTATGGAGATACCTATTTTTTGGTGTATACTAATATGTCTACATTCTGATCTACATACAGTATATATTTGTTCTCTGGTCTATAGATAAACTATAATACCAAAAGTATTGGGACGCCTGCCTTCACACACACATGACCTTTAATGGCATCCCAGTCTTAGTCCGTAGGGTTCAATATTGAGTTGGCCCACCCTTTGCAGCTATAACAGCTTCAACTCTTCTGTGAAGGCTGTCCACAAGGTTTAGGAGTGTGTCTATGGGTATGCTTCACCATTCTTCCAGAAGCCCATTAGTGACGTCAGGCACTGATGTTGGAGAGAGGGCCTGGCTCGCAGTCTCCATTCTATTTTACCCTAAAGGTGTTCTATCGGGTTGGGGTCAGGACTCTGTACAGGATAGTGAAGATCCTCATCATAGACTGGTCAATTTTGAATTTAATTTGGAAACCAAGGTCCCAGAGTCTGGAGGAGGAGTGGAGAGGCACAGAATCCAAGTTGCATGAGGTCCAGTGTGAAGTTTCCACAGTCAGTGATGATTTGGGGAGTCATGTCATCTGCTGGTGTTGGTCCACTGTGTTTTATCAAGTCCAAAGTCAGAGCAGCCCTCTACCTGGAAATTTCTAGAGCTCTTCATGCTTCCCTCTGCTGACCAACCTTATGGGGATGCTGATTTCATTTTCCAGCAGGACTTGTCACCTGGCCACACTGCCAAAACTACCAATACCTGGTCACATGATCATGGTATCACTGTGCTTGATTTGCCAGAAAACTCGCCTGACCTAAACCCCATAGAGAATCTGTGGGTTCTTGTCAAGAAGAAGATGAGAGACACCAGACCCGACAATGCAGATGAGTTAAAAGCCTCTACCAAAGCAACCTGGGCTTCCATAATACCTCAGCAGTGCCACAGGCTGATCGCCTCCATGCCACGCCGCATTGATGCAGTAATTCATGCAAAAGAAGCCTCGACCAAATATTGAGTGCATACTATACTGTACATGGACAGACTTTTCACTAAGCCAACATTTCTGTATTAAAAATCTTTTTTTTTTTATTGGTCTTTTGTAATATTCTAATTTTCTGAGATACTGAATTTTGGGGTGTCTCTCGCTGTAAGCCATAATCATCAAAATTAAAAGAAAGAAATGCTTGAAAAATATCACTCTGTGTGTAACGCATCTATATAAAATATATGAGTTTCACTTTTTGAATTGAATTACTGAAATAAATTAACTTTTTGATGATATTATAAGTTTATGAGATGCACCCGTATACCATAGTTTGTAGATGCTGTAACTTTCACACAAACCAATCAATATACACTTATTGGGACATATAGCAGAATACGTTTTGGCCTAAATTTCTGAAGAAATACATTTTTGTTTTTAATTTTTTAATCGTATATGTTTTATAGCAGAAAATAAAATTTTATTTTATTTATTTATTTTTTGTTTATATAATAATATAAAACCCAGTGGTGATCAAATACCACCAAATAAAAAGTCTATTTGTTAAAACAAATATGATATAAATTTTGTTTAGGTACAGCGGTGCATGACTGCACAATTACCAGTTAACAGAGTACAGTGCTTAATAGCAAAAAAAAAAAAAATCCCCCATATGACACTTCTCTGGGATTTCGAAGGTCATAGCTAAATTAAAGGTCTTCCTTCACCTGGATGAGGTTCTCTAGGTAGGCTAGGGGAGGCTAATATATAGGATGTGCGGGGCCCATGATTTCTAATGGTAGCTCTGGTTGTGTCCTTTAATCATCTCTTCCAGCATTATCATGATGACCCCCTAATCCCCCCATGTATCCCTACTGGGGATCTCGAAGGTCATAGCTAATTTAAAAGACTTTCACGTGTTGTTATGACCGCCATTTTCCCATATGACCCTGCTGGGAATTTTAAAGGTCATAGCTGAATTAAAAGTGTTCCGTCAGCAGGATGAAGGGCTTTAGGTAGGCTGCGGAGGGGGGGGGGGGGGGGGTGGGTATTAGGTAGGATATGCGGGGCCCATAATTTCTAATGGTAGCCATGGTTGTGTCCTTTACTCATCTCTGCCAGCGTTATCATGACCCCTTAACACCCCATATAACCCTACTGGGGATCTCGAAGGTCATAGCTTATTTAAAAGACATCCTTCACCATGATTTCCAATGGCAGCCCTGGTTGTGTACTTTACTCATCTCTGCCAGCATAGAGCTCTGGGGTGGGTTGGAGGGGATGGGGGGGGGTATTACATAGGATGTACGGGGCCCATAATTTCTAATAGCCGCCCTGGTTGTGTCCTTTACTCATCTTTGCCAGCATTATCATGACCCCCAATCCTCTATATGACCCTGCTGGGGATTTCAAAGGTCAAAGCTGAATTAAAAGTCTTCTTTGCCCTGGATTAGAGGCTTTAGGTAGGCTATGGTGGGGCTATTAGGTAGGATGTGCGGGGCCCATCATTTCTAATGGTAGCTCTGGTTGTGTCCTTTACTCGTCTCTTCCAGCATTATCATGACCCCCTAATCCCCCCATGTAACCCTACTGGGGATCTCGAAGGTCATAGCTAATTTAAAAGACTTTCACCATGAATGAGGTTCTTTAGGTAGGCTGTGGGGGGAGCTATTATGTAGGATGTGCGGGACCCATGTTTTCTAATGGTAGCTCTGGATCGTGTCCATTACTCGTCTCTGTCAGTGTTATGATGACCCCCAATCCCCTATATGACCCTGCTGGGGATTTCAAAGGTCACAGCTGATTTAAAAGTCTTCCTTCACCTGGATTAGGGGCTTTAGGTAGGCTGCAGCTTGGCCGGGGGGGGGGGGGTATTAGGTAGGATGTGCAGGGCCCATCATTTTTAATGGTAGCCCAGATTGTGTCCTTTACTCGTCTCTGCCAGCGTTATCACCCCCTAATCACCCCATATAACCTTACTGGGGATCTCGAAGGTCATAGCTCATTTAAAAGACTTCCTTCACCATGATTTCTAATGTCAGTCCTGGTTGTGTACTTTACTCATCTCTGCCAGCATAGAGCTCTGGGGTGGGTTGGGGGGTATTACATAGGATGTGCGGGGCCTATGATTTCTAAAAGCCGCCCTGGTTGTGTTCTTTACTCATCTTTTCCAGCATTATCATGACCCCCAATCCCCTATATGACCCTGCTGGGGATTTCAAAGGTCATAGCTGAATTAAAAGTCTTCCTTCACCTGGATGAGGTTCTTTAGGTGGGATTGGGGGTATTACATAGGATGTGCGGGGCCCATCATTTCTAATGGTAGCCATGGTTGTGTCCTTTACTCGTCTCTTCCAGTGTTATCATGACCCCCTAATCCCCCATATAACCCTACTGGGGATCTTGAAGACTTCCTTTACCATGATTTCCAATGGCAGCCCTGGTTGTGTACTTTACTCATCTCTGCCAGCATAGAGCTCCGGGGTGGAAGTGCAGAAGGAGAAGTTCCATTTTCATATTCATAAAAACTTTATATTTAAGACATTTCAAAGCCAAAAGGAAACACAAATCTCCCATCATCCATCAGTGCACGTCTATGAAAAGAAAATATAAAGAGATGAGAGAATTCCGTTGGACTTTAAATAGCATATGGTGAATCAGGAACCAATTTTCAACGCTTGACCTTGGTAAAACTGTTCTTTTTTAATCCGTACAATCTTATTCACAAAGTTCAAATCCAGGGTGGAGTGCGTTCGCAGATCACTGCTCTGACACCACATGAAAAAGGAACTTATAATTCTTATAGAAAGTTCACAAAGTTCCATCAAAGAGCAGAACTTCCACCTGCCATGACAGTTTTATGTGTCCCTCCTTTGTCTTCTGAAAGGCCGCTGACAGTGGCCCGGATCCATCGCCATTCCGGCCTGTCAGCGCACGTACATTTTCCATATCAACACATTGCTGCTCTCCCCTTGATGGAAAGTGTGCGGGTTTATTTTCACCTCCCTGCATAGTGGTGGAGTCCTGAAAAGCCGTTGAGGATTAGAATGGACTTCAAGCCCAATGACAAGAGGACGATGCAAAGCCGCGTCCTGATGGAAACAGTATAGGGATCACATTTATTTCTGTACGTCCATGTGAGCCCGGAGTGCAAAGAGTATTAATTATTATTATTAGGATCGCCAGTTGTTCTGCGTCTATTTGTGGAAGTGGAACGGCATGTTCTAGTCTATAGGATGGTTCATCATGATGAAAGATATTAGAAGGCAGAGCAAGTGATGGGGGATCAGGTTTGGGTCATTGCAAGGAGAAGAACAGTTCCAATGATGATCAGAGCCAAATTATGGTACACCTGTCATGACATTAAACATAATACAGTAACCTGCTCTGCGCCATTCTGTACCTGTAAGTCCTCTTTAACCACTTAAGCCCCAGCCCTATTTCGGACACTTTTTGTTTACAAGTTAAAACCAGTATTTTTTCCTAGAAAACTACTTAGAACCCCCAAACATTATATATATATTTTTTAGCAAAGACTCTGGAGAATAAAATGTCGGTCATTGCAAAATTTTTTGTCACACGGTATTTGCGCAGCGGTCTTTAAAACGCCATTTTTGTGGAAAAAATTTGAAAAATCACATTTCACTGCATTTAAAAAATACTAAACAGTAAAGTTAGCCAATTTTTTTTGTATATTGTGAAAGATGATGTCACGCCGAGTAAATAGATACCCAACATGTTACAGTTTAAAATTGCGCCCCCCCGTGGGATGGCGACAAACTACGGTCAATAGAGATCTCAATCGGCGACGCTTTAAATTTATTTAACGGTTACCAGTTTAGAGTTAGAGTGTAGCTCTTTTTTTAAATTACTGCCCACGCTCTGGCGGTCGCGGCGATACCTCACATGTGTGGTTTGAACAGCGATTTCATTAGCGGCTCGACTTGCGTATACGTTTTTTTTTGTGCGCGAGCTAACGGTGACGGGGGCGGGTACATTTTGTTTTTTTTTTTCCTATTTATTTTTTCTTTTTTTTTAACTTTATTACAGGTTTTTAAAAAAAAAAAAAATCTGATCACTTTTATTGCTGTCACAAGCAATGTAAACATCCCTTGTGACACCAATATGCAGTGACAGGTACACTTTATGGAGGGATCGAGGGTCTAAAAGACCCCAAACCCCTCCACTACACTTCCCTGTATGCAAAACGCAGAAAACGGCATTTTTGCATACAGCCGTTTTTCAAATTTGCCGCCTTTTGCAGCACAGTAACCCGGAAGTGACGTCATGGACGCCGCCTCCGGGTTACGTCATCGGAGACCCGATCGATGCCGTTTCCGGCATTCATCGGGACTCCATCCAGCCGGCGGACGTGCCGGCTGGGTGCTCGGGTCTCCCGGTGGGACGGGAGCCCCGAGCAAAGCCACGGAAGGCGGCGGGAGGGGGGGGATGTCCCCTCCCGCTCACCCGGGTAACGATCGAGCGGCTCCCGGGCCGCATCGGTCATTACCGACGGAAAGCCGACCGTCAGCTTCAAACCACGGTACCGGGATGATGCCTCTAGCTAGAGGCATCATCCCGGTATAACCCCGCAAAGTTACCCGACGTATGGGTATGTGGATATGCGGTAAGTGGTTAAAGGGTAACTCCACTTTCGTGGGGAAAAAAAATTGCAAATAAAAAAAAAAAATAATCTACAATTGCGACACAAATCATATTGTATTTCAATGTTATTAAAAAATACCTTTCCTTTTCTATCTGCAGTCACCATCATTTTTGGAAAATGCATATCTCCCAACTTTTTGAGATGGGAGCAAGGGACACCTATTAGCAAAAGTGTATAGACATAGGACACACCCTCTGCCACTCCCCCTTAACCACTTAAAGAGGAAGTAAACCCTCCTTTGTAACTTGTACCTATAGGTAAGCCTATGATAAGGCTTACCTATAGGTACTGTAAATATCTCCTAAACATGGACCGTTTAGGAGATATTTACCTTACATGCAGCCAGTGACATCACTGGCGCATGCGCTCTGAAGGAACGGCCGCTGGTGCCGTTTCTTCAGAGCTCCGTGCCGTGACTGTCAGCTCCCGCGCCAGTGCACGGGAGTGACGTCACCGCGGCTCCGGCCAATCAGATGGCCGGATTCCACGATCCCGGAAGACGGGCGACTGAACATGTCGCCCGTCATAGAGGTAAGCGGGCGGCACGGCGGGGGCTCGTTCTAAGGTAAGTATTTCATAATGAGCTAGTATGCGATGCATACTAGCTCATTATGTGTTTCTCTTTCAGGGTGAAAAAAAAAAACAAATTTGGGTTTACAACCTCTTTAAGGACCAGGCTTATTTCTGACACTTGTTGTTTACAAGTTAAAATCAGTATTTTTTGCTGGAAAATTACTTAGAACCCCCAAACATTATATATATATATATATATATATATTAGCAGGGACCCTAGAGAATAAAACGGAGATCGTTGCAACATTTTATATCACACCGTATTTGCGCAGTGGTCTTTCAAACGCATTTTTTTTGGGAAAAAATACCCTTTTTTGAATTAAAAAATAAGAAAATAGTAAAGTTAGCCCAATTTTTTTTATATAATGTGAAAGATAATGTTACGCCGAGCAAATAGGTACCCAACATGTCATGCTTCAGAATTGCGCATGCTCGTGGAATGGCGACAAACATTGGTAATTAAAAATTTCCATAGTCGACATTTTAAAAATTTCTACAGATTACCAGTTTAGAGTTACAGAAGGGGTCTAGAGCTGGAATTATTGCTCTCACTCTAAGGATTGTGGGGATACCTCACATGTATGGTTTTAACACCGTTTACATATGTGGGCGCGACTTGCGTATTTGTTCAATTCTGCACGCGAGCTCGGAAGAACGGGCGCGTTAATTTTTTTTTCTTTCATTATTTATTTTACCTTTTATTTTCTATTTTTACAATGTCACTTTAAAAAAATGTTTTGATCACTTTTATTCTTATTACAAGGAATGCAAACATCCCTTGTAATAGAAATAAGCAGGACAGGTCCTCTTTAATGTGAGATCTGGGGGTCAAAAAGACCTCACATCTCACATCTACACTAAAAAGCAAAAAAAAAAAAATGTAATTTTTTTTCATCATGAAAAAATGGGCCCTTTAAAGCCGTTGGGAGGAAGCGACGTATGACGTCGCTCTAGTCCTCCAAAGCCATAGAGTGGAGTGGGGGCCAGCTTGCCCTCACTCGACTTCCTGCCTAGGAGGGGAAAGGACTGGCTCATTTTCCCCACTACTGACGGCTCCAGTAAGCAGGGAAAACTACTGGGAATCGGCGGGAGGGGGAGCACCTCACCCGCCGCCCATAAAAGTGATCCTGCAGCGAATCCGCTGCTAGGACCACTTTTATGTTAAAGCAGACCGCTCGCCGTTTAAAAACATACCGGGGTTATGGCAGCTATCTGCTGCCATGACCCCGATATTTAACATCAAAGTAGCGACATAAATATATGCGGCGGGTGGTCCAGAAGTGATTAAAGGAGAATTATGGAAAAAAAAAAGAATAGTTAAACTCAAAAGTGATTTTTTTTTAACCACTATTATTACTTTATATTGGCTTTTGACATTTACAAATGCAGCAATTTAGAAATTGGATGAAAGGTTTAGCACTGGGAAACAATTTCTGAAAGATAAAAAGTGCATTTTATATAAAATTATATAGATCAGACCAAAATGAGGGACAAATGAGGAGGAAAGAGGGACAGAGGGACTTTGTTTAAAATCAAGAAAAGTCCCTCCAAATCAGTGACAGTTGGAAGCTATGGAAAATGCAATGCAATATGGCCGCTTGGAGCTGTTCTGTACACAGAATGTATACTGACCACACCCCCAGAAACATCATTTCCTGCTTGTGTGATTGGCTCACCAATTTTCCCAGAAGTCTGGACTAAGATACAAGTCAGATTTCTGGCATCCCCTGCAACAAAAATGTCATTTTTGGTGAGATCCTCCCAATAGGAACACGTCTAAAGGGATGCAGGCCCAGCAGATTTCCTCATTAGAGCCCTGCAGCTGCCACAGCTGATAGATAATCATGAAACCACTCCCATTAGACCCACTCAGCACAGAGGAACAAACAATGATTTCTTCAGAATAACAAAAGGTAGGAATCTGCAACAAAGTTTGTTATAATCCCTGCAATGTACAGAGATCACCCAGAGGGGAATGTTTTTTTTTTTTTCTCTCACCAGTGCACAAAGCAAGGTCCATAAAGACATGGATAGGCGAGTTTGGGGTGGAGGAACTTGACTGTCTAAAATGTCTTGGTATGCTGACGCCTTAAGAGTTCCCTTCACTGGAACTAAGCGGTCAAGCCCAACCCCTGAAAAACAACCCAACACCATAATCCCCCCCTCCACCAAATGATTTGGACCAGTGCACAAAGCAAGGTCCATAAAGACATGGATGAGCGAGTTTGGGGTGGAGGAACTTGATTGGCCTGCACAGAGTCCTGACCTCAACCTGATAGAACACCTTTGGGAAGAATTAAAATGGAGGCTGCGAGCCAGGCCTTCTTGACCAACATCAGTGCCTGACCTCACAAATACGCTTCTGGAAGAATGGTCAAACATTCCCATAGACACACTCCTAAACCTTGTGGACAGCCTTCCCAGAAGAGTTGAAGCTGTTATAGCTGCAAAGGGTGGGCCAACTCAATATTGAACCCTACAGACCAAGACTGGGATGCCATTAAAGTTCATGGGTGTGTAAAGGCAGGCGTCCCAATACTTTTGGTAATATAGTGTATGATAATGAGGATCTTCCACACAAAGAAAAAAGGCAGGGGTTCCCGCCCAATTCATAGCAGGCTGCTGTAAAGTTTAAGGCAGCACCCCCAAAATCCCCCCCCCCCCACGTGCAAAAATCAAGAAAAATAAAAGCAAATTCAGGAACAGGCCTATTTTTGAGCATGCAGCCTTACAAAAGGAATGATTAGCATTCATCCCTGCCCCCCCCACCCAACCCCTTCTCGAACCATACCAGACCACATGCCCTCAACATGGGGGGAGATACCTTGTCCCCATGTTGATTAGGACCAGGGCCTCTTCTCTACCACCATGACCTGGTGGTTGTAGGGGTCTGCGGCTGAACCTTATTCTCATCCATATTTATTCCTTATGATCGTCGGCTCCATCTAGTGGCCAAAATGTGTCGTTTTTCTGAAATACTTCAATCAGGAAAATACTGCATTATGGCCACTAGATGTAGCTGATGAGCATAGAGTATAAACATATTAGACTCAATAGGGGGATACTTTGTTATGGCTGTGTAATCCATGCACACACTGACTTTTTTTTTTTTTAAATAGACCCCTAAATGGGCCCTGTAGTCCTTTAATTGGGCATGAGATGTAACTGCAAAGGGTTTGGCTTTTTTTTTGCTTTCTTTTTGCACCTAAGTGCAAAAAAGACACACAATTTCGCCATTCAATTGCTCTGTTTATAAAAGAAACCGTGGCGTATATTAGATATTATTGGGGGATAAAAGCTTTCCCCCCGGCTCTGCTTGGATCCACAGAGGAATCATTCTCCCCCCTCTCCCCCCCCCCAAATAATATATTATTATAAGTAGATCCTTTAAGTTGAGCGCAGAAACTGAATCAGTCAAGCTGTAGAATAGAAATTGAATTAATTGCTTGTTAAAACAGAAAGCGTATCTTTTCCATCTGTATCAACATGTAGGAGGTTAAGTGGATTATCTCGGGGAAACGTGTTGGGTATTGGGGCCGTATTTCACAATGCCGATCTGTCAGTCTTGGAGATTCAGAGGGGGTGAGCAGCCAGCGAGGCCCCAGAAGTACTTATCCTAATTACACATCAGATGTTTGGAAACGTTTTGATTGGTTTTGTAATGTCCGTTGATATTTTTTTTTGCTAAACAGATATTGTAGTTTAAGTGGAAGAGATCCCCCCCCCCCACATGGAGCGAGCATCACCGGGAATAGCAAGGGGAGTATTACTGGTAATAATGATGTCTACACCGGTTGGGGTCAGGATGGAGCGGGGGGGGGGGGGGGGGGCTACAGATGGCCAAGAAATTCCAAATAATCATAGTCCCTGCTTGCATCAGAGTTCTCATCAGCACCCCCCTAAAATTAGAGTTCCCAGAGTCCCCCCCCTTACATCATAGTCCCTGCTTACATCAGAGTACCCATCAGCACCCTCCTAAAAATGAGGGTTCCCTGAGTCCCCCTAACATCAGAATCCCCCCTTACATCATAGTCCCTGCTTACGTCAGAGTACCCATCAGCACCCCCCTAAAATTAGGGTTCCCAGAGTCCCCCTAACAGAATCCCCCTTACATCATAGTCCCTGCTTACATCAGAGTAGACATCAGCCCCCCCCCCCTTACAATTTGGGTTCCCAGAGTCCCCCTAACATCAGAATCCCCCCTTACATCATAGTCCCTGCTTACATAAGAGAACCCACCGCAACCCCTAAAAATTAGGGTTCCCAGAGTCCCCCCTTACATTATAGTCCTTGCTTACATCAGAGTACCCATCAGCACCCCCCTAAAAATGGGGGTTCCCAGAGTCCCCCTAACATCAGAGTCCCCCCTTACATTATAGTCCTTGCTTACATCAGAGTACCCATCAGCACCCTCCTAAAATATTAGGGTTCCCAGAGCCCCCCCTAACATCAGAGTCCCCCCTTACATCATAATCCTTGCTTACATCAGAGTACCCATCAGCACCCCCCTAAAATTATGGTTCCAAGAGTCCCCCTAACATCAGAGTCCCCCTTTACATCATAGTCCCTGCTTACATCAGAGTACCCATCAGCACCCGCCTAAAATTAGGGTTCCCAGAGTCCCCCTAACATCAGAGTCCCCCCCTTACATCATAGTCCCTGCTTACATCAGAGTACACATCAGCACCCCCCTCAAATTTGGGTTCCCAGTGTCCCCCTAACATCAGAGTCCCCCCTTCCATCATAGTCCCTGCTTACATCAGAGTACCTATCAGCACCCCCCTAAAATTTGGGTTCCAGTAAGTACCATTCATATCTGTGCGACTTCATTCAAGTTGCAACGACTTCAAAGTAGTCCCTGCACTACTTTGTTCCAACTTTGATGCGTTTTGAGGTCCATAGACATAGGCATTGCTTCAACAAAAGTGGAGTAACGCTTTGTTTTTTTTTGTTTTTTTACCACACTGTAAAAATGTGCAACATTGTATTATTTTCTCATTCTACAGCTGAAGCTGCAACAGTCGGCTCAGGCGCCGGTGTTCCGTGAGAATTACCTACCCCGTGAGAAAAACCTACCCTCGTCACTTCCGGCCAGGAACAGCTGAGCAGCGCAGCAGTGCGCATGCTCACAGCCCCGGATACCTAATGGAGCAGCTGAGGAGCTGACTAGTGCGCATGCGCACTAGTATGAAATGATCATGGTGTCCGTGATAAAAACCTACCCACGTGTCGGTTACATTAAAACAGCTGTGCTGCAATATGAGTCATCTCCGCTCCTGTCCCTGTCACTTCCCTGATCTGGGCTACTAAATATAAAAGCGGCTCTCGGCTCCGTGAAAATTTTTTTTCATACACCCGCCGCCGCTTTTATATTTATTAACCCAGATCAGGAAAGTGACAGGGACAGGAGCGGAGATGACTCATATTGCAGCCCAGCTGTTTTAATGTAACCGCCGCGTTACACACTGCCGTGATCATTTCATACCCACCGGAAGTGACGAGGGTAGGCATTTCTCACGGGGTAGGTTTTTCTCACGGAACACCGGCACTCAACAGGTGGGAGGGGCCAGGAGCAGCAACAAGGGACCTGAGATGAGGAGGGTCCGGGCTGCTCTGTGCAAAACCAGCTGCACAGAGGAGGGAAGTGTAACATTGTTTCTTACTATTTTATCTTTTTTTTTAACAGGGATTTCTTCAGAATAAAAGAAGGTAGGAATCTGCAAGAAAGTTTGTTGAAAAAAATCCCTGCAATGTACAGAGATCACCCTGGGGGATATTGTCTTGATATATTCGGGGGGGATGTCCTACCCATGATTTCTAACAGCAGCCCTGGGTAAGTATAACATGTTTGTTATTTTTTTTTTTTTTTTATGAGATTTTGCAATCACTTTAAACACATTAATTAATTAAATTAATTGATCTAATTAATCTTTTAATGACTGAATTAATCTTTCAGTTTTTGGATGGAGTTAGCCTTTAAATGATTACAAAAGCACTGGAAGAACAGACACAACATATAACACTAACATGTCAGAGGTTTGCTATCTCAGTTTGATTAATGTAGCTTCTGTTGTAGTTTTCATGTGTGACATAGTTCCCCCCCCCCATCCAAACACCAGGTCAGGGAGCCTGTGTACTGTCTGGTCTGTAATCTGTGCTGGTGGAATCAACTAATCAGTCAAAAGGTTGAGTAACGGGGGAGAAGAGGGGAATCCAGGTCACAATGGGGGTCTGGAGTAGACGCTCAGCTCTATAGGTTATATCAGGTAAATTTTAAGAGTTCTCATATGGAAAATAAAAAAATCCCAGATCATTCAAGCTACGCAGTATCTGTGTGCACAGGAAAAAAAAAAAAAAAAAAGAAGAATGAAAAATAACATAATACCAATTGCAACAGTTGCAAAAAAAAAAAAAAAAATATTATTATTATTATAATACATAAGTCAATTATATTATCTTTTTCTATCACACAAAAAGCCGTGAACTAATTGGCCAATATCCATAATTGAATAAGAAGCAAAAACAAAGAAAAATAGAGAAAAGTAGGATTTTAAAGGCCACAAAAAGAAGGGATGGTCACAATTATATAAAATAATTCATTATATTACTGTCAGGGGTACCTGATTCGAGGCCGAGGTGCTGAGAGGGCTCCCCTTGCGGCTCAGTGCGGCACACCCCTGAAGTTATTACAGAGGGTGTAGCGCCCCAAGCTGGAGGCAGATGGGTAGATCCTAGGGAAAATGCAAGAGCGTGCTGGAAGAGCTTGAAGAAGTGCTTTAAGTGGGCCGGTACGCACCGGTACTCAGTACTGCCACTTCCAAATATGGCTCTTGAGCATACCGCCACCTCTCTGTGCGCCTTAGCGTACTGGTACGCTCATTTCCTACTCCAGAGCCAGACCAGTCACCACCACTGAGTCCCCTTGCTCCGGAGTCCCAGCCCAGGCCAGCAGCAGCGGCAGAGCTGCCACCCTGCTGGCCTGTACTGCAGTGCACTGGTTGCTATCGCCGCTCGGCGTCTAGAAACCAGTGATGTCATCTGAGGAGGAGGAGAGCGAGGCCCCAGCATACACTGCGGAGCCTCCTTCCTCCTCTGCTGCGCGCCGAGTGGAGTGTTGGCTCCACCCACCTCCTCCCTCCAGCTACTCCAGGCAAGCACAGCACAGTGAGTCCTGTGTGTCAGCCTCAGCCTAAAAACGTGAGTAGGAGCAGTTCTGGGGACCCTGATGTGGGATGGGATAGGATGGGATGGGGGGCTCTGTGGGGACCCTAATATGAGGGGGGGATGCTCTGTGGGGACCCTGATGTGGGATGGGATGGGGGGGCTCTGTGGGGACCCTAATGTGAGGAGGGGGGGTGCACTGTGGGGACCCTGATGTGGGATGGGATGGGAGGGCTCTGTGGGGACCCTAATGTGAGGAGGGGGGTGCTCTGTGGGGACCCTGATGTGGGATGGGATGGGCAGGCTCTGTGGGGACTCTAATGTGAGGAGGGGGGGTGCTCTCTGGGGACCCTGATGTGGGGGGGGGCGCTCTGTGGGGGCCCTGATATTAAAAAGATTCATAGGCTATAATAGAGTACTGACACCTCTTTTGGGCCACTTAAAGCACTGGCTGGAAGCACAGCAGAATGGAAGTCTTCAAGAGCTCTGGGGTAACTGGGCAACCTTGTGCCGTGGAATAGTATCTAGTAGAAGAGACAGGAACTGGCCGAGGTCTAGGACTGGAGCAGGCAGCGGAAACCGTGGTTGAAGCCGAGGTCATGCACAGGAGACAGACAGGATAGCCGAAGTTTTGAAGCAAGCCGGGGTCATACATGGTAGGTAGCAGGAGCAAGGTCAATGGAGGGAGCCAAAGGTCAAAACCAGGAGGAGGAGATCAAGCAGAGTCAGGAGCAAGCCGGGTCACAACAGGAGATCCAAGAGCAGAACACAGGAAGCACAGGAACACTGGGAAGCTGAAGATAATCCAGCAATGAGTAGGATCCCACAGCCGCCTTTTATAGGCCAGCAGGAGGCTGCGTCTGTCATGCATTGCGTTCGCGCATTTGCGCCTTTGTGCCTTCACGCATGTGCTTTCGCCATTCTTACGCCAGGGCGTACAGGGATGCGCCAAAAGCGTCCATAGGCATTACTGGCAATGTTGCCAGCTCTGCTACGACCATTTCCCTGACAATTACATCCATGAAGCATACAAATCATTGAAACAGAACACAAAATATAAACATAGTAAAAAATATTCCTCATGGGAATATTGTTGGGTACAAAAGGTCCCTGCTTATGATGTAGGTCTTCAAAGAGTACGCGTTTCGCCACAGGCTTCTTCAGGGCTAGACAGACCTTACAGTACTTAGCTGACCACTATATGCGCCAGGAAAGTTCCCTCTGGGGCAGGCGCCAGGGCCATATAAATGGAAAGGACCATTCGTGTTTGTGATAAGGTAATCCTACCCTGATGGAACCTTCAACATTTAACCTTTAACATTCTCGGCCTATATGTTTTCTGCTACATATTTTTGGTAAAAAATAAAATTGCAATATTTTGATTAGTTTATGCAAAAGTTATTGCGTCTACTAACTACGTGAAAGATTTATGTCATTTTTATTGTTTTTTTTTACTAGTAATGGCGGCGATCTGTGATTTTTTGCAGGACTGCGACATTGGGGTGGATAGATCGGACCCCTGACTGACATTTTTGACACTTTTGGGGTGACCAGTGACATTACTACAGTAATCAGTGCTAAAAATATGCACTGTTACTGTAATAATGACACTGGCAGGGAAGGGGCTAACATTGTGGGTGATCAAGGGGTTAAATGTGAGCCTAGGGGAGTGATTCTAACTGTGGGGGGGCATGGCTTGTGAAATTATCACAGAGACTTGTGTTCCTATATAGAAGGATCACAGGAGCTCTGTGATCATTGCAGAGAGAAGAACGGTCAGATGTGTTTACAACAGCTGCCCGTCCTTCTCTCTCAGCGCGGAACGATTGCGAGTGACAGGCGGCAATCAGAGCTGCCTGCCCCGTCCATCGGAGTCCCCGCTGCCTAGTGGGGGCAGGAGCGCTCGCCCCCTAGCTCCCTGCGCGCAACAGATGTATACCTACGGCGGTTTGTGCAGGAGCGGCTGCCTGCCACAGTAGAACTGCGGCGGGCGGTCGTATGATCTAAGTCTAAGTAATCCCTAATTATGAGCCTTCAATTCCTCTGATGGGAGAGTCCCAACTCCGCCCATTAGAAACTCTTTGTAAATTGTCATGTCTTATTGAGTGGATTCAGACGTGCTTGGAACAATCATAGATCTATATAAAAAGATAAATAAATAAACAATAAAACAATAAAAAACACTTAAAATGTATATGCTTTATATATACACCGGTATTCACATATATGCACTGTTAAAAAAAATTAAAGGAACATTTTTTAATTAGAGTATAGCAGCAAGTCAAGTAGACTCCTGGCTACCATTAGTTATTGGGATAAAATCCTTGGACCCAATGTCAGACCTTACACTGGTGCAGTGTAGGGATGATTGAACGGTTCGGGTTGACCATCGGTTCGACCTGAACATTGGCTGTTCGAAATTCGGCCGAATTCCGAACTTTTTGCGGTAAAAGTTCAGAATTCGGCCACCAGAACCGCCCAAAATGCAATGGGACAGGAACTGGGCTTTAAAAGCCCGTGATTGGAC
This sequence comes from Pelophylax lessonae, assembly GCF_965119305.1. NCBI lineage: Eukaryota > Metazoa > Chordata > Amphibia > Anura > Ranidae > Pelophylax > Pelophylax lessonae. The sequence goes on along the minus strand of NC_138775.1, from coordinate 287,473,993 downwards.
CAGAAACGTCAGTAAAAGCCAATTGAGGGGGCAGGAGTCTGTTAGGAATGTGATTGGAGTGACTACGGGGTCCAGAGGCCAATCAGTAGTGAATACGCCCCCCAGTATATAACATAGCCCCGCCAAATCTCTAGCGCTGTAATAGAGAGGCTGTGGAATAGAGTGGAAGCATTTCTGTTACTCCTGCTGCTCCAGTGTCATTTTGCAATTATTAGTGTGAGGAAAGGAATATGCAGTGTAGTTAGGGTACTATATACCACTATAGTTAGATTCAATAATCTAGTTTCTGTAGGGAAAGTTTTAAGTGTCAGGGTGACCGTAATGTAGTTTAGGGTGAACTGACTCTGCTGCTATGCCAGGGTGACTGAACTCATCCATGTCAGGGTGACCGTAATGTATATATATATATATATATATATATATATATATATATATATATGGAATTAAAAAACATCATTTTGAATGCCCCTAAAAAGTGCCTAGGGTTCTGGGTCATGCCCCAGGGACTATTAATCACACAAAAAAAAAGTTCTTAAAAATTGTCGTTTTTGATAGAGAGCCAATTATTGAAAAAATTATTGAAAAAAAAAAAATTAGATTTCTTTGGATTTAGTGTCTGGGGGGTCTAAAAAGTGTACCTGTGAAGTTTCAGATCTGTAGCATGTCCAGAACCAGAAAAAAAAGATAATTTTTCTTAGAATTTCAGTAGCGCAGGGATGGGGTTACGCTCCTTTCACACCTGGGCGTTTTTGTTTCAGGCGTTTATTGGGCATTTTTTGGGCGTCTTTGGAGGCAGGCATGACATCTGAACTTCTGTATAGAGGTATATATACACACACACATATATGTATATATACACATACACACATATAGGTGTGAAAGGAGGGTAACACCATCCCTGCGCTACTGAAATTCTAAGAAAAATATATATTTTTTCTGGTTCTGGACATGCTACAGAGCTGAAACTTCACAGGTACACTTTTTAGACCCCCCAGACACTAAATCCAAAGAAATCTCTTTTTTTTTTTTTTTTTCAATAATTTTTTCAATAATTGGCTCTCTATCAAAAACTACAATTTTTAAGAACTTTTTTTTTGTGATTAATAGTCCCTGGGGCATAACCCAGAACCCTAGGCACTTTTTAGGGGCATTTATTGGGTTTTAGGGCTTCAAAATGGTGTTTTTTGATTCCAGAAGTTTGGGTCCCATTGATTTCAATGGGGTTCTGGAATCCGAACCGAACTTTCGGGAAGTTCGGGTGTTCTGGCCGAACCAAACTTTTCAAAAGTTAGATCATCCCTAGTGCAGTGGGTCCTGGGTTCCTCCTGGTGCACGACAATGCCCGACCTCATGTGGTGAGAGTTTGCAGCCAGTTCCTGGAGGATGAAGGAATTGATGCCATTGAATGGCCCCCACGCTCGACTGACCTAAATCCAATAGAACACCTCTGGGACATTATTTTTGGTCCATCTGGCGCCACCAGGTTGCACCTCAGTCTGTTCAGGAGCTCAGTGATGCCCTGGTCCATATATGGGAGGAAATACCCCAGAACACCATCCGTCATCTCATTGGGAGCACATTACCCAGTCCATACCAGTATAGATGCTAACACATTACCCAGTCCATACCAGTATAGATCCTAACACATTACCCAGTCCATACCAGTATAGATCCTCCTAACACATTACCCAGTCCATACTAGTATAGATCCTAACACATTGCCAAGTCCATACCAGTATAGATCCTAACACATTACCCAGTCCATACCAGTATAGATCCTAACACATTACCCAGTCCATACCAGTATAGATCCTAACACATTGCCAAGTCCATACCAGTATAGGTCCTAACACATTACCCAGTCCATACCAGTATAGATCCTAACACATTACCTAGTCCATACCAGTATAGATCCTAACACATTACCTAGTCCATACCAGTATAGATCCTAACACATTACCCAGTCCATACCAGTATAGAAGATCCTAACACATTACCCATTCTATACCAGTATAGATCCTAACACATTACCCAGTCCATACCAGTATAGATATCCAGCATGAGATTTTTCCCCATTGAGAGCTGTTTTTAAAGTGTTCCTCTAATTTTTTTGAGCAGTGTATGTATATATATATATATTTATAAATAAACATAAAAAATGAGGCAGACTCAATGAACCACATGGCCTTTTTCTGCCGTCATTATTCTATGTTTCTAGGGTGACATTACTATTTAGTTTTCCATTAGTACCTGCCTTCTCTGTTTATGATAAAAGAGATTCATCACAGGGCTGTGGTTCACCTAGTTACTTCTTCTGTAACCTACCGATGTGCTTACCTGCTAGCCCCCAGTGCCTGAAAGCAAACAAAAGCTACATACACAGATTTAGACTAGCTTTGTGGATGCATAGTCCAAATCTAAATGCCAACTGATGGTTTAGAGGAAAAAGTGCATGTTTTCATTGAGCGAACTTGAAAAGGTTCAGCCAGAATTGGCAAAGGTATACAGCAATGATAGAAGTCATGTGAACATACTCGTGTGGGGGATGCAATAAAGTCCTGATTGGATCACGGTGCAGATTTTGCTTTATTCGAGTAGAAAAAGCTGCACATCCGTTGCAGTTTTTTTTCTTTTCCTTGAAAAGCATTTAATGTAACATGGATGAGTTCACAACATGATGTGGCAAAATTGCCCTCCTTCAGACCTCGTTCCTGCTCTTACAACGCGTTTTACCCCAGCTGGGGTTTTAGTTTATATACTGGGGTGCAATGCAACAGGGAAGAAAGAGCAGGGGTCCGGCCAATGTACTTGGATGGATGTTGTGAATTTATGCATGTTACAATAAAGTTTTATGAGAAAAATAATAAAATAAGAGACGTGGCAAATGTTGGGTTTTCCTGATAACTCAGGAAAGGATGAACCAAGTTTATTCAGCACCGCACTTGGTGGAGATGAGCCGGAAGACCGCCTGCTTTATGCTTTTCAAGGGTTGAAAAGAAGATAAGACTATCCTCATTCTAAAATGGAATCATTTTTAATCCCACATAATGGGACCAAAGGGCGTGTGCAAATATTTTTCTGGAGTTTCAATTTAATTCTAAAATCACAACCAAAAATAATTACAACCGTTGACGTTTGGGGATTTTATTAAATGACCTCTGAGCACATGGCGTCCCTCTGGTAACATAAGCGAGCAAGTTCATTTCTCATTGCACACATCTGGGATTCATCCCACCAAAATCTGCCCTTGGAGAGCAGAGAACACTCGTTACATGCGGGCCCCAGAGAGCGCCAGACAGAGAAGAGCACACATTCCTAACTCGCCAACATCCATCTTTTTAGATGTGTCCAGTAACGCTCTCTGGTCCTCCATGCCGAATGGAAAACAAATGATGAAAGTGATGACTTCAGACCTCACGTGAGGCCTCTGGAATGTAGTAGATTCGCATTTGGATTCTTGTGAAACGTCCAAAATTTACTGCACTTTCCACTCTACGGGGACTTTCACTGAACGCCAAAATGTTAAGGTTTATATTTCTCAATTTTCATCACTATAGTCATATAACGCAATATAGGATAACAACAGGGAAAAGTCAGGGTTGGATTTCAGCATAGCCAACAAAGGCCAAGGTCTAGGGCAGTAGAAAATCCAAAATGTTACACAAACAATGTTGTCATTGTTCCAGTGGGGACTACTGTTCTTGTCACTACTACGAGGGGATTTGTCTTCAGGACAGGAACCAAATGGCAATCTCCTGAACTGGGCACACAAAAAAAAAACAAACAAAAAACAAGGATTATAAGTATTCTGTACCAAAATGCAAAAAAGAAGTATCAGCTTTGGATTAGGGATTGAACGATATCGTTTTTTTTTTTTTACATTCAGCTGATGACTCATCAGTTGTTAAGGACGCGGCGGCCACCTGCTCCTTAACAACGCGGAATTTAGTACTGTAAATAAATACGCTGGCTACCGCCGGGCGTTACAATACTGCATGTTGTCACTACTCAGATACAGCATGACTTTATAAATAACTCATGTGTTATTTTAGAAGTTTATTTTGTGAATGCTAAAAAAACTTTTCTAAAAATTCTGAGTGGTATTTTTTTAAGGCGCTTCATACCTCTTCGTGAATGGAGCCCACAGACTCAAATCACCATAGGATAGCTAGACACCTTTCCCCCAACTTCCTCCTAGTACTCTCCAGTGAGCTCCTCCAAACCCAAACAGGCTCCAGGACTAAACTTTGCGAAACCTGCCACAGGGGGTCTCCTCCAGCAGGAACTCTAGACAGCTGGACCCAGGAACTCTCTCTCTCTCTCTCTGCCTCAGGCCTTAGACTTTTTATGGGCTCTCCAGCCACCTACTGGGCACACCTCCCCAGGGATTGGCTGGATTCCCCATAAATATTCAGGCTGCCCACTCTGTTCTTCTCACTATGATTCTAGAAGCCTCCAGAAATAATCAGAGCAACAGCCTGTGAGACACTGAACAGACCTGAACGATCAACCCTTGCTCCACTGATTACAGAGGAGCTGAAATAAATTTACCTATTAGCTTACACTAACTAGGAGGGTGCCACATATATAATCATCCATTGTCTTCCCTGTGTTCATTCCTTCCCTCTGGGAAGGAAGGCACCAGGGCTTATTTTCAGCTGGAACTTGATGGAACTCAGTTCCACCACCTTTGGCTCAGGCCCTCTGCTCCCTGCTCACCACTATCACTCATAAACACAGAGGTCTGGCTTCTTGGGTTTTCCAAGTGCAGTATGGGGACAAAGGAGACGCCAGTGCGTTGGGTGCAGTGTGAATGCTGACACCCCTACTGGATATTCTCCCTGCAAGTGGGAGAGGTGACGCCATCTACAGTGTGAGAGGAGGTACTAGAGAAGAAGAGGGGTAAAAGTGAGATGTGGATGGGGGATGCAGAACTAAGCAGCTGTGGAAGAAGGATGAACTCTCCACTCTGTGTGTAGCCCACCCCTGAACTCTGCACTCTGTGTGTAGCCCACCCCTGAACTCTTTACTCTGTGTGTAGCCCACCCCTGAACTCTGCACTCTGTGTGTAGCCCACCCCTGAACTCTGCACTCTGTGTGTAGCCCACCCCTGAACTCTGCACTCTGTGTGTAGCCCACCCCTGAACTCTGCACTCTGTGTGTAGCCCACCCCTGAACTCTGCACTCTGTGTGTAGCCCACCCCTGAACTCCGCACTCTGTGTGTAACCCACCCCTGAACTCTGCACTCTGTGTGTAGCCCACTCCTGAACTCTGCACTCTGTGTGTAGCCCACCCCTGAAATCTGCACTCTGTGTCTAGCCCACCCCTGAACTCTGCACTCTGTGTGTAGCCCACCCCTAAACACTGCACTCTGTTTGTACCCCACCCCTGAACTCTGCACTCTGTGTGTACCCCACCCCTGAACTCTGCACTCTGTGTGTAGCCCACCCCTGAACTCTGCACTCTGTGTGTAGCCCACCCCTGAACTCTGCACTCTGTACATAATGCACTCCTGGTATTTGATGCCCCTTTAAGACCACTCCCACTGAAATTTTGACCAGTTTTGGTAGGGGGTTTTGGGGGGGGGGGGGGTTCGTGGTTGAGTTCCTGCACCTTTTTTTGAGAAAAGCACTGGAAGGCACCAATTATTACGACCGACCCAGCAGGGTAAATCTCAGCCCAGCTCCCTAGGACCTTATCAGTGGTAGGGCTCTTCTATCAGTCATAACATTTCTACGAAGTGAAAATAAAAGTAATCCATAGAAAAACCAAACAGAACCTAAAACAAACATCGATGTCTGTGCTGGGAGGGTGGTATGTGATCTTATATTTCACAATTATTTTTGAAAACATCATGTAGCAATCTACTCGGGGGCTTGAAAAAAAGTTTCAATTGCACATTTAGGTCCTCCTGCTGTGCCGCGGCCTGCTGACCTCCTTCGCCGCCGCTTTATTATCCGCGTTTTATATCTCAGATCATCCCTTGTCTAAGAGTAATTACATTGTCTGCTTTGATACTATCAACCCGAAATGAAAAATTAGTGTACAACTCAGCTAAGACAAATATAATATGACACACACAGACCACATTTCTCGTCAAATCACCACCATCTGTCCCCGTTACTTGGAACTCCAGTATCAATTTCAAAAACATATTTAAGTGCGGTTAAAAAAAAAAAAAAAAAGGTCTCAGAGGAGACGAGCGAGAGAGACCGAGAGAGAGAGAGAGGTATATAACAATTTTACTGACATAATTAGATCTGTCATGATCTTAGCATGTTGCCTGCGCCCTGTATGGTAATTAATGAGAATAGAAATTTTTAGGGTTCGGATGGCAGATGTAGAGCAGGAATTACTGCAAATATCAAATTCCTTGGGAAACAGAGTAATCAGAGCGGGAGGCGGGGGGTGTCATGGAACCAGGGTGTGCCACAGCTAAAAGGCCCTTTTTTTCCAGTGCCAGGGTGTGCCAGGGCAATTTTGCAGATGTGAATTGGAAACAGATTCATTAAAAGTTCACAGAGCAGGTCAATGCACCCAGCAGAGCGAAGTCAGCAGTCGGACAGGCCCAGCTCATTATCCATCCTGTTTTAGGTTGACTAAGTTGCTCAGGAATTATGAAAGATACTTTTTATAGGATACTATTTTTCTAGCATAAATTATATATTTAAGGCGTTTTTTTACATTTTTTGGTAAATTAAAAAATAAAAACAATAGTTACTTATAAAAATGATGCCACGTTTTAAAATAATTCAAATATTTCTTTAGATTTTAAAGTACATGCAATTCCAATTACTAAAATCGTATGTAGGGTTAATTTCCACTATGCTTACTCCACTTATTGAACTGAAAACTTTTTTCATTTCATTTTTCATTTCAATAGATTTTTATTAGGTTTTAAAAAAGTTTAGATACAAGAAAATAAGACAATAAAGAACAAATAAAAGATAAAGACACGAAAAGTCTGACTTCTATTACGTATAAATATGGAAATGTGCAGCGCTCATAGATAATTAACATGTGATAATCAGTCAAAATTCATAACATTGTGAAGAATACATATATACAAAAAAAATATATAATAATATAAAAAAGAGTGAATAAGGGCAAAAAGTCCTTTTGAATGCAGTGAATATAGAAAAATCTTTAAACGTGTATTCCAGAAGTGAATGACTGAAAATTTGCTGTGACACCATCCATCACCAATATACCGTATATTCTCGAGTATAAGCCAACCCGAATATAAGAATATAAGCCGAGGCACCTAATTTTACCACAAAAAACTGGGAAAACTTATTGACTCGAGTATAAGCCTAGGGTGGGGAATGCAGCAGCTACTTGACCACCACGAGACCCAAAACTGGGGCTGCGGGCATGGTGCAGGGGCTGCGGACATGGTACAGGAGATGCAGGGCTGTGGGCATGGTAAAGGAGATGGTACAGGCATGGTACAGGAAATGGTACAGGAGATGGTACAGGCATGGTACAGGAGATGTTACAGGCATGGTACAGGAGATGTTACAGGCATGGTACAGGAGATGCAGGGCTGTGGGCATGGTAAAGGAGATGGTACAGGCATGGTACAGGAGATGGTACAGGAGATGGTTCAGGCATGGTACAGGAGATGTTACAGGCATGGTACAGGAGATGTTACAGGCATGGTACAGGAGATGGTGCAGGAGATGGTACTGGCATGGTACAGGAGATGGTAAAGGAGATGGTACATGCATGGTACAGGAGATGGTACAGGTATGGTACAGGAGATGGTACAGGCATGGTACAGGAGATGTTACAGGCATGGTAAAGGAGATGGTACAGGCATGGTACAGGAGATGGTACAGGAGATGGTTCAGGCATGGTACAGGAGATGTTACAGGCATGGTACAGGAGATGTTACAGGCATGGTACAGGAGATGGTGCAGGAGATGGTACTGGCATGGTACAGGAGATGGTAAAGGAGATGGTACATGCATGGTACAGGAGATGGTACAGGTATGGTACAGGAGATGGTACAGGAGATGGTTCAGGCATGGTACAGGAGATGTTACAGGCATGGTACAGGAGATGGTGCAGGAGATGGTACTGGCATGGTACAGGAGATGGTAAAGGAGATGGTACATGCATGGTACAGGAGATGGTACAGGTATGGTACAGGAGATGGTACAGGCATGGTACAGGAGATGGCACAGGCATGGTACAGGAGATGGTACAGGCATGGTACAGGAGATGGTACAGTCCCCCAGTGGTGCTTCACACAGTTATATGGGCTTCTGATGAAGGCTACAAGTGGCTATGTCAACGCACATTATCCACTTGCAGACCGCCAGCAGTACATAAATACTGCGGCAGATCTGCTCTGTCCTGCGAAACGACGTAACTATACGTAGTTTCGTGGGACCGCTGATAGGAGTGCATGCGCTCCTCCGGAGGCACGTGCAAGCACCGATTGGCTACAGGAGGAGCCAATCAACGGGTCAGGCGCCTGCGACTGCCGCCGGGCACCCGCGATCGCTCCCCATGGAGACAGAACGGCGGTCTGCTGTTGTAAACACATTTTCTAATACACAGAACTTTAGCAAAACAAATGTATTAAAAAGAAGTTTTGCAGTCCCCCAGCTGGACAGCCACAGATTTTGCCAGTGTGAGGCTACTCATACCGGTATTAATCAAGGTAAAAGGGCACCCCGCAGATTATAAGGCAGCGCAGCCTTCAGCGGTGCCGGGATAAACGGATTAGCGGTATCGCTCTCCGGTCTCTTTGCAAAAACAGGGATTAATCCGCGGTGGATTTCCCGCTCACCTCTGGCTCATTACCGTCTTCTAAAGCGCTTAATTCAAAACAAAATGAGACACAGAAGCATCTGTTTCCTTCACATCATCACATCATATTCTGCAGGAAGATTTATCATCGCTCGATGCCAGTGCTACATATTCTGAGAAAATTTCCGCACTGAGAATTGTCCAGAAGCCAGCAGACTGGAGGGAGAAGAAAGGACCTTTTCATTTGACACGTAGCACTCTGAACGCACATGCCATTAGTCGGATTTCACTTCGTAATAATCTCAGGCATGGTTCGGGAATTCATTTACATTCACCAGACCGAAGGGGTACTCCATCCAGGAATAAAATTTCCACTAAACAGATACACAATGTCAGGTTACACATACAATTTCAGGTTAGGTGTCCTTGGTCTTTTTGTAGGGTGATCCGCATCATATCCTGCATGAGAAGTTACTTTTTTTTCCCCAGAAGCTGACAGCAAGTTCCTACTTTGGATATTTTTGGAGTTGAGGGTCCAGTGTTGGATGGAATTGCATTGAGGTTGGTGTCCTTGATAGGCAGGACCCTTTGAAAACCTTCTGAGAACCTGTGATGGACATTTGAGGGTCAAGTGTTGGATGGAACTGCATTAAGGTTGGTGTCCTTGATGGGCAGGACCCTTTGAGAACCTTAAGAGAACCTGTGATGGACATTTGTAGCAGCCAGCGTTCCAGTTGACTTCCGGGTAGGCGGCGTGCGTTCCACCTGACGCGCGTTTCGTCAGAGCGTATGACATCTTCAGAAGACGTCATACGCTCTGACGAAACGTGCGTCAGGTGGAACGCATGCCGCCTACCCGGAAGTCAGCTGGAACGCAGTACGGGGGATACCGCTCTCCACGCTACGGACTTCACTACTAGCGGGTGCGGCTTCATTTTAACGGCATTACACATGTAAATGTGATCTCTATTTTGGAATAAAACCTTTTTAAACGGTACTTCACCATCTGGAGGCATTTATTTTTCCCTTAACCGGATCTTGAGGACATCGCTTGCCCAGGAAGGGATCTCGGCGATGAGGGATAAGCCCAGCAGGTACCGCATCTGAGGCCAGGAGGGCCACCAAGCCTTATTGGTCTTTGTGCCGTAAGGCAACTCAGACCCACTACTTTTGGTAAGCGTACATCTTACTTACCCTATATCACTCGATCGGCTATTGGACCATAGGAGGATCCAGCACTGAGCACCTGCACTTTTCTTTGCACTGCAGTGATATCAACTTCCACTAAGTCACATATGAACTTTTTATTGGACTTATTTTGCACTCATATGCACTTTTGACACTTTATTACTTTTGTGATGTTTATTGGGTATACCACTTCTTAACCTCCCTGGCGGTATGATTATGTCAGGAATTACATACCAAAAGCGGTACAATTCTTTTCATGGAAATTTGGCGTTATGTATTATAGGCCTACAATTCTTAGTAATTACTGACTTAAACCTGACCAAAACAAGACTCCCAGATGTGATAAATTATAATCGAATCAATAATATTATTTTATTATTTAATATATAATATATATAATAAAATTATATCATTGATTAGATTATAATTCATGCATTATATATTATATATAGATATATGTGTGTGTGTATATATATATATATATATATATATATATACACATATATATATATATATATATATATATATATATATATATATATATACACACACACACATATATCTATATATAATATATAACGCATGAATTATAATTGAATCAATAATATAATTTTATATATAGATATATGTGTGTGTGTGCATATATATATATATATATATATATAAGCAAAAAATTGGGGGAGCAAGCCCTGAACATGTATATCTAAAGCCGGTGCAGCTATGGACCAAGCAACATGTATATTAAAATAGAATAGCGCAACCATGCAAAAGAAATGACTATTAAATATGGAGACAATCCATAAATAAAAATGGGGGTTTAGTCCCACCATATGGCCATATCGTGCTCAAGCCCACCACTGCGTCAAAGTACCCCATTATCAGTGGGTCCTACACTATCCATAGAAAAGGGGTGAATCCAGCCTCTCCAACCCTTGGAGACAACACTCCTTGCTGGGATGGATGTGCTAATGCACTACAAAGGACTCCTCCTATATCTACTTGATGGTGGACTCTGATAGAGTACAGGTGTGTGTGGGGGGTGGGATGCTCAACCACAGAAGTCTGGTCAGACTGAATACATAATAAACAAGCAAAAATTGCATATATATATATATATATATATATATAATATAAAATGTGTTTTGTGTTTTGTGCAACGTTTTTTTTTTTTTTTTGAATTTCCCTCCCTAGTTCCGCTCCCATGCAGCATTGCTGCTGCAGGGAACGGAACTATGAAGTGATCACACCGACGGAGGACGGAGGAGCGGCGGGACTCTCGGCTGGCGGTCACAGCAATGAGAGATCATCGCTGGATCGCCAGGAGAAGGTAAGAGAACACCGCTGCGCTCTCTGCAATCCACCCCGAGCGTGACTCGGGGTTACCACTCCTGATATGAAAAATCAACCCCGAGTCACGCTCGGGATTACCGCCTAGGTGGTTAATGATGTATTTTATTGATATTATTTATGTATTTTATTGATTTTAGCGGTGACATTTTAGTTTTTTAAATTCCTTGTTCCCAGTCCCCATTAGCAAGCGCTATTCAATCTCAATTAGTTTGGGGTTTATTCGTTTCTATTCATTCTATACACACTATAGCAGCTGCTTTCCCTTAGCTTATTAATTCTACCCCACCCATTAGCCTTCCTAGGCGCGAAGAATACACTCTATTGAGTATATTTAATATCCTAAACAGATACATAATGTTTTATTAGGGTGATCTGCATCATAGCCTGCACATAATGTTACATCTTATTTCCTAGAAAGTTGACACCAAATTCCCAGTTAGGATATTTTTTCGTAGTTGAGGGTCCAGTGTTGGATGGAACTGCATTGAAGTTGGTGTCCTAGAAGAGCAAGACCCTTTGAGAACCTTATTAGAACCTGTGATGGACACTTGTGGCAGCCAATAGGCAGCACTCATGACTAGGATAAGACGTGCCCTCAATGGACATGCAGATCAGAGGTTTGCACGCATCACCCTTCATTTCTATAATGAGCATAGACAATTGCTGGGCACACTGCATCTCAGCACAGGTGATGGCATATTGGTAGACAAGAATGATGCCATTAGTCTGATTTGATTCGTAATAATCTCAGACATGGTTCTGGAATTCATTTATATTGACCAGAACAAAGGGTTACTTCATCCAGGAGTGAGGTTTCCACTAAACAGATACACAATGCCAGGTTACGCATACAATGTCGGGCTAGGTGTCCTATAATACACTATATTGCCAAAAGTATTGGGACGCTTGCCTTTACAGGCACATGAACTTTAATGGAATCCCAGTCCTAGTCTGTAGGGTTCAATATTGAGTTGGCCCACCCTTTGCAGCTATAACAGCTTCAACTCTTCAGGGAAGGCTGTCCACAAGGTTTAGGAGTGTGTCTATGGGAATGTTTGACCATTCTTCCAGAAGCTCATTTGTGAGGTCAGGCACTGGGACTAAGACTGGGATGCCGTTAAAGTTCATGTGCCTGTACTGGCAGGCATCTCAATACTTTTGGCAATATAGGGTAGCCTGCATGAAAGGTTACATTTTATTTCCCAGAAGCTGACAGCAAGTTCCTAATTAGGATATTTTTGGAGTTGAGGGTCCAGCATTGGATAGAGCTGCATTAAGGTTGTCCTACATCAGTGATGGCAGTGGCGTAGCGTGGGCTGTCAGCACCCGGGGCAAGGCAAGTAATTTGCGCCCCCTAACCCGCGGGATTTTAACACTCGAGTCTCTTCCACTAGATTAGTTAAAGAAACCTTTACCCCCTAAGCACATGTGTTGTTTGTTATGAAAATACTGATGTAATTAAAGTAAAATGCATCTAAATACAAGTTTGAATGACCAGCGTGCCCCCTTTCAATGCAGAGAGACCAGCCTGCCCCCTTTCAATGCAGAGTGACCAGCCTGCCCCCTTTCAATGCAGAGAGACCAGCCTGCCCCTTTTCAATGCAGAGAGACCAGCCTGCCCCCTTTTCAACGCAGAGAGACCAGTGTGCCCCCATTCAATGCAGAGAAACCAGTGTGCCCCCTTTCAATGCAGAGAGACCAGCGTGCCCCCTTTCAATGCAGAGTGACCAGCGTGCCCCCTTTCAATGCAGACAGAACAGCGTGCCCCCTTTCAATGCAGAGAGACCAGCGTGCCCCCTTTCAATGCAGAGAGACCAGCCTGCCCCTTTTCAATGCAGAGAGACCAGCCTGCCCCCTTTTCAATGCAGAGAGACCAGTGTGCCCCCATTCAATGCAGAGAAACCAGTGTGCCCCCTTTCAATGCAGAGAGACCAGCGTGCCCCCTTTCAATGCAGAGTGACCAGCGTGCCCCCTTTCAATGCAGACAGAACAGCGTGCCCCCTTCAATGCAGAGAGACCAGCGTGCCCCCTTTCAATGCAGAGAGACCAGCGTGCCCCCTTTCAATGCAGAATGACCAACGTGCCCCCTTTCAATGCAGAGTGACCAGCCTGCCCCCTTTCAATGCAGAGAGACTAGCGTGCCCCTTTTCAATGCAGAGAGACCAGCGTGCCCCCTTTTCAATGCAGAGAGACCAGTGTGCCCCCATTCAATGCAGAGAAACCAGTGTGCCCCCTTTCAATGCAGAGAGACCAGCGTGCCCCCTTTCAATGCAGAGAGACCAGAGTGCCCCCTTTCAATGCAGAGTGACCAGCGTGCCCCCTTTCAATGCAGACAGAACAGCGTGCCCCCTTCAATGCAAAGAGACTTACCTGCAGCGGTGGCTTCTCCTCAGTTCCCCACATTTCCTCGAGTCCTCCCGCCTCCTCCTTTCGGCCAATCAGGAACGGGTCTCGGACCCGCTTCCTGATTGGCCAGGAGGAGGATCCATGTGACAATAGCGAATTTTCATTCGCTATTGTCACACAATGGGTGGGCTCGGGGCACACTGCTCTGTGCCCCCGGTCCACCCTTTTTTGTAGCCTATTAGAGCCTCTGGCTCTAATCAGGTGATTAAAAAAAAAAACCCACTCTGTGACAGAGCCAGGCTGCTGACTCACTCACTGCTAAACTGACTGAGCAATGAGGAGAGGCGGCATAGGCAGGGCTTGGTTTGCAACGCCACCCCACCAAACAAAAAATGGACAGGTGAGGCACAGTCCAACCCCTCCCCGCCCCGACCCGCCATTTTCAGCCATAGGGCGGCAGCGCTGGACATCTCCCAGCCTAAAGATGGAGGCAGCCACATACAGTGTGTGAACTGTGCATGTCATAGTCAGACAGACAGAGTGACACTGCGGATGCGCCCCCCCAGATGTTGCGCCCGGTGCGGCCCGCCCCCCCTGCACCCCCCACGCTACGCCACTGAGTGATGGCGAACCTTGGCACCCCAGATGTTTTGGAACTACATTTCCCATGATGCTCATGAACTCTGCAGTGTAGTTGAGCATCATGGAAAATGTAGCTCCAAAACATCAGTGGTGCCAAGGTTCGCCATCACTGTTCTAGATGGACAGGACTCTTTGAGAACCTTTTAAGAACTTGTGATGGACACTTGTGGCAGCCAATAGATGGCACCCATTAATTAGGGAAAGATGTGCCCTAGATGGACATGAAAATCTCCTAACACTTAGGCTGTATAAACTGAATAGTAACTTGCTGACCTGACAAGATCCACAGGCAGTTTAACTCTATAGGAAGACTCAGAAGCAGACTCACAAGTGATTTTCTACTTCATCTTCATGACATAGGACTTTTTTCTGCTCTTTCTTATGTGGTAAAAAGACATCCTTGTACTAAAATGTACTTACTCTAAATTGATGAACCAGAAACTAACCTTAGAGCATGGAGGGGATGGGAGTGTCTAGCTAAGGACTGGTCCATCTACAACAAAACAAAGGGGGTATAGATGAACATACCAAACACATAAATAAAATAGTAATTACGGGTAATATATCATATATGTGGGGTTAGTTCATATATATATACATACATAAGGTGCAGTGTATAAACCAATAAATTATGCAAATAGTAAGTTAATCCAGAAGCTTTCACCCCTACAGGGGTAATCAGCGTGTAAGACCTGAATCTATTCCCTGGTCCAGGATGGTCCCATAGGCTGATCCCTTTTCAGTAGCCGTATATATCATGTATGTTATATGCCCCTCGTGCTCATAAGCCGTGGGTCCAGGGTTCCATATAGAGGAAGGGAAGCTCGTATAGTGAAGTACCGTTTTAAATAAAATCCACTTTATTAACCTCCCTGGCGGTATGATTCTGTCAGGAATTACATACCAAAAGCGGTACAATTCTTTTCATGGAAATTTGGCGTTATGTATTATAGGCCTACAATTCTTAGTAATTACTGACTTAAACCTGACCAAAACAAGAGTCTAGTAGACATCCCAGATGTGATAAATTTGAAACACAAACACGTGAATTATAATCGAATCAATAATATTATTTTATTATTTAATATATATAATAAAATTATATTATTGATTAGATTATAATTCATGCATTATATATTATATATAGATATATGTGTGTGTGCATATATATATATATATATATATATATATATATATATATATATATATATATATATACATATATATGCATACATATATATATGTATATATGCATATATATATATACCGGTGTATATATATATATATATATATATATATATATATATATATATATATATATATATATATATGCGCATATATATATATATATATATATATATATATATATATATATATATATATATATATGCATGCATATATATATATATATATACATATATATATATGCATATATATATATATATATATATATATATATATGCATATATATATATATATATATGCATATATAATATAAAATGTGTTTTGTGTTTTGTGCAACGTTTTTTTTTTTTTTTTTTTGAATTTCCCTCCCTAATTCCGCTCCCATGCAGCATTGCTGCTGCAGGGAACGGAACTAGGAAGTGATCAGAGCGACGGAGACCGACGGAGGAGCGGCGGGACTCTCGGCTGGCGGTCACAGCAATGAGAGATCATCGCTGGATCGCCAGGATAAGGTAAGAGAACACCGCTGCGCTCTCTGCAATCCACCCCGAGCGTGACTCGGGGTTACCGCTCCTGATATGAAAAACCAACCCCGAGTCACGCTCGGGATTACCGCTAAGGCGGTTAATAAAAAACAATGTACTCACATTAATAAAGTGGATTTTGTAGGGGTGAAAGCTTCTGGTGAGTGCGGGCAGAGTTGGGACTAAGGGAGCACTGTTTCCACACTCGGCAATATATATGATATATTACCCGTAATTATAATTATATTAGGGCAGCGCCAGGTACCTCATTATCCCCACATTTACCTAATATTGACCATTGGTCTATATTTTAGAGGTAGGCAGCAGCCATCTTTAGGAAATCTAGAAATAGATTATTCTCTCCATAGCGCGGATATCACTGTGAACCATACATAAATAAAATAGGCTGTTGTGGTAGCACAACATCAAACTGGCAAAATATATCACCACATACAACTGTCCACATGCTGCCCCTTCCTCTGCTAATGCAACCCAGAAGTCCACTTTAAATGAATGCAAGGTCAGGAAAGTGTACCAGGAGAGGAAGAGGGTAACCTATTCTTCCTAGATCTAATATTTCTACAAGGTTCTGGAGCTATCCTGGAGCTAGTTACTAATTTGTGGATTTGCCTGGGGATGTTTGTCGTATGCAGAGAACTTCTTGCCAATCCGTAAGTTGCAGATAGGAGGAAGGAGATAAAGACATCAACTGACGGGTTTCATGATGGTGTGAAATGAGATGAGGAAGTTCCTCTGGGGAAGAGCCTGAGATACACCATGTGGGTACCTTGTGCTGCTTGCAAAGTGAGAGAAGAACACTTCTGAGATAGCAAGTTCCTCTACAGCAGGGGTGGGGAACCTTTTTTCTGCCAAGGGCCATTTGGGTATTTATAAAATCATTCGGGGGCCGTACAAAATTATCAACTTAAAAATGTGCCTGTTATATTTGGTCAAAAATTTAATTAACCAACCCCTAATGTGATGGCTGCAACTGCTTCTCTTTGGTGAGGTGTGTGATGTTAGCTGGTATTGATGTTGCTACTCGCAACTGGTTTTCCAGGTTTGCGTCGGTCAGTCTGGAGTGCAGTCGACTTTGTGGTGCTAAGTTTTGAAAAGAACTGCTGGCGGGTAATGCTGGTGGGTATAGCTGGCTGGTACTGCTGGTGGGTACAGCTGGCTGGTACTGCTGTGGGTACTGCTGGCTCAGGCTGGTACTGCTGGCTTGTACTGTGCTGTGGGTACTGCTGGCTCAGGCTGGTACTGCTGTGGGTACTGCTGGCTCAGGCTGGTACTGTGCTGTAGGTACTGCCTTGGTACTGCTGGCTAGTACTGCTGTGAGTACTGCTGGCTGGTACTGCTGTGGGTACTGCTGGCTGGTATTGCTGTGGGTACTGCTGGCTGGTACTGTGCTGTAGGTACTGCTGGCTGGTACTGTTGTGGGTTATGCTGACTCTGGCTGGTACTGCTGTGAGTACTGCTGGTTCTGCTGTGGGTACACTGCTGGCTCTGGCTGGTACTGCTGTGGGTACTGCTGGCTCTGGCTTATACTGCTGTGAGTACTGCTGGCTCTGGCTGGTACTGCTGTGTGTGCTGCTGGCGGGAAATGCTGGCTAGCAGCGGCGCCGCGCTGGAGGAAGAGGTGATGTTTCCTGTATTGGTCACAGGCGGAGAGCATTTGATATCACTCCGCCTGTGACTCACTCAGACTGTCAGAACGGAGCCAGAACTATACAGGAAGTATTGGCTCCGTTCTGACAGATCAGCTGAGACACACAGACTCAGCTGCACGGGGGGCCAGACCAAATGACTTCGAGGGCCGCATACGGCCCCCAGGACGTAGGTTCCCCACCCCTGCTCTACAGGAATATACAGGTTGCGCGGGGTTGACATTAGTATGACAATAAAATTTATGAACATTTTTAAAAGCTGCACAGTCTTTAATATCTACTGGGGCACCTTGACAGCATGAGCTTTGGAAAAGGTGAACTTAGCATTTAAATTGAAGTTGGGGACACAGCCTGCCTACTGAGTGGTTCTAACTTTATTTTTGTCATTTCCATGTACAGTAAGTACTAGTTTCGATATTGTGAATGGCTAATGAATTTAAACCTGCAAAAATATGCCCCCGGGCCCCCCTCCCCATGTTCCTTGGTCCTGGATCTGCCCTTTCTCAGAGCCTATGGCAGAGACCTCCACATGCTGCAGCAAGAAAAGGAGGTTATACAGAAGAGATTCGGGCTGGAAAGAGGCTGCAGTCCCTGTTAAAAGCAATGTGAGATCTAAAGAACCACCTTATTATAATGGTGCATTCAGTGCTACATTAAGATAACATTATAAAAGGACAAAGTCAGACTGAGTCTCTTTTTTATTCCTTCGGAGAGAGCAGTTAAGTCTCTCTAGTGGCAGATTATTGGGCTCTGGTTAGGAAACGGGCAGTTGACTTGACATGAAAGATCCTGCTGCCATACACACATGAACTTTAATGGCATCCCAGTCTTAGTCCGTAGGGTTCAATATTGAGTTGGCCCACCCTTTGCAGCTATAACAGCTTCAACTCTTCTGGGAAGGCTGTCCACAAGGTTTAGGAGTGTGTCTATGGCAGGGGTATGCAAACTGTGGCCCTCCAGCTGTTGCAGAACTACAAGTCCCATGAGGCATAGCAAGACTCTGACAGCCACAAGCATGACACCCAGAGGCAAAGGCATGATGGGACTTGTAGTTTTGCAACAGCTGGAGGGCCACAGTTTGCATATCCCTGGTCTATGGGAATGTTTGACCATTCTTCCAGAAGCGCATTTATAAGGTTAGGCACTGGTGTTGGACAAGAAGGCCTGGCTTGCAGTCTTTGCTCTAATTCATCCCAAAGGTGGAGGTCAGGACTCTGTGCAGGCCAGTTAAGTTCCTCCACCCCAAACTCGCTCATCCATGTCTTTATGGACCTTGCTTTGTGCACTGGTGCGCAGTCATCTTGGAACAGGAAGGGACCATCCCCAAACTGTTCCCACAAAGTTAGGAGCATGAAAATGTCTTGGTATGCTGGTGCTTTAAGAGTTCCCTTCACTGGAACTAAGGGGCCAAGCCCAACCCCTGAAAAACAACCCCACACCATAATCCCTCCCTCCACCAAATGATTTGGACCAATGCACAAAGCAAGGTCCATAAAGACATGAATGAGCGAGTTTAGAATGGAGGAACTTGACTGGCCTGACCTCAACCTAAAAGAACACCTTTGGGATGAATTATAGCAGAGACTGCAAGCCAGGTCTTCTCATCCATATCCGTGCCTGACCTCATAAATGTGCCTCTAGAAGAATGGTCAAACATTCCCATAGACACACTCCTAAACCTTGTGGACAGCCTTCCCTCAAGAGTTGAAGCTGTTATAGCTGCAAAGGGTGGGCCAACTCAATATTGAACCCTACGGACTAAGACTGGGATGCCATTAAAGTTCATGTGTGTGTAAAGGCAGGCGTCCCAATACTTTTGGTAATATAGTGTATATAATAAATAAATAAATATATCATTTTCTAAAGTACATAGGATGAGATCTATTCAAATAGTGACAGCTTTGCACGAAATCGGTTTTGGCTTTCTGTGCAGATCTGTGAATCCTTATCTGGCCAGGGTTTCTCTATTGATTGAGCAGGTGCAAGGCAGTCCAGTCCAGAATCGGAGATGTGATGAAATCTTTGGGTCCGATGGATGTGATGTCATCTGGAAGCTCACGAGTAACGAATGGAATGTATTCTCGGCGGACATGGGCTGGTCCGAAGGGCCGGGCACTCTACGGCACGCTCTCTGGTCATCATCAATGATGTTGAATAACGATCAGAGCATTACATGTGTTCCTGACCGCCAGCCAAAATGACGGGATGGAATTACGTAACGGGAGCAACTGACAGGGTGGGTTCTTCCAATACAATGAGCAGTGGCGTAGCGTGGGCTGTCAGCACCCGGGGCAAGGCAAGTAATTTGCGCCCCCTAACCCGCGGGATTTTAACACTCGAGTCTCTTCCACTAGATTAGTTAAAGAAACCTTTACCCCCTAAGCACATGTGTTGTTTGTTATGAAAATACTGATGTAATTAAAGTAAAATGCATCTAAATACAAGTTTGAATGACCAGCGTGCCCCCTTTCAATGCAGAGAGACCAGCCTGCCCCCTTTCAATGCAGAGTGACCAGCCTGCCCCCTTTCAATGCAGAGAGACCAGCCTGCCCCTTTTCAATGCAGAGAGACCAGCCTGCCCCCTTTTCAACGCAGAGAGACCAGTGTGCCCCCATTCAATGCAGAGAAACCAGTGTGCCCCCTTTCAATGCAGAGAGACCAGCGTGCCCCCTTTCAATGCAGAGTGACCAGCGTGCCCCCTTTCAATGCAGACAGAACAGCGTGCCCCCTTTCAATGCAGAGAGACCAGCGTGCCCCCTTTCAATGCAGAGAGACCAGCCTGCCCCTTTTCAATGCAGAGAGACCAGCCTGCCCCCTTTTCAATGCAGAGAGACCAGTGTGCCCCCATTCAATGCAGAGAAACCAGTGTGCCCCCTTTCAATGCAGAGAGACCAGCGTGCCCCCTTTCAATGCAGAGTGACCAGCGTGCCCCCTTTCAATGCAGACAGAACAGCGTGCCCCCTTCAATGCAGAGAGACCAGCGTGCCCCCTTTCAATGCAGAGAGACCAGCGTGCCCCCTTTCAATGCAGAATGACCAACGTGCCCCCTTTCAATGCAGAGTGACCAGCCTGCCCCCTTTCAATGCAGAGAGACTAGCGTGCCCCTTTTCAATGCAGAGAGACCAGCGTGCCCCCTTTTCAATGCAGAGAGACCAGTGTGCCCCCATTCAATGCAGAGAAACCAGTGTGCCCCCTTTCAATGCAGAGAGACCAGCGTGCCCCCTTTCAATGCAGAGAGACCAGAGTGCCCCCTTTCAATGCAGAGTGACCAGCGTGCCCCCTTTCAATGCAGACAGAACAGCGTGCCCCCTTCAATGCAAAGAGACTTACCTGCAGCGGTGGCTTCTCCTCAGTTCCCCACATTTCCTCGAGTCCTCCCGCCTCCTCCTTTCGGCCAATCAGGAACGGGTCTCGGACCCGCTTCCTGATTGGCCAGGAGGAGGATCCATGTGACAATAGCGAATTTTCATTCGCTATTGTCACACAATGGGTGGGCTCGGGGCACACTGCTCTGTGCCCCCGGTCCACCCTTTTTTGTAGCCTATTAGAGCCTCTGGCTCTAATCAGGTGATTAAAAAAAAAAACCCACTCTGTGACAGAGCCAGGCTGCTGACTCACTCACTGCTAAACTGACTGAGCAATGAGGAGAGGCGGCATAGGCAGGGCTTGGTTTGCAACGCCACCCCACCAAACAAAAAATGGACAGGTGAGGCACAGTCCAACCCCTCCACGCCCCGACCCGCCATTTTCAGCCATAGGGCGGCAGCGCTGGACATCTCCCAGCCTAAAGATGGAGGCAGCCACATACAGTGTGTGAACTGTGCATGTCATAGTCAGACAGACAGAGTGACACTGCGGATGCGCCCCCCCAGATGTTGCGCCCGGTGCGGCCCGCCCCCCCTGCACCCCCCACGCTACGCCACTGACAATGAGCAAAGTATTTAATGCACTTTGATGATTGAGAAGTACAGGCAACAGTTAGAAGAGCACTTTAGTCACGCATGGAAATTTTCATAGACATAGCTTAACCGCTTAACGACCACCCGCCGCAGTTATACTGTGGCAGGCAGCGCTCCTGTGCAAACCGACTTAGGTATACTTTGGTCGCGCGCCTGCAGATAGGGGGCAAGCGCGTGCCGCCGGCCCCGCTCGTCAGCGGGGAAGCCGATGCACGGGGCAGGCAGCTCCGATTGCTGCCTGGCACCCGCGATCGTTCCCCGCTGAGAGAGAAGAACGGTCAGCTGTTGTAAACACAGCTGACCGTTTTTCTCCCTGGAATGATCACAGAGCCCCTGTGATCCTTCTATATAGGATCACAGGTCTCTGTGGTCATTTCACAAACCACGCCCCCACAGTTAGAATCACTCCCCTAGGTACACATTTAAACCCTTGATCACCCACAGTGTTAACCCCTTCCCTGCCAGTGTCATTATTACAGTAACAGTGCATATGCATAGCACTGATTACTGTAGTAATGTCACTGGTCCCCCCCAGAAGTGTCAAAAATGTTAGTTAGGGGCTCCGATCTGTCCACCGCAATGTCGCAGTCCTGCTAAAAATCCCAGATTGCCGCCATTACTAGTAAAAAAAAAAAAAAACAATAAAAATGACATAAATCTTTGCCGTAGTTTTTTAGATGCGATAACTTTTGCGCAAACCAATCAAAATACGCTTATTGTGATTTTTTTTTTACCAAAAATATGTAGCAGACAACAAATTGGCCTAAAATGTTAAAAAATTCTGATTTTCAATTTTTTTGCGAATGTCATATAGCAGAAAGTGAAAAACATAATATATAATATTTTCAGAATTGTCGCTCTATTTTGTTTATAGCGCAAAAAATAAAAATTGCACAGGTGATCAAATACCACCAAAAGAAAGCTCTGTTTGTGGGAAAAAAAAGGAAATCAATTTTATTTGGATACAGCGTCGCACGACCACGCAATTGTCCGTTAAAATAACGCAGTGCTGAATCGCAAAATATGGCCTGGTCATTAAGGGGGCAAATCCTTCCGGTCCAGAAGTGGTTAAAGTGATTGTAAATAAACCCATTAAGTTTAAAATAGAAATGAAAGGCAAAACATTTTCATATAGATTGTGACAGGACGTCAGGTAAATGTGACAGGAAATCAGGTAAATCTGTGGGTGTTGTCACAGATGGGAGATACACTTCTGCTTGGTTTAGACAATTCAACAATTACTATAGGGTGTCGGCTGCAAAGGTAGCCAGGGAGGTTTGAGGAAGTTGAAAAACATCCAGCTATTCAGAATGAGAAAATCAAGGCCTCTATAATTTGTCCAAAGAAAGTCTATTGAGGGCTGCCTCCTGAAGCTCTCTCCTGAAGCTGTGTGAGCTGGGGATAGGAGAGCAGTCAGACGTATGCCTCCTGGAGCGATGTGCGCTGAGGAGGGTAAAAAAGACTGAAGACTTCTCAAGGTGAGGACATGGATTGTTTTTCTATGTGAAAAGAAAACAAAGGAATGTTCTCTATGTGGAGAGAAAACAAAGGAATGTTTTCCATATGAAGAGGTCAATGAAGTATGTCTATGTGAAAAGAAAATGAATGGACTATTGATGGTCTGCTGTAGGATCAGCAAAGTCTGCCCAACAGTAGGTTGGGGACAGACTCTTAGGTAGGTTCCTGTGTGTGAGAAGGTAGCCGCCCACAGTGGCAAGGATTTATTTTATTTTATGTTTATTTTGAAGTATGCTGTTTTTGATGCTTGCACTTGTGTGAAGAAAAATTGCAAGAATAAAACTCATACACTGTTGTTTGCAACCACTTCTCGGCTATCTCCCTGTGTAACGAACCCCAAAAGGGGTCATCCACACCCGCCACCGAGCTAAACATTATAAATACCTTTTTTACAAGTGATCACATTCCCTCTGTTCTAAGCTGCATAAGAGCTGAGGGGAGGAGAAGCAGCAGCACACTGATCTTCTCAGTGAATGGCTGTGCAGGGGCGTGTCAAGACAAGTCTGATCATTGGAGGAGAGCAGGCTGAGTTCCCAGCATAGCTAGAGAACTGACCACGGTGTGCTCTCCTGCTTAGTGTGGTCAGTTTTAATAGGGGGACAGAGAGACTGGCAGGAACACCAGATATTTCACAGAAAGGAAGCAATACAAAGAGAACAGGAGACTTTCTCATACAAGTAGATGGTGCAGCAGCAGGGGTGTCACAAGGGGGGTGCGGAGGGGGCGGACCTCCTCGTCTGCCCCTCCCTCTCCTCTCACACTGACAGGACAGGACGGGAGAAAGAGAGAGTGAGCTAGATCTACTCTTCCTCCTCCTCCCCCCTCCCACCCATGTCCTCCTGTGTGTGCCTGCAGTCCGGTCTCCAATCAGATTGGAGTTTGGGCGGGGAAGAACAGCTGCCGGGAACAGCATAGAGAATGAATGTGGAGGATATGCAGGCTGCATAAGCCTCCTTCCTTCCTGGGGTAAGTTCACTATCCATTCATTCACCCACTCCCTTCTCTCTCCTGCCTCTAAATCAGCACAATAATGTATGTGATCTTGTTAAACACCCACATGTAAATATGATGTATTTGGGGGGGGGGCTGATCCTGCCTATTTTGCTTTTGGGGATAAATGTCCAACAAATGTGTTTTTTTTCTAATTTTGTGTAGATGCATTTGTTCCTTTTTGTTTTGTTTTTTTTGTTCAATAATATAAAGGTACCTCAGATTTAACCACTTAAGCCCCAGAAGATTTTACCCCCTTCCTGACCAGGCCCTATTTTGCGATTCGGCACTGCGTGACTTTAACGGACAATTGCGCGGTCGTGCGACGCTGTACCCAAATGAAATTGACGTCCTTTTTTCCCCACAAATAGAGCTTTCTTTTGGTGGTATTTGATCACCTGTGCAATTTTTACTTTTTGCGCTATAAACAAAAAAACAGCGACAATTTTGAAAAAATAACAATATTTTTCACATTTTTTTATATGAAATTCCCCCCCAAAAAAATGTAAAAATCAAAATTTTTAAACATTTTAGGCCAATTTGTTTTCTGCTACCTATGTTTGGTAAAAAAAAATCGCAATAAGCGTATTTTGATTGGTTTGCGCAAAAGTTATCGTCATTTTTATTGTTTTTTTTTTTAACGAGTAATGGTGGTGATCTCCGATTTTTTTTTTTGTGGGACTGCGACATTGCGGCGGACAGATCAGACCCTTGACTGACATTTTTGACACTTTTGGGGGTACCAGTGACATTACTACAGTAATCAGTGCTATACATCTGCACTGTTACTGTAAAAATTACACTGGCAGGGAAGGGGTTAACTTTATTGGTGATGCAGGGGTTAAGTGTGTCCCTAGGGGCGTGCTTCTAACTGTAAAGGGGTGTGGCTTGTGATGTAACCACAGAGACATACGATCCTACATAGCAGGATTGTATGATCTCTGCAGTTAGATCAGGGAGAATGACAGACGGCTTTGTTTACATCAGCCGCCTGCCTTTCTCCCTCTGCACCGGGAGATCGCGAGTGAACGGCGGACTTGTTAGGGAACGAGCGCGCGATCGCCCCCTAGAGGCTCTCAGGTGAGCGACGTAGTACTACTTCACTTTGCCTGTACGGGGCTGACCGGTGACCGCCGCAGGAAATAGTCGTGCAGCGGTCGGCAAGTGGTTAAGGGGTGCTCCGCATACCCTGTTGTAGGGGGCTTTGGTGAGCAGAGACTCCCCTTACATCAGAGATCCCCTTTACACCAGAGTCCACAGCATTCCCCCTTACATCAGAGCACCCCTATAAATCGGGTTTCCTAGAGCACCCCCTTCCATCAGAGACTCTTCCATCTGCAGACTCTGATGTAAGGGGGGGCTGTGCGGACTGTGATATAAGGAGGGCTCTGCAGACTCTGATATATGGGGGCTCTCTGGACTCCCTTGTAGGGTACTCTGGGAACCCTTATTAAACGGGAATCCTAAGAACTATGAAGCATGTTGGGGGCTCTGTTTACCAGAGACCCCCTAATATCAGAGTTCCCCTTTACACCAGAGTTCCCAGTGTTCCTCCTTAAATCAGAGTCTCCAGAGTTCTCTCTTACATCAAAGTCTGCAGAGTCCCCCCTTACAGTGTAAGGGAATTCTGCAAGTTCAACTGTAAAGGGGAGCTCTGTAGATTCAGATGTAAAAGGAAAACCCTGCAAGTTTAGATGTAATGGGGAACTCTGCAGATTCAGATGTAAAGGGGACCTCTGCAGATTCAGATGTAAAGGGGAACTCTGCAGATTCAAATGTAAAGGGGAACTCAACTCTGTGGATTCAGATGTAGAGGGGAACTCTGTAAACTCTGATGTAAGGGAGGACTCTTGTCATTAAATCCATATGATTAGAAATGTTATTTAACGATAAAATATATGTATAATGTATACAACCAAAAAAATTGCTGTGTGCCACTAAAGTGTTCATGTTTGGCATGTAGAAAAGGTGGCAACGCTATCCAAGACAGCATGAAGAGGGCCACTGCAGAACACGTGAAAGGGTCCCACTGCCCCGGAATCAATGGGAACGGCCCGGGTTCTGAGGAAAGGCCCTGGGACCAGAGGTCAGGGGGGCCCTTCATGTTTTGTGCACCGGGGCCCTGAAGATTGTAGTTACGCCACTGGCTATGGGATATGATATTGTAATTTAAAGGTAATTTTAATTCTCCTAGTTATTAATGTTGCTATTTCCATTACATTTAGTGTTATATGGGAGCTATGATTTACGAAAAAAACAAAAAAACAAAAACATTATTAAAAGGGGTTGGGGGGGGGGGGTTGACACCGTGAGTTACCGCACCGGGTGACACCAACCCTAGTGACGCCACTGTACAGCAGCCACATATCAGGAATATGAAGTGTTAGGGTAATAAACGCTTTAAATCTGACCTCCGGCCTTCCCTTCACTCTTGAAGTTGTACCGGCTCCTCTTCTGTACTGAAACGGCTTCCTCTGATTTCACTGAACACTGTGAGATTCTCACAATGTGCATTAGAAGCCGCAGCAGGTCAGATAGAACTTCCCCATATTACCTTTTCTACCGCAAACCCACAAATACCCCATCTAGCAGAAACCCCCCCCCCCCCCCCAAAAAAAAAAAAGGTCCCCTCCTTGCACAAATGTCCTCAATCATCCCTACTAGCACAAATCCTCCTCACAAGAAAAAAATTCCTCTCCTAGCACAATCCTCCCCATATTACCTTTTCTAGCACAAATCCCCCCTCCTAGCTCAAATCCCGCCCCCCCCCCCCACCCCATCTCCCCTCTCAATACAAATATCCCCCAAAGCACCACTTCTAGCACACCTTCCCAAATCCCCCCTCCCAAATTCTTGTAGTTTGTAGTTTATGATACAAGTAAACTGGATGTATCTATAAGTCCTAAAATTTCCATAGACTCATCTAAACTGGCCCTGTATCACTTTCCCCACTCTATATACATGACGTGGATTCTTCTTATTAATTTTATTTTAATTGACATTTTCTCACACTTTCAGAGTCCTCCATGGCTGTGAACAAAAAAGCGCTGGTCAGTTTTCCCAATCACACCACAGCCCAAGTGACAGTGATGTCATCGCCCCCTTGTTGGCTTCCATCGGACGCTGCATAACAAGCAGGAGCCGGGACTGTGAGATGGCTGTTTGTTTTCGGGCCAGAGAATGGGTTAAGACAAAGTTTTCCAGCCTGCGAGGCTCAGTGCACATGGTATTCATTCCCCGTGTGAAATGAGGTCAACACTTTGTTTTGCCTTCTTTTTAGAATATTTTTTGTTCCTTTGGCGCTAGCTTGGAACGTTGTGTCCTAAAGACACGCAGAATAATCAGGCTCCTTCGTCCCAACACATTTCTGCCATATTGTGACACTGCTGAGAGCGAGGTGACGTCTATAGCCTTATTTAAAGGGTCAGTCCGCCCCACATGTGATATTTTGGTGACAGGTAGAGCCTGGAGGATCGAGTGAGTACCTGGGTTCTTCTATGCAGGGGCAGACTGGCAACTTTCGGCCCAGGGGGTAAGTACAAACCAGAGGCCCATGGTGCAGCGACTTGGCCCCCCCTTCCACTCTCCCTCTTCCTGTCCTCCTCCTGACCCCCATTCCAGGCTGAAGCCCTGCTTCAGGTACTCTATACTCATCCGCTGAATCTGGGTTCCCAATCTGGCCAGCAGGGGGCATTTGGGGGGAGCTGGGACAGCTCAGTTGGGGCTGGCCAGGGGAGGAGAGTCTCCAGTGGGGCAGGCAATGCGGCCCACTGCCCCCCGACAATTTTTATTTTTTTTTGCTGGGGAGGAAGGAAGTCGAGTCGGGGGCACGGCCACAGAGGCAGCCTTGGAGGGGATCATCCACTAGTTGTGTTAAATTAGTGCTGGGGGGGGGGGGGAACGCGGCAGCACGGGAAGGGTGCAGCGGTGTTTTATTACTTACATACCTTAACTACAGTATATATTTTATATGCGGCCCGAGAAAATTTCTCTACACTCAATGTGGCCCAGAGAAGCCAAAAGGTTGGACACCCATGGTTTACACCATCCATGGTGAGGGGGAGGCCTGTGCTCTGTCCTTGTCTTCAACCCGCAACTTTTTACTTCTCTTTACCAGGAATCCTTTAGGCATGTCTGTGGCAGAAGCAGTGCAGCCTTTTTCCAGGACATCAGAGCGGCCCGGGAGGCAATGGCCCCCCTGCCCCCTGACCCAGTCCTCCCCTGCTTCTATGTGTTGGCATAGGTGTGCACAGCCTATTGCATTAGAGTGTGCACCCCGAAGCTCAATCTCTGGTGGTGGGAGGGAGTTGATTAGGAGCATATTACGTTACACACTAAATATGGGTGTAACATGTTCCTAAAGTTGAACCTAGTCTTTAATATAATGGGGGCATTTACACTGACCACTAGCACCCCCAACCACCCACCTGGTACCGCCCCT
Source organism: Pelophylax lessonae (assembly GCF_965119305.1). Lineage (NCBI taxonomy): Eukaryota > Metazoa > Chordata > Amphibia > Anura > Ranidae > Pelophylax > Pelophylax lessonae. The sequence continues at coordinate 287,445,422 of NC_138775.1, read as the reverse complement.
GGATAATGCCAATGCACATGGGGTGATTAGATTGTACCCAGGCACACCCAGAACCAGTGGCGGTCCGTCCATTGGGGGCACAGGGACGCCGCCCCCCCATCCATGCGTCCGGCCCCCTAATCTACATGCAGGGGTTTTTTTTTTAAGCACATGATTAGAGCCAGAGGCTCTAATAGGCTTCAAAAAAGGGTGGGCTCGGGGCACAGAGCACTGTTGTATGACAATAGTGAATTAATATTCGCTATTATCACACCAATTTTCCTCCCAGCCAATCAGGAAGCAGGTCGTGAAACCCCTTTCCTGATTGGCTGAAAAGAGAAGCAGTTTTACTGGCCACTGGCCAGGAAGAGGAAGGAGTCATGCAGCCGGAGGAGACTCACAGCCGCTCGGGGAAGGAGCAGGTAAGGATGCTGGCTGTCCGGCTGGGCATCCCGGGAGGGGGTGGTAGATATGATTGCCGGCCGGCCGTCCCGCCCGAGGGGGGGGGGTGGTGTTGGTTTTGCCGACACCCCCCCCCCCAAATTCTTATTCACCAGCCGCCACTGCCCAGAACACCCTGTGTGTACGTCTGTGTGTCTTGGATACTTCTACAGCAAGATCTCCAGGTCAGTGCCAGGCCAAGGTCATCCAGTGCCCAGGACAAAGATGCCAAAATGCACCCCCACTTCGTTCATGATGTGCAAGCTTAGGGTATCCTATGCCTAGCAGTCACTTGCTTGTTAAAATCCTGATTTTGATAGCTCCTGATCTGTCAGTCAGGTTTTGCATTGACCCGAAAAAGGGTGGGCTCGGGGCACAGAGCACTGTTGTATGACAATAGCGAATGAATATTCACTATTATCACATTGATTTTCCGAAAGTGCTTGCTTTTAATACTGGGCACCTGCTTGTGTTGTCTCTTTAAATTTTAAAAGTTTGATATTTACAGAAATTTGCAAGAGTAGATTCACACCAGGTGCAGTAGGACTGTATTGGGTGGGAGAGGGAGAACACAGCCCACATCGCCTCCCGGCTCTCTCCTCGCCACTCCCAGCGCCTGGCTGACAGGAGTAGTGATGTCACTTTCACTACTTATGTCAGTCTTGTAACAAAAGGAAGATGCGCCCATCCCTACTGTAAACCATTGCGCCCAAGGCAGAAGTACCTCCTGCCCACCCCTTGTCCTGGCCCTGCTCCAGGTCATAATTCCCAAACCTGTTCCTGTTTTCCTGGGAGTTGTGGGTGTTCCTGCTGGTCTAACCAAACTTTTGCTGTCCTGATGGCATCAAACTCTTCTTATTGAAACCATGTGGCAAAGGCTAAAAACACAGGTAGAGGAGAGGTAAGTGGACTGATTCAGACCCTGGCTTCCTATGTGTGTTGGATAATCCTACAGCAAGATCTCCAGGTCATAATTCCCATCTCTTACTATGTTTTCATGGGGTTTTTGACTGTTCCTGTTGACCTAACTGCCTTTTTTTTTTTTTTTTGGGGGGGGGGGGGGGGCTTGTACTACATAGGCTCTCCCAATGGCATCAAAGTCTTCTTCTAACAAAGCAGCAAAAGTTAATGCACAGGTAAAGCCTTGTAAATTGTCTTCTTAGCCTGGTACATTAAATCAGTCCCTAGCTTCTTCTATGTGTTGGATGCTCCATCAGCAAGACCTCCAGGTCATAATTCCCTTCAACTGTAAATGTAGTGCAACCCCTCAGGAGCCCCAAGTATCTGGGATCCCCACCATGCACAATCAGGCACACCCAATTTTTCACAGTCACTCTTGAGACAGTGAGCAGTCCATGACTTTGTTTTTTTTTGTGGTTTATTGAGAGTTATTAACTTGAATAGGGACGGGAGGTAATGGGATGCCCATTTAACTTTAACAAAACTTCAGGGACACTCCTCCTATGTACAGTCCCTATATACGGTCTCTAAATACAGCTCCACTTCTTCCTCCAGCAAACACTTGCTTGGAGAACCCAGCTGGATCACTGTGTACAGATCTGACAGTCACTCATTAAAAGCATTAAAAGCACTAGCCTGTTAAATCGTTAGGTTGAAAAAAGACACAAGTCCATCTGGTAAACCGATAAAAAAAAAAAAAAAAACAGTAAAGAAAACCCAACATACAATCCCATATACACAAGCCTATACCCGCAGTTGGTCCAGAGGAAGGCAAAAAACCCAGCAAAGTATGATTCAATTTGCTACAGCAGGAGAAAAAATTCCTTTCTGATCCCCCGAGAGGCAATCGGTTATTCCCTGGATCCACTTTACCTATAAATATTAGTACCCATTTATATAATGTACACCTAGGAAAGAATCCTGGCCTTTTTTAAGGGCAATCTAGTGAGCTGGCCAGAACCACCTCTTATGGTGAACAAACCTTTCCGTATTTGGAGAAATCTCTTTTCCTCTAGACATAAAGAGTGCCCCCTTCTCCTCTGTGATGACCTTAAAGTAAATAACTCAACACCAAGTTCACTATATGGACCCCTTACGTATTTATTCATGTTGATCATATCCCCCCTTTAATCTCCACTTCTCAAGAGAGAATAAATTTGGTTCCTCTAATCTTTCATCATAGCTGAGCTCCTCCATGCCTCTTGTCAGTTTGGTTTCCTTTCTCTGCACTTTCTCCATTTCCCTGATATCCTTTTTGCGAACTGGTGCCCAAAACTGAACTGCATATTCCAGATGAGGTCTTACTAATGATTTGTACAGGGGCAAAATGATATCTCTCTCTCTGGAGACCATGCCTCTGTTAATACAAGAAAGGACTTTGCTTGCTTTGGAAACCGCAGCTTGGCATTGCATGCAATTATAGGCAGGAACCCCTTGGTTATGTAGCAAATTTGCAGTGTCCAGCTTGTACTCTTCCTATGGCTATTGATCCCAGTACCACCTCTTCAGGCACTGCTAACCCACTTGGCTGTAGCTGCCGCTTTCCTAGCCCTCCAGGCTAACTTCTCCACCACAGACTGACACTCACCAGCCCACCGGGCTGCAGAGATCTCCTAGTAGTGTTGACCTGCTCCCGCTGTCCTTTTTTCTTGCTCCTGTGACTCCAGGAAGGGCTTCATCAGTGTGTTATGGCAGGATCCTTCCAGCACCCGAGCCCTGGCCCAGGGTCACCCCATCTCTCCCCCAGACCCCAGACTAGGGGGCACCCCTAAGTGCCTCGGACAGTCTCCTTAGTACTCCATCTCCATCTTCCACCAACTGCCCCTGCTGGCATGGCCCATGTCTGTTTATGAGGTAAGCTCTGCCTCCTGCCCGCCCATTGCTGGGAATGGGCTGAGGTCTCATAAATATGCATGGCAGCCCCTCCTAACTCCCGCCCTCCAGCTATGGAAGTTTCTACAAGCTTCCAGACCAGAGGGAAGTGCCAGGGAGAGCTGCCAGATGGGTTAGCCAGCCTTGAGTCACTGAACCCTGACCCAGATTCACAGCTCAGGCTTAGCCCTGAGCAGAATAAATTTTCCTACACTAACAGAATCCCATACTATATCTAGCACACATACTAGAGGGTGCTACATACAGTTATGTTTTCTTGGGGGGTTTGGGGGTTCCTGGTGGGTTAACTGTATTTTTTTAGAGGGTACTGACCAGTGCTGTTCTGGTGACATCAAGCTCTCTTTATTATAACAAAGGTTAAAAACACAGGTAGAGCCTGGTGAATTGAGTCAATCCCTGGCTTTTTGTATGTTTTGGATACTCCTTCAGCAAGATCCCCAGGTCATAATTCCCATCTCTATTTCTGTTTTCCAGGAGGTTTTAGATGTTCCTGGTGGTCGAAGTGGTTTTTTTTTAGAGGGTACTAACCACTGCTGTTCCGGTGACATCAAGCTCTTCTTATTGTAACAAAGTAGCAGAGGCTAAAAACACAGGTAGAGCCTAGTATATTTAGTGAGTCCCTGGCTTCTTTTATGTGTTGGATATTCCTACAAGCAAGATCTCTAGGTCCTAATTTTCAAATCTTCTCCAGGAGTTTGGGGTCACCCTGCTGGTCTATCTTTTTGAGGGGGTACTGACCATGGCTGGCCTGATGGTATCAAACTTTCCTTTTTGTAACAAAGTAGAAAAGGCTAAAAACACAGGTAGAGTCTGATGGACAGAGTCTGCTCCTGGCCTCATTTATGTTTTGGATACGCCTACAATCAAGATCTCCAAGTCTTTATTCCCAAATCTGCTATTGTTTTCCTGGGAGTTTTGGGGGTTCCTGCTGGTCTAACCATCCTTTTTTAGATGATACTGACCATTTCTGACCAGATGGTATCAAACTCTCCTTTTTGTAACAAAGTAGCAAAGGTTAAAAACACAGGAAGAACATGATGGATTAGGTCAGCCCCTGGCTTTTTATATGTGTTTGATACTCCTACAGCAAGATCTAGAGGCCGGATTTCCCAAACCTGCTCCTATTCACCTGGGAGTTTTTGGGTGTTCCTGCTGGTTTAACTATCTTTTTTGGGAGGGTACTGAAAATTGCTGTCCCAATGGCATCAAAATGCCCTTTTTGTAACAAAGAAGCAAACGTTAAAAACACAGGTTAGAGCATGGTGGATTGAGTCACCACTGGCTTCTTATAGGTGTTTGGTACTCCTGCAGCAAGATCTCCAGGTCATATTTCCCAAACCTGCTCCTGTTCACCTGGGTGTTCCTGCTGGTCTAACCATCCTTTTAAAAAGGGTACTGACCATTGCTGTCCCAATGCCATCTCATTCTCCTTATTGTAATCAAGTAGCATATGCTAAAAACACTTAAAAAGACGGTCAATTCTCATGGAACAAAAATGCTTTCTGAAGGTCTTCAGATGCCTTGAGGAAGTGTGTTTGTCACATAAGAAAGGGTTGTTGGCTGGGTGTTCTTCAATCGTTTTAGCCTTTGCTACTTTGTTACAATAAAGAGAGTATGATGCCATTGGGACAGCAATGGTCAGTACCCCCTACTGGTTAGACCAGTAGGTGTCCCTGCTGATGTAATCCTATTTTTTGAGAGGGTACTGACCATTGCTGTCCCGATGGCATCAAACTCTCTATAAGTTAACAAAGTAATGAAGCCGAAAAATACAGGTAAAGCCTGGTGGATTGAGTCATCCCCTAGCTTTCTATATGCGTTGGATATTCCTACAGTGAGATCTCCAGGTCATACTTCCCAAATCTGCTTCTGTCCATCTTGTTTTTTGGATCTTACTGCTGGTCTAACTATCCATTTTGAGGGGGTTCTTACCCTCCTGATGGCATCAAACTCTTTATTGTAGCAAAGGCTAAAAACACCTAAGAACATTCAGCCAACATTCCTTTCTTATGTGACAAACATGCTTTCTCAAGACCTTTGGACATGTTTGTCACGTGAGAATTGGTTGGATGGGTTTTTTTAAGCATTTTTAGCCAAATATAAATAAATATACGTATCAAACGTTGTTTATTGATTTCAACTATAGTCAGAAAGGCCAACAGGTACCTTAAGGTGAAATTACACTATACAACCAAATTTAGGGGCACCTGATCACACTTATATGAGTTTGTTGGACATCCCATCCCAAAACCATGGCCATTAATATGGAGTTGTGGTTAACTGTGCTTTTGACTTAAACAGCCTCCACTCTTTTGGGAAGGGTTTTCACAAGATTTTGGAGCGTGTGTTTGGAAATTTGTGCCTATTCAGCTAAAAGAGCATTTGTGAGGTCAGGTACTAATGTTGGACAAGAAGACCTGGCTCTCAATCAACATTCCTGCTCAGTAGGATTGAGGTTGAGGCTTCGTGCAGGCCACTGGTTTTCCTCTACAAACTCATCGAACCATGTCTTTATGGAGCTGGCTTTGTGCACAAGGGCACAGTTATGCTGGAACACAAAAGGACCTTCCCCAAACTCTTTTGCCGAGGTTCCAGCTAAATATGAGCATCAGAAGTCACTAAAAGATTCCATCTATAACCTTTTAGATTGTAAGCTCTTATGGGCAGGGCCTCCTAACCCTCTTGTCTTGTATTGTAACTGTACTGCCACTCTTTATTTTGTAAAGCACTAGGCAAACTGTTGGTTCTATGTAAACCCTGTACAAGAATAACAGGAAAATCAACCCTTACATTACAACCCCTAAATTGCTAGAAAGCAGACATTTTTGACAAAAGAGGCTTTGTATCACCTTTCTACCAAAAAAAAAAAAAAACCCTTTCTCCTTTCTCACATCATTTTTTTCAATAAAGCAGTTTACTGCCTGAGGTGGTGCACAACACTGCCCCAGTCCATCTATAAGATCTTGAGAATAAAGCTGAGTGCCAGGATGATGTAACTTCAGCAGGCATGCATCGGAGTGACATAATCAATGCCCACCTAGTGGCCAAAGAGAGAGACACTAGATCATGAAGAATTGGCTTTGACAGACCCAATGAGGACAGGGGCTTTTGGAGGGGACTGCAGGGTGGCCTCTTGCCTACTGACTAAGGGCCCTGGCTTTTGAGAGAGCAGATCATTCTCTAATGATAGACAACCATTAGATAAATGCTGAGAGCGAGGCTTGAATTCATTCTCTGAATAAGAACAATAAAGCTTTCCTTCTGGAGTGGATGGAAAGGTGTAATATTAATCTTGTACAGTTTAATGGTCAGAGAGAATATGGTGGCCCTCCTGCAGACTGGGTTGGAGAGGCTCCTTCACTTAGGACAGAAATATTTATCAACAAATTCCCTCAAGGGATCTATGAAGATACAATTAATTCCACCTTTTCAGACTGGTAGAACATTGTATAAGTTTTGACTCATAGACTGTTGTAGACTGGTGCCAGACAGTCTGGGATCCCTGAATAATCAAATCATTGTCTAGGTGGGAATTCCCATTGTTAATTGAGTCAATTGAGTCGTCTATTGCTTCTGTCTGTTGGCTAAATTGGCTAACTCTTGGAGGTTCCTACATGATGGGTTTAGCCTTGTGTCAACTCTACCTCGTTATCTAACCATTGTGGGATGTTTCGGGTATTATTTGGTTTTATTGTTCATGTAGTGACTGCCCTACTTTTGAAGTGTATAAAAACCTGTATTTCTGTACAATAATGAGTTCCAGTTTGCACCTAAGCTAGTGTTGCCTAGTCTTGGGTGACTAGCTATAATACCCGGTTCCTGGGTCCAGACTAGAGGAAGCTATATCCTGATAGAAGCACCAAAGCTGGGGGCTGGACAGTTCTGTCACAATGCAGTGTCTGAGAACAGAGTAGTAAGGAGGGTTGTTGAGCTGTCAGCCCTTAAAGAGCAGGTAAGGGGTAGGTATTCCATAATGTGCAAGTATGCTGTACATATTTGCACATTATGGAAATGACTGCCTAGTGCCTACCTTCAGGCACATTCCACTTTAATAAATAACCCCTAGAGGTATCTTCCACTAACAAATATAGTGAGCATGTGGCAAATCTAAGAAGAAGCTTTGCTCATAGCCACACCTTCGATGCTGAGGCACCCTACTACATGTTCACAGGAATGGATGTTCTGTTATTTTTATTTAGAAAAGGGTTTGGATTATGGCTGGTGTTCCTCACAAGGCAAGTCACACAGAAGAAGCACTTCCCTTCCTCTTCCTTATCAAGAGTCAAGGCTGTTTGGCTTAGTCAGTTTCACAAAGCATGCTTCAAGGCAGTGCTGGACTTTCTTGTGTACAAATCTCAAGCATGCTTTACAAATTGAGTGTCATGGAAGCACCCTGTATTAAATGTTCCCTTGTAATACAAAGATTTTATATAAATGGATCAAAGGAAAGGATATAAAAACAGCTGTTTCTAACTCCTTGCCCCCCTCTGCCCCCCGCAGAAATAAAATAAATCCAAATGCCCCAAATACTCACCCAAATCTGTGATCATAGGCCTCATTGGGCCCCAAGTCATCTCTCAGGCCCCAATTATAGCTTGAAGCTCCAAAACGCTGGAGGAGAAAAAAAAAATCAATTATTCTCTATGGAGATGGTAAACATCTCTAATACAGGTCGTCTGAAGCCAAAAGCCTGAAGCTCAAAAAAGTTCTGGAGCTTTTTTTGTAGCTCAAATCAGGCAGATTGGTTCAACTTTGAAGCTTTTTTGTCCCTTAGAAATGCATTGAAACACTTGATTTGCTGCTCAAACGCAAAAAAATGAATAAAAATAAATAATAATAATAGTTTATGAATACAGAAATAAATAAATAAATACAAAAAGAAATAAGTAATAAATAAAATGCATAAATAAATAAATATATATTATAAATAATACATAAGTAAATAAATAAATAATAAAAATAAATAAATAAAATAGGAATAATAACCATAACCCCATATTAACCATTAATCCTAACCCCTAACCCTTATCCAAACCCTAATCCTAACCCATAACCCTAACTAACTAACTAAATAAATAAATAATAGTAAGTGAATAAATAATAATAAATAAAATAAATTAACTCCTAACCATAACCTTTAACCCCTAACCCCCTACAACAAAAAAGTAATACAGAAATAAATAAATATTAAATAAATACAAAAATAAATAAGTAATAAATAAAATGCATAAATAAATAAATATATATTATAAATAATACATAAATAAATAAATAAATAATAAAAATAAATAAATAAAATAGGAATAATAACCATAACCCCATATTAACCATTAATCCTAACCCCTAACCCTTATCCAAACCCTAATCCTAACCCATAACCCTAACTAACTGACTAAATAAATAAATAATAGTAAGTGAATAAATATTAATAAATAAAATAAATTAACTCCTAACCATAACCTTTAACCCCTAACCCCCTACAACAAAAAAGTAATACATAAATAAATAAATAAATAATAAAATATATAAAAGGGGATGACAAAACTGAAAAACATTGCAACAAATGATGAAACAGATGATATTTTTCTCTATTGGCTAATAAAAAAACAGCAAACCTCAAAAACATTTTAAAAACCCTATACAAATGTCCATAAAATTGCCCCCCAAAAAAAAACGCTCAAAGACGCAATGCTCAGGTGTGAATGCAGCCTCAGAATGCAGAGTGGTAGGGCTTTCCTTCAAGTGCCCTGCTAATGTGGATACTTCCCATTGGCTATTCATTTGCAGGTTCCTCACAGGTCATGAAGACTCCAGTAGCGGCATAATGACGTCACAACAAGGGGCAGAAGCAAGAGCAACTGGCAGCAGGCTTGCATTGCAGGGTGTGATCTCTGATCTTCCTTCTTGAAAGAGGTGCCACATGATGGTGGACTCCCGTAAGTTAAATAGTCTTAGCAGCAAAGTTTTGTTTTTTTGGGTTACAGGGTGGGTGTCAGAAATAAGCGAGCAGCCAATTTTGCCCAAAGATGGGCTTTTAAAAAAAATTAAATAACATTTACCCAATGTGGAAAAAACAATATATTTTTCTTAGGTGGGGAGAGGCAGAGGCTCATTCAGAACAGATGAACTCAAAAATATAGGTATTTAGCATACATGAGGATGTGTATTTTGCAATTTGATACATCTTAGAAGCATAAGTATTACTTAGACACATGTGAGTAACCCCATATGCACAAAGGTACATTAAAATTGTGCATGAAAGGCACAAGTTTTCTCAGGAGCCTGGTGTAACTTGTCTCCGAACAGTCAATCAGCTGGATTCTGAAAAATGTTCATTCTTCTTTTATAAGATTGCCACTAACATAGTAACATAATTGCCCCCCGGTTTACTGAATGATCCCCAGCATGCACAGAAGCTGCGAATTCACACCCAGCAGTTGTAGCTGTCCAGCACAGCCTTCCCCTCGTTCTCCGGCAGCTGGATAAGTCATCATGGTGCTCATTACCGCTGATATCAAGATAATCATGGCAGACATTTCCTGAAAGTTCAGTTCTGAGAAGATCATTTTAAAGTGTGTAAACTTTTCCTCACCAGCTGGGTAAAATGAAAACACAGGAGTCATCTCCGTTACCTCATCACCGCAAAAAGAGTTTTATGATTTTACCGACTGTAACAGGTATAGCCGGTTCACCAAGTTTTCTACTGCTCTTCTGTAACAGCCTCTTGAATTTTTCTTGTTAATCTGCTGTGTTGTGTGACAAACCTGACCATGGTGTGGTGCCACATGACCCAACCTGATCTTGTGTTCTGAAGATCTGAAATGTAGCAACTCAACCTGGCTACAAGATAGTTGCAACATCAAAAAGGCCAACGGGTTTCTGAGGGTGAACTACACCTGTCAGAGAAACGGCCATGCTGCAACTGGCAACTCTGCCAGTACTTCCAATGGCCGCAATGGACTCAGGCCATAGACTCATTGTCAGTGAAATGGCTGTGCTGCAACTGTCAACTTTGCCAGTACTTCCCATGGCCGCAATGGACTCAGGCCATAGACTAATTCACTGGCCTATAAAAGGACTCTGCTCAGCTCATCAGATTGCTGGATTGTCTTCAGCTCTTCCAGTTTCCTGAGCATTGCTACTTCCTGGATTCCAGTTTGACCCGGCTTCTTCCTGACCTGTCTGCTCTCTCTCCTGACTTTGACCCTCGGCTTCGTTTGACCATCCCTGCTCCAGTTTGGCTCTCCCGTTATCTGATTTTGGCTTGGCTCACGGACTTGCTTCCTGTCTACCTGCCCTCCAGTACCTGATCTTGGCTTTCCCACGGATTTGTCTGCTTCTGGCCTTCCTGCTATACCTTTGGCTTGCACCTGTTGCAGCTTCCTGTGTTTTACTCCCGGCCGGTCTTACACCTACTGCCTGGATGTTCTTGGTTCCTCCTTGGACTGTCCGGTGTATACCTGCCCAGCACTCTGCTAGAGACTGCCTGTCTACCATCAGGACCCTGCCGGCAACCAGTGCTTCTGTGGGCGCTACACCCTCTGTCTCAACCCCAGGGGTGTGCCGCACTCAGCCGCAAGGGGAGTCCTCTCTGCATCTCGGCCTCGGATCAGGTACGTGACAACACCATACAACCAAAAGTTTATGGACAACTGTCTTTCACACCCATAGCACCCCCTCGCCCCTTGGAGGCAGTTAGGGACCTCCAAGTGGCTTGGTGGGCTGATATTTCACCTCAAGGTTGGATCCTTGACTTGCCTGACGTGGCCCTACCCAGTAGACCCTGTGTGACACCGAAACATTGCGGTATGTTTACCATGTGACCACGAAAATAAAGCTTTGAAACCATTCGAGGAATCCTTGGTGTGGTATGACATTTCTTTACTTTGACTTATTATGGGGTGTGATTTTACCGACTGTAACAGGTATAGCCGGTTCACCAAGTGTTCTACTGTTCTTCTGTAACTTCTTCTGTAAATTTTCTTGTTAATCTGCTGTGTTGTGTGACAAACTTTACCATGGTGTCGTGCCAAATGACCCAACCTGCTCTTGTGTTCTGAAGATCTGAAATGTAGCAACTCAACCTGGCTACAAGATAGTTGCAACATCAAGAAGGCCAACGGGTTTCTGAGGGTGAACTACACCATATAACCAAAAGTTTATGGACAACTGTCTTTCACACCCGTAGCACCCCCTCGCCCCTTGGAGGCAGTTAGGGACCTCCAAGGGGCTTGGTGGGCTAACATTTCACCTCAAGGTTGGATCCTTCCTTGACTTGCATGACTTGGCCCTGCGTGACACCGAAACATTGCGGTATGTTTACCATGTGACCACGAAAATAAAGCTTTGAACCCTTTCGAGGAATCCTTGGTGTGGTATGACATTTCTTTACCTTGTCTTATTGTGGGGTGTGAACAGGGCTTTTTTTCTCAGAGAATAGGTATAGGAACTGTCACCTTCTGAGTCACCCTTCGTCTTTGTCCGCTACCTACCTCTGAACAGTGTCCCTAGGTTTCACCCCCTACCCACCTTCCTGTACTGCCCCTTTTAGAGAATACAGAACCAAGTATCATTTTGTGCTACTAAGTAGTTTGTATGGAATTTGGCCCCACCCCAGCAACAGTAGACCCCCTTCAGCAACAATAGACTCTCCTGCAGCAATAGACCCCCCCACAACAATAGCCCTCCCCCAGCAACAATGGACCCCCCGCAACAAAATACCATCCTAGCAACAATAGACCCCCAGCAGCAACAACAGATCTCCTAGTAGCTAGAATCATTAGTCTCACCAACAGCCAGCAACAATAAACGTCTCCCAGCAACAATTTACCCCCTAGCAAAAGGAGACCCCCCACAAGAAATAATAGACATACCTGGCAACAAAAGACCCCCACAGAAATAGATCCCCACCAGCGACAACAGATTCTCCAGCAGCCAGCATCAATAGACCTTCAGGCACACCCATAAAAATGCATTCAGTGCTAGAGGTGCCGGAACTGCGTTCCCCCCACGTTCCCGCTGAAAAAAAGCCCTGGGTGTGAAGAATGTGGGGCCAGTCACTTTGGGTTAATAGACTTTATTTAGTCTGAAGAACCCTGAAAGAGGGAGATTGGGCACAGGATACCAGAATGAACAATACACAGATTTCAAAACCTACTTGGAGTCGATACAGGAAAAATACCTTTAAGCCAGACTGGCACTCTCTATTCTTCTGGCTGTAAAGCAGTAGCAGCACACAAACTGGCTGGCTAAGCCCTGAGTTTTTCTTGCAAGGTCCAAGCTTGTACACTGCTTCTCCAGACACTACTTCTGCAGCTGAGGTTCACCCCCTGATGTTTCTACCCAAGTTTTAGCTTCATTGCCCCTGGGTAAATTATTTTGCCTGACACTGCAAGTTTACAGGCCCCACACTCAGGCCATCCTTTCAAAGCACATGTGCCCTCCCCAGACAGAAGGTCTGAGAGATTAGAGAACAGCCACACACATGTCCTCCCTATCCAAAGCCTGAAAGTCAAGAGGGGTTCCAGAACTACCTAGTGGTTGGCAAAGGGAGATTTTTAATATTCATAACTCAAGTTTTTGGATCGTTTTACACTATTACCAAGGATACTCCCCAACAGCAGGCTCAAGGAAACAATAACCTGAAATTAGAAAGAAAGAAGAGCTCTCAATCAGGCTTAGACTGGCTACAGCCAAGCAGCACTAAGTTTAAAACGGTAACATTCCTGCTTTGGGGAGGGTACCTACATACATATACCTATATATAAGCTTGTTGGGCATCCAATTCCTAAACCATGGGCTATAATATGGAGTTGGCTGCTTAGTCTTGGTGGCCATAAGAGCCTCGACTCTTCTGGAGAGGCTTTCTAGGAGATTTTGGAGTGTGTCTATTGAAAAGGTATTGATGCTGGCATTCTAATTAATTCCAATGGTGCTCATTGGGGTTGAGATCAGGGATCTGTGTAGCCAACAAAGCAGTACAGTCATGCTGAAACAGAAAAGGTCTTCCCTTTCTGGGAAGATCAGAAGAGTACAAATGTCTAAAATGTTTGTGTAAGTTGTAGTACTAACAGTACCCGTCACTGCACACACCTGAACTCCTTCTTCCTATGACCACCAATGTAAGGGGGTGCTTCTCCCACTGACCACTAACATAAAGGGGTGCTTCTTCCACTGACTATTAATGTAATTGGGTCTTTCTCCCTTTTCACCACCAGTGTAAAGGGGGCCTTATCCAAATGCCCACAGATATAAAGGAGTCCTTCTCACACCAACCACTAATGTAAGGGTGTCCTGCTGCCACTGACCATTATTGTAAAGAGGTCTTTCTTCTACCGGGCACCATTGTAAGCGAGTCCTTCCTCCACTGACCCCAGTAAGGGAGGCCATCTCCCATTGACATGAAAATGAATATATGAGATGGCGCTCAGTTTGCATATAATTGGTAATAAACCCCAGTATAGACTTGGGTGAATAGTCTCATGAACACTTTATTGCATTAATCCAATAATTAAAACATGGTATGGATGAAACAAGAACAGTCCTACCGCCCCTTGTAGCATCTGGACATTCACACCGATAGTATTGGAAATCCTTAGGGAACCGGTGGCTACTGTTGGAAACTGGCTGGCAGATAGGGTCGCAGGCAGGAGGGCTCAATCGGTCTGATGTGCGGCCGCTTCTTCAGACCGGAGCCTCTGTGTCAAACACCCTCGGCGCCTGGTGTAAGCCTCGGGAGTCGCACTTTGATGACGTCACTGCGTGGGACCGAAGATCCGCTGGCGGCCGGCTACGAGGTTACCCGGATGTCAAGAAGGACGGGGGACTGGCTGAATTTGCTTCTGAAGAGCCTCCCGATCGCCACAACGACATGTTTCGCTACAATAGTAGCTTTATCAAGTTGTGGCAAGAAGCGATCGGGGGCTCTAAGAATCCAAACGATGGGCAGGGTTAGGCGCTCTGGCCAATAGGATGACCCCAAGTTGCTGAATCAGAAAAAACACTAGGAAATCAATACAATGAAAAATAAATAATAAATAAAAGGATTTGAACATAAAAAAAGAAGAATAAAAATAAAAAAATATAAAATTAAAAAAATATAAAAAAAAAAAAAAAATAGAAAAAATCAAATGAAAACAAGGAAAAAAGAGAAATGAAAAAAATTGAAAAAAATTGAAAAAACAAGGGGCGTATAATAAACGAAAAAATATATAAAAAAAAAAAAAAAATATTAATGGTATATTGAAAGTCCAGAATGCTTCATGGGGCTAACAAGAATTAGTATCAATCTAATGGGGTCTTTATTCCACTGACCACCAATGTAAGGGGTTATTTTTCCACTGAACACTAAAGTAAGGGGGTCCCTTTTCTACTGATCACCAATGTAAGGGGGTCCTTCTCCCATTGTCCACTAATGTAAGGGGGATCCTTCTCCCACTGAACACTAATACGTAGGGGTCCATCTCTCACTGACGGCCATATCTGGAGTATGCTGTCCAGTTCTGGGCACCGGGCCTCAGGAAGGATGTGCTGGAACTGGAGAGAGTCCAGAGAAGGGCAACAAAAATAATTAGGGGAATGGAGGGCATCAGCTATGAGGAAAGACTACAAGCACTGGACTTATTCTCTCTGGAGAAGAGAAGATTGAGGGGGGATATGATATCAATGTGCAAATACTGTACTGGCAACCCTAGCATAAGGAACAAACTATTCAGAGAAAGGGAATACAATAAGACACGTGGCCACTCACTAAAACTAGAAAAACGGTTTAACCTTAAACTACGTAAGGGGTTCTTTACTGTAAGAGCAGTAAGGATGTGGAATTCCCTTCCACAAGCAGTGGTATCAGCAGGGAGCATCGATAGTTTCAAAAAACTATTAGATGGGCACCTTAAAGACCACAACATACAGGGGTATACAATGTACAACATACAGGGGTATACAATGTACAACATACAGGGGTATACAATGTACAACATACAGGGGTATACAATGTACAACATACAGGGGTATACAATGTACAACATACAGGGGTATACAATGTACGGTTAACAGCAATCTCCCATGCACCCATTATGGGTTGAACTGGATGGACTGATGTCTTTTTTCAACCTCACAAACTATGTAACTGACCACTAATCTGGGGAGGGGGTCCTTCTCCCATTGACCATTAATGTAAGGGGTCACTTTTCCACTGAACACCAATATAAAGGAGTGCTACAATTTTCATTGTCTGAGTATCCAATTTGTCCATTATTATTATTTGATTCATTTAATGATCACTTTTAACCACTTTACTACTGCCCGCCGCAGTTACACTGCGGCAGGCAGCCGCTCCTGCGCAAACTGCCGTAGGCATACGTAGGTCGCGCACAGGCAGCTAGGGGGCGAGTGCGCACCACCTGTGGCGCGCCCCCGCTCGTCAGCAGGGAAGCCGATGCACGGGTCAGGCGGCTCCGATTGCTGCCTGACACCCACAATCGCTCCCCGCTGACAGAAAAGAACGGTCAGCTGTTGTAAACACAGCTGACCGTTCTTCTCTCTGGAATGATCACAGAGCGCCTGTCATGCTTCTATATAGGATCACATGTCTCTATAATCATTTCACAAGCCACGCCCCCCACAGTTAGAAACGCGCCCCTAGATACACATTTAACCCCTTGATCACCCACAGTGTTAACCCCTTCCCTGCCAGTGTCATTAGTACAGTAACAGTGCATATTTTTAGCACTGATTACTGTAGTAATGTCACTGGTCCCCCCAAAAGTGTCAAAAATGTCAGTCAGGGGTCTGATCTGTCCGCCGCAATGTCGCAGTCCCGCAAAAAATCGCAGATTGCCGAGATTACTAGTAAAAAAAAAAATAAAAATGACATAAATCTTTTCTGTTGTTAGTAGATGCGATAACTTTTGCGCAAACCAATCAAAATACACTTATTGCAATTTTTTTTTACCAAAAATATGTAGCAGAAAACAAATTGGCCTAAAATGATAAAAAATTTTGATTTTTACATTTTTTTGGCGGGAATTTCATATAAAAAAATTTGAAAAATATTGTTATTTTTTCAAAATTGTCACTCTTATTTTGTTTATAGCGCAAAAAGTAAAAATCGCACAGGTGATCAAATACCGCCAAAAGAAAGCTCTATTTGTGGGGAAAAAAAAGGACATAAACTTAATTTGAATACAGCGTTGCACGACCGCGCAATTGTCTGTTAAAGTAACACAGTGCCGAATCACAAAATATGGCCTGGTCAGGAATGGGATAAAACCTTCCGGTCAAAATACGCTCATTGAGAATTTTTTTGTCAAAGACATGTAGCCAAATACATTTTGGCCTAAATATATGACAAAAATTGAATATGTTGGATATTTTTTAACTGTCAAATTAGAAAAATGTTGTTATTTTTTCGAAATTGTCGCTTTTTTTAATTAATATCGCAAAAAATGAAAATCGCACAGGTGATCAAATACCACCAAAAGAGAGCTCTGTTTGTGGGAAAAAAAGGACATAAAGTTCGTTTGGGTACGGCATTGCATGACTGCGCAATTGTCAATTAAATTCGCACAGTGCCGAATCGCAAAAAGTGGCCTGGACGTAAGACAGCAAAATCCTCCGGTGGTAAAGTGGTTAAGGAAAAGCTGGTTTAGAGCAAGGGGAAAAGTGCAGGATGTAACTCCTTCAGATTTGACTACAAGAAAACAAGTAAATCACATTTTACTTAACTGACATCAAAAGCACCCATAACAGAAAAATATAATAAACTTGTTATATACTGTAATACACAATGTGAGGCTTCCTATATTACTAGAACCTTAAGAATAAGTGGATCCTTTTTTTTTCACTTATTGGGAATGTTTGCTAATTTCACAACATTACTACAAAAGGACATGTTTGTCTTAGGAGCTTCTGGCAACTGTAAAAAAAAAAAAAAAATTAAACTCGTTGAATTGTCTGTATCCTTTCCAGCTGTTAAATTAAAGGACTGAATTCTGGTGCATTACCCAACGTGTACATGCTGTGAGGAGGTGCAGATTTGGCATAGAGCGATATCAGATGATCTGGAGGAAAGATTAAAGTCACTAAGACTTGTACATTAAGTAATTAATTAAATGTAGACGAGTCAGTGGTGCTCCAGGTGAGCAGAGACAAGAAGAAGAAGGTATAAAAAAAACAAAAAAACAAAAAAAAAAAAAAAAGAGAGAGAAATCCTATTAAGGCAATGATCTCCACACTGCAGCCCTTTGCCTTTATCCGACTCTTGGGCACTGTTCCTCTTACTGATACAAGAAACCAACATCACAGAAAATCAATGATGGGGCACTATTCCTCCCACTGATACCAATGATGGCGCACTATTCCTCCCACTGATACCAATGATGGGGCACTATTCCTCCCACTGATAACAATGATGGGGCACTATTCCTCCCACTGATACCAATGATGGCGCACTATTCCTCCCACTGATACCAATGATGGGGCACTATTCCACCCACTGACACCAATGATGGGGCACTATTCCACCCACTGACACCAATGATGGGGCACTATTCCTCCCACTGATACCAGTGATGGGACACTTTTCCTCCCACTGTCACCAATGATGGGGCACTATTCCTCCCACTGATAACAATGATGGGGCACTATTCCTCCCACTGATACCAGTGATGGGACACTTTTCCTCCCACTGTCACCAATGATGGGGCACTATTCCTCCCACTGATACCAGTGATGGGACACTTTTCCTCCCACTGTCACCAATGATGGGGCACTATTCCTCCCACTGATAACAATGATGGGGCACTATTCCTCCCACTGATACCAGTGATGGGGCACTATTCCTCCCACTGATAACAATGATGGGGCACTATTCCTCCCACTGATACCAGTGATAGAACACTATTCCTCCCACTGATACCAGTGATGGGACACTTTTCCTCCCACTGATACCAATGATGGGGCACTTTTCCTCCCACTGACACCAATGATGGGACACTATTCCTCCCACTGATAACAATGATGGGGCACTATTCCTCCCACTGATACCAGTGATGGGACACTTTTCCTCCCACTGATACCAATGATGGGGCACTATTCCTCCCACTGTCACCAATGATGGGGAATTATTTCCCCCACTAATACCTATGATGGGGCACTTTTCCTCCCACTGATACCAATGATTGGGGCACTATTCCTTCCTCTGATACCAATGATGGGGCACTATTCCTCCCACTGATACCAATGATGGGGCACTATTCCTTCCACTGATACCAATGATGGGGCACTATTCCTCCCACTGATACCAATGATGGGGCACTATTCCTCCCACTGATACCAATGATGGGGCACTATTCCTTCCACTTCATTGTGTACTATTGTGTTGATCTCTGTGATTGGGTACAGTGATCACATGATACAGACAGGGCCAATCACTGCAATCACAATCCAGTGGC
The DNA here is from genome assembly GCF_965119305.1 of Pelophylax lessonae. Classification (NCBI taxonomy): domain Eukaryota; kingdom Metazoa; phylum Chordata; class Amphibia; order Anura; family Ranidae; genus Pelophylax; species Pelophylax lessonae. The sequence continues at coordinate 287,426,697 of NC_138775.1, read as the reverse complement.
TGCAGTGCCAGCATTGTGTGTAAAACTGACAGGTAGACTCCTGCCTGTCAGGTGAAAGCATTCAGGTGGATGCACTGCCACCTGATTGCTTCCACATACCCCCAGTATACACCCTTCCCCCCTCCACGCACGCCTATAATGTATACCCGGGCTCCGTTTGTTCATCTGTGGACCTTGGACCGACATGGCGGGTGCCGCCAGGTGGAGGGGAGGGAGACTATCTGCTCTCCTCCCCTTCTTGCTGTGAACTGGAAAACGACATGTATGGCGTCACTTCCGGGTCACCTGTCACTTTTTCTGGTTAGCATAGCTGAAAAGGGATGTAGTGCAAAACATTCAGCGGAGACATTGGGTGTCTTTTAGACCCTGCATGTCTCATTAAAGAGAACCTGTCACCTAAAAATCTTCACATAGGGGTCTTTTTGTCCCCTATGTAATGAAGAAAAAAAAAAGTTAAGCAAAAAAAGTTACACCCAAGCACATAAAATCCCTCCCCCCCTGCAATACCTCCCCCGTAACACTAAACTGATGACCTATAGGGGGCTTTTGAAGCTTCGCCTATAGAAAATATAGGGTACTGAAGTTTGTTGCCATTTCATGGGCGCACACAGATTTAAGGTTTGGCATGTTGGGTATCTATTTACCTCGTCTTCCATATTGTACCAAAGATGTGGGTATTTTATTGTGTATGTTTGCCCTAAAATTCACTATAGTGTGTGTGTTACTGAAATTCTGCGTTTCCTAGACCTTTGCGTTCATTTAAAAAAAATGTTGGTCTTACTGTCTTTTTTTTTTTGGGGGAGGGGAGGGGGGCTTTTCAGAATTCTCTTCCCATAGGCTCCTGAGATGTAAATCTTAAATCCGTAAGAAAGAGTCAAAATTAATGTGTCTGGATCCACCAATGGAAAAAATGCCTACTCACCAGAGGTAAGTATATAACTTGTATAATGCGGTAATAAGGACCCTCGGATCACATAACTGATACTCCCCTGAACCTCAGCAATAAAATCACATTTAAATGGATCTACTGGGACACTTGTATGTCCTCATGTCACTCCTCGATACCTCACATTAAAAGGACAATAATAGAAAGGCCTCCATAGTGTGATAAAGTACTATTCTATTAGAAGGTTATAAAGTCAAACACTTACATTGTGTAGATAATAAAACACTAGTAAAAAAGATGAGCAGGGACGCCGATTGCGATCCACCTGCGTTCCAAAAGGCTGAAATGACGCGTCACGTATCCCCGTGAACCCTATGCGTTTCGTCAGTAACGTCTGACGTCATCAGAGGTTGTACATTTGACTTTATAACCTTCTAATAAAAGAGTACGTTATCACACTATCACACTATGAAGGCCTTTCTATTCTTCTATTCTTGTCCTTTTGATGTGATCCACCACCGGAAAAAATGCCTACTCACCAGAGGTAAGTATATAACTTGCATGATGCGGTAATAAGGACCCTCGGATCACATAACTGATACTCCACCTCACATCAAAAGCACAAGAATAGAAAGGCCTCCATAGTGTGATAGCTTACTATGTTATTATAAGGTTATAAAGTCAAACGTACGACCCCTGATGACGTCAGACGTTACTGACGAAACGCGTAGGGTTCACGTCATTTCCGCCTTTTGGAATGCAGGTGGATAGCAATCGGCGTCCCTGCTCTTTTTTTTTACTAGCGTTTTATTATCTGCAAAATGTAAGTGTTTGACTTTATAACCTTCTAATAAAATAGTATGTTATCACACTATGGAGGCCTTTCTATTATTGTCCTTTTAATGTGAGGTATCGAGGAGTGACATGAGGACATACAAGTGTCCCAGTACATACATTTAAATGTGATTTTATTACTGAGGTTCGGTGGAGTATCAGTTATGTGACCCGAGGGTCCTTATTACCGCATTATACAAGTTATATACAAAGTACTTACCTCTGGTGAGTAGGCATTTTTTCCGGTGGTGGATCCAGGCACATTCATTTTCACGCTTTCTCACGGATGAAGTTTGTTGAAGAGTGATTCACAGGAGTGCACACGTGTGAATATACTGGTGTTTATGGACTTTATTTAAATGATGTCAACAGAACTGTGTTGCCACGGAAAACATTAATTTTTTCACTTTTTATTAATTGTCCATTGTACGGTATTTATAACACTCATGCACATTAATTTCACTATATGGTATTTTTATTGAATCATTTATTTATTTGATTCATTTATTTTATTTGCATATTTATTGGTACTTATCACTTTATATTTATAATCAGCGCGGTTTGTTGGATTAATCGGGAAATCGAAATAGATTGACCGGTTTCTCTGATATTTTCTCTTTGTTTTAAGTCTTGTGACTTTATATAAACAGCAGCCAATTTGAATATATTATCCACCTCACTTACATATATCCAGTATCTCACAAAAGTGAGTACACCCCTCACATTTCTGTAAATATTTTGTTATATCTTTTCATGTGACAACACTGAAGAAATGACACTTTGCTACAATGTAAAGTAGTGAGTGTACAGCTTGTATAACAGTGTAAATTTACTGTCCCCTCAAAATAACTCAACACACAGCCATTAATGTCTAAACCGCTGGCAACATAAGTGAGTACACCCCTAAGTGGAAATGTCCAAATTGGTCCCAAAGTGTCAATATTTTGTGTGGCCACCATTATTTTCCAGCACTGCCTTAACCCTCTTGGGCATGGAGTTCACCAGAGCTTCACAGGTTGCCAATGGAGTCCTCTTCCACTCCTCCATGACGGCATCACGGAGCTGGTGGATGTTAAGGCACTTTTCCACTGCAAGTACCGGCTCGGCTCCACTCGGCACTGCTTGGCCCATCTCGGCTCAGTTGGCTTTTCCACTGCATGGTACGAGTCGGCACATTTTAGCACTGTATAGGCTCTACTCGGCTCGGTTTGCTTTTCCACTAAAGTAGTAAGTGGGTGGGATTACAACGATTCTCTGACCAATCAGTGGCTAGTAGTGACAAACAATCAAGGCTGTATGCAAAGGATTGTGGGATATGGTATAGGTACGGCCAGCTTGTAACCCCAACCGAGGTGGTACTGTTTAAGCGAGCCGTACGGAGCCATACCATGTAGTGGAAAAGCGCCGCTGTACCAAACCATACCGAACCGTTCTAACACGTACCATGCGGTACCATGCAGTGGAAAAGCGCCATTAGAGACCTTGCGCCTCCACCTTCCATTTGAGGATGTCCCACAGATCCTCAATAGGGTTTAGGTCTGGAGACATGCTTGCTCACTCCATCACCCTTACCCTCAGCTTCTTTAGCAAGGGAGTGGTCATCTTGGAGGTGTGTTTGGGGTTGCTATCATGTTTGAATACTGCCCTGCGGCCCAGTCTCCGAAGGAGGGGATCATGCTCTCCTTCAGTATGTCACAGTACATGTTGGCATTCAGGGTTCCCTCAATGAACTGTAGCTCCCCAGTGCTGGCAGCACTCATGCAGCCCCAGACCATGACACTCCCACCACCATGCTTGACTGTAGAGAAGACACACTTGTCTTTGTACTCCTCACCTGGTTGCCACCACACACGCTTGACATCATCTGAACCAAATAAGTTTATCTTGGTCTCATCAGACCACAGGACATGGTTCCAGTAATCCATGTCCTTAGTCTGCTTGTCTTCAGCAAACTGTTTGCCGGCTTTCTTGTGCATCAGCCTTAGAAGAGGCTTCCTTCTGGGATGACAGCCATGCAGACCAATGTGATGCAGTGGGCGGCGTATGGTCTGAGCACTGACAGGCTGAACCCCCACCCCTTCAACCTCTGCAGCAATGCTGGCAGCACTCATACATCTATTTCCCAAATACAACCTCTGGATATGACGCTGAGCACGTGCACTCAACTTCTTTGATCGACCATGGAGAGACCTGTTCTAAGTGGAACCTGTCCTGTTAAACCGCTGTATGGTCTTGGCCACCGTGCTGCAGCTCAGTTTCAGGGTCTTGGCAATCTTCTTATAGCCTAGGCCATCTTTATGTAGAGCAACAATGCTTTTTTTTTCAGATCCTCAGAGAGTTCTTTGCCATGAGGTGCCATCTGTTGAACTTCCAGTGACCAGTATGAGAGAATGAGAGCGATAAAACCAAATTTAACACACCTGCTCCCCATTCCCACCTGAGTCACATGACACCAGGGAGGGAAAATGGCTGATTAGGCCCAAATTTGGACATGTTCACTTAGGGGTGTACTCACTTTTGTTGCCAGCGGTTTAGACATTAATGGCTGTGTGTTGAGTTATTTTGAGGGGACAGCAAATTTACACTGTTATACAAGCTGTACACTCACTACTTTACATTGTAGCAAAGTGTCATTTTTTCAGTGTTGTCAAAAGAAAAGATATAGTAGAATATTTACAAAAATGTGAGGGGTGTTACTCACTTTGTGAGATATATATATATATATATATATATATATTTATTTTTTATTTTTTTTTTTTTTTCATCACAATTTTTCACCTTTAGCCATATGCGCAGGTAGTGGATGCATACTGTGTATGGTCCATCTTCTATTTTTTCATATGGAAATGATTCCGATAACTATTAATGAAAATATTTTTTTCTTTTTTTACTATTAAATATTAGGATTTTAGTGCTTTTCAGACATTGTGGGAACACATTCTATTAGGAGATATAAAGTGTATAACCCTGCCAGTATGAAATCCCATTTCAGAATCCTCCCGCAGAGTGCACCAGGCCCTTTCCCATGGTATCCGCTTATATAACTGTCCCGTTCTTGGCAGAGACAGTCAGAGGGTGCAATGCTTTACAGGCTCCAATAAAAAAAAAAAATAAATAATAAATGCACCTTTTTTTACCTGCAAAAAAAGATGTGCATTTATTATATATATATATATATATATATATATATATATATATATATATATATATATATATATATATATATATATATATATATATATTTTTTTTTTTTTATTTAAAGGTGAACTTATCCTTTAAAATACTACATTTAGAGGCGTTTTTCCCCTTGTTTTTTTTTTTTTTCGTATTTTCTAATGCAATGATGGGAACGGCCTCTAACCCTTTTACTGTTGACGTCGTAAGTATTGGGGCAGAGCTGCAATATAATAAATGCACATTTTTTACCTGCAAAAAGATGTGCATTTATTATTTTATTTATTTAATAATTTTTTTTTTAAAAGGGTGAACTTATCCTTTAAAATACTACATTTAGAGGCGTTTTCTCCTAGTTTTTTTTTCATATTTTCTATTGCAATGATGGGAACGGCCTCTAACCCTTTTACTGTTGCCGTCATAAGTATTGCGGCAGAGCTGCAATATAATAAATGCACATTTTTTACCTGCAAAAAGATGTGCATTTATTATTTTTTTATTTATTTATTTTTTTTTAAAAAGTGAACTTATCCTTTAAAATACTACATTTAGAGGCGTTTTTCCCCTTGTTTTTTTTTTTTCCGTATTTTCTAATGCAATGATGGGAACGGCCTCTAACCCTTTTACTGTTGCCGTCGTAAGTATTGGGGCAGAGCTGCAATATAATAAATGCACATTTTTTACCTGCAAAAAGATGTGCATTTATTATTTTATTTATTTAATAATTTTTTTTTTAAAAGGGTGAACTTATCCTTTAAAATACTACATTTAGAGGCGTTTTCTCCTTGTTTTTTTTTTCATATTTTCTATTGCAATGATGGGAACGGCCTCTAACCCTTTTACTGTTGCCTTCGTAAGTATTGCGGCAGAGCTGCAATATAATAAATGCACATTTTTTACCTGCAAAAAGATGTGCATTTATTATTATTATTATTATTATTATTATTATTATTATTATCATTTTTTTTTTTTAAATAATAAATAAACATTTTTTTTCACCTGCAAAAAGATGTGCATTTTTTTTTCTTTAAAACACTACACTTAGAGGTGCTTTCCCCTTGTTTTTTTTAGTATTTTCTAATGCAATGGTGAGAACCCTCGAGCAATATTTGGATGTAAAACGAAGTCACATCTGCATTTTTTTTCTTTGTTTTGCTCAGCCATCTTTAGGCTTTCATATGGAAATGATTCAGATAACTAATAATAAAAAAAAATTTTTCCTTTTTTTACTATTTATTTTTTAAGGTTTTAGTGATTTTTAGACATTGTGGGAACACATTCTATTAGGAGATATAAAGTGTATAACCCTGCCAGTATGAAATCCCATCTCAGAGTCCTCCCGCAGAGTGCCCCCGACTCTGTCCCATGATATCTGTTATAAAACTGTCCCGGTCCTGTGAGAGCCAGTCAGAGGGTTACTTTGGCACGGCTTGAAACGTCTTTCTGCTGCCAATCGTTTTATAGCGAGATGCGTTCGTTTCTATCAGCAGAGCTCATGACGGAATCGTCCCCATGATCTGCGCATCGGCATCGGACGCAGCAAACGCTTTGTTCTCCATATTATTAATCTCTTTTTTTCCCATGTAACAATTCCAGTGCGGCCGTCCCTGGAGATTCGGATTCTGATAAGATTTTAAAATGGTTTTCCATAAATGTTTTCCCACCGCAGGCTCATCTCTGTGGAATGTCAGGAACTGGAAAGAACATTTAAAGGAGCCCTCCAAATCTACAGCGTTTCAGCTGGAATTTCAGGCAGACATAATTAGATACAGACAGGGCTGCTGTTAGAAATCACGGGGGCCCCGTGCAGACTACCTGGCAGGGCCCCAGCCCCCCCCCCCCAAAAAAAATTATCAGGACAATAATTACACTAAAAATACACTAAAATCATTTGATTGATTGATCAATGATTTAGCCCATTTTTTATTGTTTTTTACATTTAAAAATATATATATATATATATATATTTTTTTTAATGTAAAAAACAATTAAAAATGGGCTAAATCATTGATCAATCAATCAAATGATTTTAGTGTATTTTATGTGAAATTATTGTCCTGATAAATTTGTATTTTTGTATATATTTTTGAATATTTTGTATTTTGTATATATTTGTATATATAATTATATATGTTTATATATATAATATATATAATTATATATATATATATATATATATATATATATATATATAGTTTATATATAATATAAATTATAATATAATTTATATATATATATATATATATATATATATATATATATATATATATATATATATATATATATATAATTTATATATAATATATAATTATATATATAGAGTTTATATATAATATAAATTATATATTATATATATATAATTATATATAATATTATATATAATATATATAATTTTTTTTTAAATGTTAACAATTTTTACAATTATTATATTTTTACAATTTTTTTAAATTTTGTATTACAATGTTTAATGATTACTTTTTTTACAATTTGTTTTTTATTTTTTTTTACAGCGTTGCGGGGGGCATTTTCAGAGAAAAGGGGGGCACACGGGGAGGGGGGGGGGATTAGAAGCAGGCAGAACAGGGAGGGGGGATCGGTGTTGGAGAAGCAGTTACAGGAACGATGCCCTGTGTCTGTGTAGCTTTAAATTGAAGATAAATATCCACAATTCTAGCAGCGCAAAATTCCTACATATATATAAAGTGCATACGTATAAAAAATAAAATATAAAATATCTCCTGTGCATATAAAGTGCTTATATTTTATATTTTATTTTCTATACGTATGCACTTTATATATATGTAGGAATTTTGCGCTGCTAGAATTGTGGATATTTGTCTCCAATTTATAGCTAGACTGGTTTCCCTATGGTGGACGTGTAGCAGCTGCAATTCCCTGAAGTTTACAATATTTTCTCAATACACAGTGTGTTCCCTGCAGGGGCTACCGCATTCCAGAGGGTTCCTGCCGGCGTCATTTCCCTATACGCTGGTAGGGAAGTGGTTAAGTATTTGTAAGCTGCAATCAGGGCCGTCTTTAACACAGGGCAAAGGGGCAGCTGCCCTGAGCCCAGTCATTCTTGTGAGGCCCAAAGCAGCTGCCGCTTGAGCCTGCACTGCCTGCAAATAGTTGATAAGTGGATTCGGGAGGGCCCAAGAAAATAGTTGCCCAGGGTCCAATCAATATTAAAGATGGCCCTGGCTGCAATATAATAAAATGTTTGCTTTTGGGTTTAATACCGCTTTAACTAGTAGAATTACAAGGAGATGGTAGATTGTAGTGTGTAATAAGCAATTTTGTGCTATTTTCAGTTAATCCAGAGTTTTTCCTTAACATTTGGGAATACCTCTATACCATTGGTTGATGCTGTTTAGTCTCTGCGGGGACGGGGCTGGTTTGGGGATATTGCTGATTGTGTTGTGCTGCTTGTCCTCATAGGAAACAGTAATGTCTGAGATGTAGAATCAATGGTGGATTAACTGTTTTATTTATTGTGCCAAGAATGCAGCTGCTCTTTGTTATTTGCTGGTGAACTATGAAGGGATTCTATGGCTGATGACGTATATTTGCAGCGTTGGCCGTTCTCCCCTCTTTGATCACAACTGTGCTGATAAAACACTTGAATGTCAGCAATGGGCCATACATTTATATTATGTTCCCTTTACAAGACAGTTAATTAAACGTCAGACATAAATCAGTGCTTCCTATTAGACATGTGCACTACCGAAAAATTTGTTTTGTTTTTGTTTCATTTGTTTTTTGCTCAGTGATTGCAGTATTCTAGTCTGCATCTCCCCAAGTTAATACTTAAAATCAGTGGCGGTTGGTGCTCCATGGGCCGGGGGCATCAGACGGACCACAACATACCCCCCCCCCCCCCCGGACCACACCAGCCCGCACACCATATCCAAGCAACCCCCCCGGTCACCGACTCACTCACCCTGCCTGGACATGTGGAGGAAGGGCAGGCAGCAGCAGCAGCGGCGGCGGTGGCTTCTTCCCCCTCAGTCTTCTGCGTCTCCTCCCTCCTCCTCCATGGCCAATGACATGGCTTTTCCTTTCAGCCAATCGGAAAACAGGTCTCAAGACCCGCTTTCTGATTGGCCAGGAGTAGGATCCGTGTGACAATAGTGAATATTTATTCGCTATTGTCACACAACTGGGTGGGCTCGGGGAGCAGTGCTCTGCTCCCCGAGCCCACCCTTTTTTGAAGCCTATTAGAGCCTCTGGCTCTAATCACGTGCTTCAAAAAAAAAAAAAAACTTTGAACTCCATGCGTCCGGCGCCCTGCATGTAGATTAGGGGGCCGGACGCATGGATAGGGGGGCAGCGCCCCTGCGCCCCCAATGGACGGGCGACCCCTGCTTAAAACCTAGCCTGTTAGTGTTCCCTGAGGACTGGAGTTGAGAAACACTAGTCTATGCTGTGACTGTCTCTTTGTTGGATTGGGCTGTGACTGTCTCTTTGTTGGATTGAGCTGTCTCTTTGCTGGATGGGGATGTCTCTTTGCTATATGGAGATTTCTCCTTGCTATATGGGGATGTCACTTTGCTGGATTGGTATGTCTCTTTGCTGAATATATGGGGATGTCTCTTTGCTAAATATATGGGGCCGTCGGATTCGGTGGGATGGCAAGTAGGAATGTTGGTGGTCAGGCCTGGGGGAACCAAGCCTAAAGCTGTGTGAGGGGCCCCAACATTTCAGATGGATGCCCTGGCTACAAATGAGCCTGTAAAGACCTGGAGGCACCTCAAAGGCTTAATCTTGTATGGCTGATTATTAATTGATGGAACCGGTGAAGAGATCCTGTGGACTCAGCTCATCAAAGTTACCATTGCAGAGGGTCCCAGAAGGCTTCCTCACTAGGACTAGGAGAGAAGCATTCAATGAAAGAGTGGTTATTGAACTGTTGTCATGTTGATTACGGCCATGCGGGCCTACACAGGTTGAACTGGATGGACTATTGTCTTTATTCAACCTCAACTACTATGTAACAATGTTCCTGGTTGGAGAATGAAGTGATGAGAGGGCATTGTTATGCTGCTGACCTTGGCAAGTGTCCTGACTTGACCCGGCCATACATGATAGATGTATTCTGATAGCGGGAAAGTCTCGAATGTGGCTTATGGCCCAAGCACCCCTGGAGGTGATGATAGGGAGCGCAAGGCCCTAAGAAGCACAGGTGCTGATAAACTTGTTCCCCGGTGACAAGAAGTGTCTAACTGGGTAATTCTCAGGCAGGCAAGCAAGGACTTCAGCAGGAACACAAGGTACACTTGTGGTGGAGCAGGTCAGGTTCAGCAGTAGGTGGTATGAAGGTGGTGAAGAATCAGACTGATATGGAGAAGCTGGAGGGGTGTGATTGAGGTCAATATCTGGGGCTGGGCCAAGGTAATACACAGAGGGTCAGTAAGATAAGAGATGACAGCGTGATCAGGAGCCAGAGCCAAAGTCATACACGGTAATCAAAAGGATGGAGAGAGAATAGTCAGAGCCAAGGGTAGATCAAAAAAGCGAAGACCTTAAACAAGCTGAGACCACAACCAAGGATCAAGCAGAGGGGAAGTCCAGTGGCAAGCTGAGTCTGTAACAAGAAATCAGGATAAATGCAGAATACACAGGAGCAGGGATCATGGGCAAGCTGATGATCATCCAGCAATCTTCTGTTACTGCACCCTTCCTTATATAGGGCGTTTGACTCTAGTTCTGGACCAGTTAGTGACAAAGAGAGAAAAACAGGCGCCTCTGAGTAAAGACTGTGATTTTAATGGGCAAACAATAGTAAACACTTACATCGGGGTAAGTAATAGCAGACAAGATGGGTCCTTCTGGTGTCCGTGTGGAGGCTTGGGGCTTAGGGTCACCGCTGGGGGTCTGCAGTCATCTCCGCTCTTCCTGTTTCTGTCCGGCAGGAAATGGAGGGTGTCACGGGCGCAAGATAGAGGCTTGGACCGCAGGATGGAACGCAGGGTGACTGTGTGGCACGTCCACAGGATCTTCCGGCATGATGACGACGCGTTTCCGAGCATGCGCACTGCGGTGGGATACCAGCGGGCGCTCCTTTTTCAAGTCACACAGTGACCCTGCGTTCCATCCTGCAGTCCAAGCCTCCATCTCACGCCCGTGACACCCTCCATTTTCTGCCGGACAGGAACAGGAAGATCGGAGAAGACTGCAGACCCCCAGCGGTGACCCAAGCCTCCACACAGACACCGGAAGGACCCACCTTGTCTGCTATTACTTACCCCGTCTAAGTTTTTACTATTGATTGCCCATTAAAATCACAGTCTTTACTCAAAGGCGCCTGTTTTTCTCTCTTTGTTTCTGTCTATATCTGGAGATCGCTTCCGCTCCCTAATGGGCTGGCCCGGAGCGTATGGACTGTTTTCTGTTTCCTGATTCCATCTAAGACTTTATGGTAGCCCCATGTGCTACTATATGGACTACTTTTTAATGTAGTGCTATTAGTTTTTGCGCCACTTGTCATTTTTTTTCCTGGACCAGTTAGTCTCTGCACAAATGACTTTGCCCAGGTAGGATACTGGCGAAAGCGCCTGGTCTATTTCGGATGGCGTTCTGACAACTGCCGAGGTGCCCAGATGTAGGCAGCCCAAAGTCTACTACTAGGACTGCCCATGAGTCCCTGAGGGTACCTGGAGGCACCTCAGGGACTGCTTCTTGTATAGCTGATTTGTAATCGATTGAACCGGTGGAGAGCTCCCGTGGTCACAGAACATCATGGCTACCAACAGAACCCACACTTCCATAACCTGGAACTCAGAGCTCCCTTCTTGGGTCATAGAGAACTTCCTTACTAGTAAGGAGCCTTAAATGAGAGCGTGGTGATTGAACTGACATGGGGCAGACTGAGCAGAAGGCCAGCTTCCCTTTAAGGCTGGAAAGATCACACTGCATATGTGGCCTCAGGAGTCTGCTGCGAAGTAGACAGCCCAAAGGCCTAGAACTACAACTGCCTCTTTAATACGAACACAAGTAGTGGCCCTAGGTTTGAGCTTCCTCCAGGGCAACCTCTGCAGTCCAAAGGATCTTTCTTTCAGTTCCCTATAAACAAACTGAGACTTAGTGATGCCCCCACTTATCTGGGCTTCCAAAGTAGAGTCTTTCACACTGCCAACAGCCCAGGCAAAAGTGAAAGAATCAACACTTAGTACTCCCATGGAAGGTCATGGGATGGACACCGAAGACTCTGCAAGGACAGACTTTGCAAAGGTGCCAGGCAACTTCTCTTTTTGACCTGTTCACTCTCCATCCCTAAACTGATATAAACTGTCCGGTTGGTTTTGGGTTGCATTTCAACAACTATTTATAAATAAAACTTCTCAGCAAACAACACAGCTTCTGCTTACCGATGTCTCCCAGCAAAGTTGCTTGTACGAGGTTTCCAACCTAACTCTGCTCCCTTTTTTATGGGTAGAAGTTCTCATCAACAGCCAGGTATTCAAACAGGTTCGCATTTAATCATCAGGTCCTATAAAGTAATTTGACCATAACAAGTTTCAACCTACTTTGGTGCATTAAGCCATAAAAGCTATCATCACAAGGGCCTGCTATGGGAAAAACTCATTGTGATGACTCTCCTAATCCCTCCCACCAACCCTTAAATGTTCCATAATCCTAGGAAAATAATTGATAGGCCCACTGCCTAATATGCAAGGGACTAAACTCTGTTTTAAATGCCTGACATCCTCTGGCACGGTTGAGGAATCCCCAATATCAGAGATAAAGGTGAGAATAATAAGTTCAGACAAGTGGAAACAATGCTCTGTGGGCTCCTGGGTGAGAGAATGCAGGGTCTGGAGGCTCCTGGAAGTGTAGTTCAGGGGGTATTTACGATGTGAGAGTGCAGGCCTAGAAATCTCTGAATAAGGAACATTGAGGTCATCCAGAAGTGGAGTTCTTGGGACTCCTAGACGTAGGGGAGTGGGCTATAGGGGGTCCTGGATGTGGGATTGTGAGTCTGGAGGATCCTGAATGTGGAGTAATGGAGGCGCCTCAAAGAGGAACTCTACAGACTCTGGGAGTTCTTGAGAATGGATCTGTGGGCCCTCTTAAACATGAGAGAATGAATTCTAAAGGCTTACTCTAGACCAGGGATCCTCAAACTACAGCCCTCCAGCTGTTGCAGAACTACACGTCCCATGAGGCATTGTAAAACTCTGACATTCACAGACATGACTAGGCATGATGGGAATTGTAGTTCCTGAACAACTGGAGGGCCATAGTTTGAAGACCCCTGCTCTAGATAGAGGCTATCAAGAGGATATGTGAGTGCAGGCTCTAAGAACACCTGGATGTGGCATTTGGGACCTACTGGATATGAAATGCAGGGAATATGAAAATCCAAAGAAAATCAATGCTAGAAGACTTCCGTCTACTAGCCGCAGGGCCATCTTTATTATTGATTGGATCCTGGGCAAACATTTTCTTGGGCCCTCCCGAATCCACTTATAAACTATTTGCGGGCAATGCAGGCTCAAGGGGAAGCTGCCTTGGGACCCACAACAATGACTGGGCCCAGGGCAGCTGCCCCTTTTGCCCTGTGGTAAAGACGGCCCTGACTAGCCGATATAGCAAGTTGCTATATAACACCCAGCAGATGTCCCCGGATATAGGAGAATCACCACACAGAGCCAAAAGTCTAACATAAATTGTTTGCATTGACCTAGGGGAAAGGCAGGGTACCCACCCTGCTCCCAAGCCCAGTCCTCCTCTGGGTGTGCAAGTCTCAAACTTGAACAGAATTACATTTTCTTAACCAGGTAAATCCGCTTAAGTCCATGTACTTCCTTTTATATGTAGCACTACTCCCTTGGGAGCTGCTGGTTACAGGTTCCCCTTGGTTACCCATAGCAACAACACAATAGTTTAGCGAATTTGAAGTACTTGGCTCAGTCAAGAAACAGTCCAGGGGGTTTGATTTTTTTTGTTGTTTTATTTGAGAACTTGGATAGGAGAAGGGAATGAGTGGGATACTCCAACTTGAATAAACTATGCACAATTTGCTGGGACGTTAAGATTAGGGATGATCGAACGGTTCGGGTCCACCATCGGTTCATCCCCAAACATTGAGTGTTCGAAGTTCGGCCGAATTTAGAACTTTTTGCCCAAAAAGTTCGGAATTCGGCAACCAGAACCGACCAAAATGCAATGCTTCAGGAAATGGGCTTTAAAAGCCCGTGATTGGACCAGAACCATTAACAAAAGCCAATTGAGGGGGCAGGAGAATGCTAGGAATGTGATCGGAGTGACTAGGGGGTCCCTAGACCAATCATTAGTGAATACGCCCCCCAGTATATAAGATAGCCCCCGCCATATTCCTAGCATTGTTATACTGGACATGGAAGACAGTGGAAGCAGTTCTGTTAATTTTACTTTAAAAGTGTCATTTAGCATTTATTAGTGTGAGGAAAGGGATATCTAGTGTAGTTAGAGTGCTCCTTTACACTTAAGTTAGCTTCAAAAATTTAGTTTCTGTAGGGAAAGTGTTAAGTGTCAGGGTGACCGTAGTGTAGTGTAGGGTTAACTGGCAGTGACTGCTATGGCAGGGTGACCAAACCCTTCCATGTCAGGGTGACCGCTATAGAGAAATGATCATTTCTCTGAGTTGCTTCAGGACAGGGATATGGCTTCTCACCAGCCAAGCATTTTTCATGCTGCAGGGGTTGCCACTGCCAGTGCTTTTTTGAGGACATGTTTGATGTCAGACATGACATCTGAACATGTGTATAGGGGGTATATATACACATATATGTCTGTATATATACCGCTAGACATATATAGGTGTGATAGTAGCAGAAATAAATGCTTGCGCTAATGAAATCATTTACAGTAATATATTTCTGCTACTATCACACCTATATATGGCTAGGTGTCTATATACATATAATTATGTGTGTATATATACCACTATACACAAGTTCAGATGTTTTGCCTGCCTCAAAAGAACCCAAAAAAAATGCCAAAAAAAACGCTAGCGTCAAAAAAAAAAATGCCCAGGTGTGTTTTTGCTGGCATTTTTTGGGGGGTTTTGGAGGCAGGCAAAACATCTCAACTTGTGTATAGTGGTGTATATACACACATACATATATTTATATACACACCTAGACATATATAGGTGTGATAGTAGCAGAAATATATGCTTGCGCTAATGAAATCATTTACAGTAATATATTTCTGCTACTATCACACCTATATATGTCTAGGTGTGTATATATACATATAATTATGTGTGTATATATACCACTATACACAAGTTCAGATGTTTTGCCTGCCTCAAAAGAACCCCAAAAAATGCCAAAAAAAACGCTAGCGTCAAAAAAAAAATGCCCAGGTGTGTTGTTGCAGGCATTTTTGGGGGGTTTTTGGAGGCAGGCAAAACATCTGAACTTGTGCACAGTACCACTATACACAAGTTCAGATGTTTTTTCTGACTCAAAAGAACCCAAAAAAATGCCTGCTATTAAACCGGTAAGGTGCTATGCAAACCGAGAAGCCATATTGGTTATCTGAAAGTGTTCTAATACAAACAATCTTTTTTTTTTATGGTTCTGGACATGCTACAGAGCTGAAACTTCACATGTACACCTTTTAGACCCCACAGATACTAAATCCAAAGTCAAAATCAAAAAATCTCTTTTTTTTTTTTTTTTTTTTTCAGTAATTGGCTTTTTTATCAAAAATGACAATTTTTAAGAACTTTTTTTTGTGTGATTTTGTGTCTGGGGGGTCTAAAAGGTGTACCTGTGAAGTTTCAGCTCTGTAGCATGTACAGAACCATAAAAAAAAGGATTGTTTGTATTAGAACACTTTCAGATCACCAATATGGCTTCTCGGTTTGCACAGCACCTTACCGCTTTAATAGCAGGCATTTTTTTTGGGGTTCTTTGCAGTCAGAAAAAACATCTGAACTTGTGTATAGTGGTACTGTGCACAAGTTCAGATGTTTTGCCTGCCTCCAAAACCCCCCAAAAATGCCTGCAACAACACACCTGGGCGTTTTTTTTTTTGACGCTAGCGTTTTTTTGTGCATTTTTTGGGGTTCTTTTGAGGCAGGCAAAACATCTGAACTTGTGTATAGTGGTATATATACACACATACTTATATGTATATAGACACCTAGCCATATATAGGTGTGATAGTAGCAGAAATATATTAGTTTTAAATGATTTCATTAGCGCAAGCATATATTTCTGCTACTATCACACCTATATATGTCTAGGTGTGTATGAACATATAAGTATGTGTGTATATACTCCACTATACAAAAGTTCAGATGTTTTTTCTGACTCCAAAGAACCCAAAAAAATGCCTGCTATTAAAGCGGTAAGGTGCTGTGCAAACCGAGAAGCCATATTGGTGATCTGAAAGTGTTCTAATACAAACAATCTTTTTTTTATGGTTCTGGACATGCTACAGAGCTGAAACTTCACATGTACACCTTTTAGACCCCCCCCCGCCCCCCCCCCGATACTAAATCCAAAGTCAAAATCAAAAAATCTCTTTTTTTTTTTTAATTTTTTCAATAATTGGCTTTTTTATCAAAAATGACAATTTTTAAGAACTTTTTTTGTGTGATTAATAGTTAATGGGTCATGACCCAGAACCCTAGGCACTTTTTAGGGGCATTTATTGGGTTTTAGGGCTTAAAAATTGTGTTTTTTGATTACCGAAGTTCGGGTCCCATTGATTTCAATGGGGTTCTGAAATCCGGGCCGAACTTTCGGGAAGTTCGGATGTTCTGGCCGAACCGAACTTTTCAAAAGTTCGATCATCCCTAGTTAAGATATAACTGACTGCGGCAAGGCCGCTGCTTCACCTTGTCACTAGCAGTGAAGAAGAATTTTACTGGACTTGTATTACTCTATGAATCGCTCTTCAGGGCCCAACTAGGCACCCCCTTTATCCCTATTCTTCAGGGTTCTACACGGCACCCCCTTTACTATAATTCTCTCTGTGTGAGTTAGCTCCTTGATTCCCTGACTTTACTGGAGTGGTCCCCTTCCTGGGCCGACCCTTTGGCAAGTCCCTGAGTACTCACGGACACTGTTTTTCCTGAGAGACTCTGCCAGCAACTCCACCATCAGCTACACTGGATCTTCTGCAGCTCAGCTCCACACATGGTTCACAAGGCCGTCACACACAGCAGGAGGAGAGACCAGCCGTTTTCCTCCTCCTTGGACTCTGCTTCCTGCCAAAGACGCCCTGTCACATGTCCGCTCTGCTTTTATGAGCAATCCCAGAATACATTGCAAGATTGCCATCCCACTGGGACTCCCATAAAAGCTAATGTGTCACGGGCTGGGTTTCCTCCACTGTCCAACAAGCTCCCTCATTGGAATCACCCCCAGTGAATCAAATCTGGAGACATGCAACAGGCAACCTAACAGATCAGGCTCTCCTGATAAGCAGAAGGAACAATAGATGTTTTTTCCTAGCACCTACCTAGGAGGGTAGGGTGCTACATAAAATTCTGAGGTTTGTCTGGAGTTGTCCTTTAAGTATGTCTAAACAGACTACAAAGCTAAAATTCCTTCTTGCAGAACTGTGTTCTGTATTTACAGTAAAGTTTGAGGAAGGTCTGTGCAGAAATCATTCTAGACTTGTCCCTGGGCATCACGTGACCTCCAACACCCAAAAAAAAAAAAAAAGGATTCATCATAATAACAAACGCAATCAACACCGAGGCTGCTATTTATTTTTAATAAGGCTTAGAAATGTGAAAAATGTTCATCTTACACCAGCGGGATTTCCCGGAGGGGGGTTGTCGGGGGACAAAACCACAAAATACGCGTATAATACACAAGCTCAAAGGCGATGGAAATATGAAACTTCTCTTCTTCTTCTGCAAATTACATCTCGCGTTAAGATGACAAATACATTTAATGGATATTGTTTTTCAACCTGTCGCACTTTTATTATGCCGCTCTTTGAAGTTACTGATAATTATTAACAAACCACTAAGTGGCCGCAAAGAGAGAGAGAGAGACAGAGTCATATAATTACAAACAGACGCCGTGACTGAGATTAATCACTGGGCTGCTTGGATTAATTAAAACACAAGTAGACACAACAATGTATCAAGATAGAATTTTATAAAAAAATATTTTCATTTAAATTGAAACCAGAAAATGTTACGCTGGGTGAGCAGGATTGGAGTATGATGATGGTGCATAAACCTCTGATTGGTCTATACCATCAAATGTGCCCACTTCAAGCACCCAGTCTATGATCAAGGTGGACCTAGTATTAAAACGGATTTCCGGCCACAAAAACATTTTTTAGATAAAAAATACCCCCCTAATCCTAAACTAACCCCAATTATACTAACACTAACCCCACATTACAGTACAGGACAGTAAGCCCCCGTTCACATTAGGTCGCTCCGACTTCGGGGGCGACCTGTGAAGTCGTGTGCAGCGTGACTTTGGCGCGACTTGCACGGACTTCACATAATGGAAGTTGTAACGAGACCCTTGCTCGCTCGCTTCCGCTCTCCCGACACTCCTCTGCTACTAATGAGTCAGCTAACAGATCGCAACGTCTGATGGTTCGCTCATCCAAGGCTCCTGGATCCGAACTACAGCTATGTGCCGTTCGGAATCCATTAGAACAAACACCAGGCAGGCTGTTCAAACAGGAAGACATTTATTGGAAGGACACAACACACTTTTATACAGAATTTGAAACATCCCGCCCCCACCAACCGCTTTCCTATTGGTCAATTGTAAAGTTCATGTTGTTCTCCTTCAGGTCCTCCTTAGCCATGCAAATGAGGACTTGAAAATGAGTCAGCAGGGATTGGTCCGATAGCTTGATTAGAAGGACTGCTATGTGTAATGAGACAGAAGCCCCAGGGGGCAATCAATGTACACAATAGTCAGACACAGAACAATGGAGCCGTCTGGAGCCTTAAGACAAAGCAGAAGACCCCCCCCCGTGTAACAGATTTTAAGGAGGAACACCTCCGCCTTCCAAGGTCCATGACAGAAGTCAATTCAAGTCGCTCCAGGTCGCCCCGAAGTAGTACAGGACCCTTTTTCTAAGTCGGAGCGACTTGTGTCGCTCCTATTAGAACGGCTCCTGTACTACACAGTGGGAGCGGGAGGACCGCGACTTGTCAGGCTGACAAGTCGCCTGACAAGTCGCGGCAGTGTGAATGGACTCTAATTTAATTTAGATAAAATCTTACTTTTAAAATTGATTGCAGAGTGCGGCCATCTCTGGTGTGGGCGTCTGAAGCCGCTTTGTCCCCCGCTGTGTCCCTCTTCCTGGTGTCTGGCCCCCAGAATGCCGATCGCAATCTCGCGCATGCGCTGTAGATTGCGATCGGCGTAGCGGCCGGCCATACCCATTGCATCCTGGGATTGATGACTCCCATCTCCCAGGATGCAATGCAAAACCGGAAGTGACGTCCGGGGCCGCGGCCGCAGAAGGAGGAAGTCGGACAGAGATGCCCCTAAAATAAGGTAAGTGACCCCCAAAAAAAATGTCCAATTCTTTTTTAACATGCTTTTCCCCACAGGGATCCGGAAAGAAGAAAAAGAGGGCGGAACTCCCACTGGGGGGCGCTGGAGGCTTGACCATGCGCTGTTTGGACACAGGGGATGCAAATCAGCGGATCCGGCGGACCCGATGTTCGCCGGCCACTCGCGATCGTTCCCCAGAGAGGCAGAACGGCGATCTGCCTATGTAAACAAGGAAGATCACCATTCTGACAGGGGAGAAGGTAGAGATCAGGAACACGTATCTCTGTCTTTATCCAGTCAGAGCGCTCTCCCCCCCCCACGGTTAGCAAGCACCAACCAGGCACACATTTAATCCTTTGATCACCCCTGATGTTAACCCCTTCCCTGCCAGTGTCATTAGTACAGTGACAGTGCATATTTTTAGCGATGATCACTGTAATAATGTCACTGGTTCCCGAAAAAGTGTCAGAAGTGTCAGTTAGGGGTCCGATTTGTCTGCAAAAATGTTGCAGTCCCGCTAAAAATCGCTGATCGCCGCCATTACTAGTAAAAAAAAAAAAATGCCATAAAAATATCCCATAGGTCATGGGATATTTGAGCATCATGGGAAATGTAGTTCCAAAACATCTGGGGTGCCAAGGTTCCCCATCACTGCCATAGGTCCTAGGTTGTAGACACTATAAGTTTTATGCAAACCAATCAATATACGCTTATTGGGATTTTTTTTTTACCAAAGATATGTGTCAAAATACAAATTGACCTAAATTCATGAAAACATTTGATTTTTAAAATTTTTTTTATTAGATATGTTTTTAGCAGAAAGTAAAAAAACATTTTTTTTTTTTTTTTCAAAATTGTCGCTGTTTTTTTCTTTATAGCGCAAAAAAATAAAAGCCACAGAGGTGATCAAATGCCACCAAAAGTAATCTCTATTTGTGAGAAAAAAAGGACCTAAATTTTATTTGGGTACAGTGTCGCATGACCGCGCAATTGTCAATTAAAGTAACGCAGTGCCGAATCGCAAAAAATGGCCTGGTCAATAAGGGTGTAAAAACTTCTGGGGCTGAAGTGGTTAATAGGAGTTCTGTCATTTTTCAGGTTGTCAGTAAAAAATGTGCTCTGTCAGTAAATTTTCCATGTTTTGTCAGTAAAAAAAGGTTTGCAACACTGATGGTGACAGACCAGGTGACTGGGAGCTAAGTACGCATGCTAACGTGCACGAGTGCTTGCATGCATGTGAGCATGATGAACTGGAATAGAACATCCGTTGCCTCCTTGCCTAGAAGTATGAGCATGCGAGCGATGTACACTAACATGAGTATAAGCCCATACTGGATTTCTGGTGGGAATCTGGTTTCCCTTACACTCTCCCTGCCCTATCTTCTGGAAGCTTCTCCCAGAAGCAGGTAAGCTAAATCAAACCTTGACCAGACAGAAACAATAGATCACTGTTCCCCATATTCGTCCTGGGCACTGGATGGCCTTGTCCCAGCACTGGCTACAAAACGTCTTCTACATTACAGAACAAGTCCAGTTGAATGTAATTTATTATTTCTATCTATATTTTATGGAAGATATTTTGTATGGATTCTTGGCTATCTGTGTATTTTTGAATCAGTGTCATCACTGTACCACCATCAGGGAGGAGCAGGCAGCAAGTAAATGCTAATCTTAACTTCTTCCTGCCCATGCTATAGCTGAAAGACGGATTCAGTGCGGGCCTAAATTGCCGGGAGGGCATCCAGTTACGTTCTCCAGTGCATGAGCTGCCTGTGCGCTCCCTGCGGGGCGCACAACTCAATCTATGATCAGCCAGTCCCGGCCCCATACCACGTGATCAGCTGTCAGCCAATGACAGCGGATCACGTGATTGAAACAGCAGCCAGCGATTGGCTTTTTTTTCTCCTCACACTGTCAGTATGAGAAGAAAAAAAAGCTGATCGCCGACTGCTGTCAGAGGGACATCGGTCCCGAATAGGAAGAGCAACTGTGCTCACCAGTGCCCAACAGTGCCACCTACCAGTGAAGGTCAGTGCCACCTATCAGTGCCCACCAGTGCCACCTAACAGTGCCAACCAGTACCACCTATCAGTGCCAATCAGTGCCCCATCATCAGTGCTGCATATTAGTGTCCCCTACCAGCGCCCATCAGTGCCACTCATCAGTGCCGCCTATCAGTGCACACCAGTACCACCTATCAGTGCCCACCAGTGCCACTTATGAATGCCCACCAGTGCCACCTATCAGTGCCAATGAGTGTCCCATCATCAGTGCTGCATATCTGTGTCACCTACCAGTGCCCATCAGTGACACCCATCAGTGCCGCCTATCAGTGCCCATCAGTGCTACCTATTAGTGCCCATCAATGCCCATGAGTGCCACCTATCAGTGCCACCTATTAGTGCCCTTCAGTGCCACTTATCAGTGCCCTTCGGTGCTGCCCATCAGTGCCACCCATCAGTGAAACATATTAGTGCCCACCAGTGCCGCCTTATTAGTGCTGCCTTATCAGTGCCCATCAGTGCAGCCTATTAGTGCCCATCAATGCCCATGAGTGCCACATTTCAGTGCCACCTATTAGTGCCCTTCAGTGCCACTTATCAGTGCCCTTCGGTGCTGCCCATCAGTGCCCATCAGTGCCATCCAATCAGTGCTACCTATTAGTGCCCACCAGTGCCGCCTTATTAGTGCTGCCTTATCAGTGCCCATCAGTGCTGCCCATCAGTGCCACCTATTAGTGCCCACCAGTGCCGCCTTATTAGTGCTGCCTTATCAGTGCCCATCAGTGCAGCCTATCAGTGCCCATCGGTGCAGCCTATCAGTGCCTATAAGGGCCCATCAGTGCCGCCTCATCTGCGCACATCAATGAAGGAAAAAAATTACCTGTTTGCAAAATTCTATAACAAACTATAAAAACTGTTTGTTTGGGATTAGATGTCCAGAGCACCCCAACCCCCCCCCCCCTTAAACCCCTACAGGAGATGTCAAGAGCCCCCCACTATCATAAGTCAAGTGTCACATACCCTTCCTTACATCACAATGCACCCCCTTACCTTGTGCTACTGCCAGGAAGAATGTGTGTAGATCTGGGAAGAAGAAAGTGCAAGGTCTGGAGTAGGACCAGAGGGGGGCTGGAGTAAGCTTACAGAGTCTGCTGAATGCTGAGACCAGGGGAGGCAGAGACAAGGTGGTGTTGTGGCTGCACAGAGAGGTGCAGGATCTGTAAGAGGAGTTCTGCCCTCCTCTCTGCCTCAGACTGCTGAGGAGGGGGGGGGGGCAAAGACGAGCCTTTCTGCAGCAGCACAGAGAAGCACAGGATCTGGCAAAGGAGTTCTGTCCTCTCTGCTGCCGACTACTGAGACAAGGTGGGGGCAGAGACAAGGGGGGTGCCTCAGCTGCAGGAGAGGTGCGAGGGCAACATGAAATTACCTGGGGGGCCGCATTCGGCCCGCGGGCCTTGTGTTTGACACCTGTGGCTTCGTGGTTTAATATCTTTTAGGCCCCTTTTCACACTTGTGCCACTTCTCATGTAACTTTGGACATCAGAGTTGCAGGACATGTCGCTCCCCATGTTTTACCATGATACCCATTCCTATATGCGCAACTTAACCACTTCTGACCAGAAAGTTTTACCCCTTAATGATCAGGCCATTTTTTGCGATACGGCACTGCGTTACATTTAGCTGACAATTACGGGGTCGTGCGACGCTGTACCAAAATGAAATCAATGTCCTTTTTCCCCACAAATAGAGCTTTCTTTTGGTGGTATTTGATCACCTGTGCGATTTTTATTTTTTGCGCTATAAACAAAAAAAAGAGCGACAATTCTGAAAAAAAAAAAAACAAACAAAAAAAAAAAAACAATATTTTTTACTTTCTGCTATTTAATATTCCCAATTAAAAAAAAAATAAAAATCAAAATTTTTCATCATTTTAGGCCAATATGTATTCTACTAAATATGTTTGGTGAAAAAAAAATCCCAATAAGCATATATTGATTGGTTTGCTCAAAAGTTATTGCGTCTACAAACTAGGGTAGAGATTTAAGTAATTTTTATTTATTTATTTATTCATTACTAGTAATGGCAGCGATCTGCGATTTCTAGTGGTACTGCGACATTGCGGCGGACAGATCGGACCCCTAACTGACATTTTTGACACTTTTGGGGGGACCAGTGACATTACTACAGTAATCAGTGCTAAAAATATGCACTGTTACTGTAATAATGACACTGGCAGGGAAGGGGTTAACACCAGGGGCGATCAAATGGTTAAATGTGTCCCTAGGGGGTGCTTTATAACTGAGTGGTCGATAGAATTGCTGCATGAACACAGAGACCTGTGTTCCTAAATAAGAGTAACATAGGATCCCTGGGTTCATTACTGACAGAACAGCGGTCTGTCGTGTTTACAATGGCAGACCATTGTTCTGTCTCCACGGGGAGCGATTGCGGGTCCCTGCCTGCAATCAAGGCCGCCGGACCCGCTGATCAGCTTCCCCTTTGGCGAATGGGCGACCTGCCACCGTAAAACTACGGCGGCTGGTCGGCAAGTGGTTAAAGTTGCAGCATCTTAAAAGTAGTTCATGCACTACTTTGGTCTGACTTTAAGGCCCCTTTCACACTTGTGTGACTTGTCTCAAGGTCTACAAGATCTCAGGTGTGAATGGGGAGCAGGTGTGTCAAATTTGGTGTTATCGCTCTCACTCTCTCATACTGGTCACTGGAAGTTCAACATGGCACCTCATGGCAAAGAACTCTCTGAGGATCTGAAAAAAAAACATTGTTGCTCTAAATAAAAATGGCCTAGTTTATAAGAAGATTGCCAAGATCCTGAAACTGAGCTGCAGCACGGTGGCCAAGACCATACAGCGGTTTAACAGGACAGGTTCCACTCAGAAGAGGCCTCGCCATGGTCCACCAAAGAAGTTGAGTGCACGTGCTCAGCGTCATATCCAGAGGTTGTCTTTGGGAAATAGACGTATGAGTGCTGCCAGCTTTGCTGCAGAGGTTGAAGGGGTGGGGGGTCAGCCTGTCAGTGCTCAGACCATACGCCGCACACTGCATCAAATTGGTCTGCATGGCTGTCGTCCCAGAAGGAAGCCTCTTCTAAAGATGATGCACAAGAAAGCCCTCAAACAGTTTGCTGCAGACAAGCAGACTAAGGACATGGATTACTGGAACCATGTCCTGTGGTCTGATGAGACCAAGATAACTTATTTGGTTCAAATGGTGTCAGGCGTGTGTGGGGGCAACCAGGTGAGGAGTACAAAGACAAGTGTGTCTTCCCTACAGTCAAGCATGGTGGTGGGAGTGTCATGGTCTGGGGCTGCATGAGTGCTGCCGGCACTGGGGAGCTACAGTTCATTGAGGGAACCATGAATGCCAACATGTACTGTGACATACTGAAGCAGAGCATGATCCCCTCCCTTCGTAGACTGGGCCGCAGGGCAATATTCCAACATGATAACGACCCCAAACACACCTCCAAGACAACCACTGCCTTGCTAAAGAAGCTGAGGTTTAGACATTAATGGCTGTGTGTTGAGTTATTTTGAGGGGACAGCAAATTTACACTGTTATACAAGCTGTACACTCACTACTTTACATTGTAGCAAAGTGTCATTTCTTCAGTGTTGTCACATAAAAAAATAGAATTAAATATTTACAAAAATGTGAGGGGTGAAAGGATGCCACATTGTTTGATAGAAATGAAAATTATCACCCTACAGAGGGCTGAATTCAAAGACACCCCAAAAATCAAAGTGAAAAAATGATGCAGCAGGCGAGTCCATTTTGCTGAAATGTCATTGCAGCAACTCAGAATGGTCCTCAGTAGTTTGTATGGCCCCCACGCAGGGCCGGCGTTCCCACTAGGCGAACTAGGCAGCCACCTTGGGCGCACTGCCGCCTGGGGGCGCATTGCTGTCTAGACTTCACCGAAACGCTGAATCAGATTGTGTCACTTACTGTTCAGACCCGTTATTGCACCATCTGAAATTGATCATCATCATCATAATTCAGACCATATCCGATCCGACTCCGCTGGCTCTGCCTGTGGCCGCTCTCTCTCACTGCTGAGGGAGGCGGGCGGGAGCCCACATACACAGCACTGGTTGCTAGAGCCGCTTGGCATCTAGCAACCAGTGACGTCACTCCCTCCTCCACTCCGCCGTGCTGCCGCCTCCCCGCCTACTCCAATTTGCCACCCACTTCTTTTACTTGTCCTGGTAGCCCTGCAGCCCGACCCGCTCACCAAGCTTCTCCGTGGGCGGCTATTTAGTTCAGAGATCAGATGACCTATCATGGGGTAGGAGTTGGGGAGGAGTTGGGGGAGGAGTTGGAGGAGGTTTCCCCTGTGTGAGCTGTGACTCAGGCTGTAGCAGACCCCATCTCCCAATCTTGGGACAGCTGACACAGACTGCCGCTGCCTGACACATGGAGGGAGCTGGAAAAAAGTACCAGTGATGACATCCCCTAAGGTAAGAACCCTCCTTTCCTGTCAATCTGGCTGCACCCCCCCCCCCTCCCTCCACCTGGCTGTACCCCCTCTCTCCTGTCACCCTGGCTCTGTCCTCCCACCTCTCTGGTCCACCTGGCTGCATCCCCCCTCCACCTGGCTGCACCCCCCTCTCCTGTCACCCTGGCTTTGTCCTCCCCCCTCTCCTGTCCACCTGGCTGCACCCCCCCCCTCTCCTGTCCACCTGGCTGCACCCCTCTCCTCTCCTGTCCATCTGGCTGCACCCCCTCCTCCACCTGGCTGTATCCCCCCTCTCCTGTCCACCTGGCTCTGTACCCCCCCATCTGGCTGCACCCCCCTCCTGTCCACCTTGCTCCGTCCTCCCTCCACCTGGCTTCACCCCCCTCTCCTGTCCACCTGGCTGCACCCCCTCTCTCCTGTCCACCTGGCTGCACCCCCCTCTCCTGTCCACCTGGCTGCACCCCCTCTCCTGTCCACCTGGCTGCACCCCCTCTCTCCTGTCCACCTGGCTGCACCCCCTCTCTCCTGTCCACCTGGCTGCACCCCCTCTCTCCTGTCCACCTGACTGCACCCCCCCTCTCCTGTCCTACCTTGCTCTGTCTTTATGTTTACCAGGTTCCACTATCCCACCTGTGGGCCTGGTGCAGTCATGGGGGGGCCCTGGGAAGGATGGCAGAAGCTTCACAAACATCCATCCACTGAGCCTCCCTCCTCAGCAAAGACCAGGACTTCACTTACTGGACTGGCACTGCCATTCTACCGGATCTGTGCTCAGGGAAGCACCATCTGTGTTCCATCAGTTGTAGCCAAATATAGGGTAGACATCCAGGGTCTAATAGACCCTGAATGTCTAATAAAGAGTACCTGTCACCTATATGCTATCATATAGGAGATTATTGGTCCCCTATGTAATGGCAATAAAAGTTATGTCAAAAAAAAAATATATATTTCTTTTTTTAAACATTTAAGAAGACCCATAAAAAAAAAACATTTTAAAGCCCCCCCCCCCCCCTACACACTCACACATACAAAAATGCATGCAATTGCCCTATCCATGTTATGTACACATCGGAGTGAGAGCAATAATTCTAGCATCAGAACCCCCACATAACACTAACCTGATGTCCTGTAGGGGGCTTTTAAAGCATTGCCTATGAAAAAAATATAGGGAACTGAAGTTGTTTGGACATTTCATGGGTGCACACATGCAAAGACCCTATAGGACATCCGTTTAGTGCTATGCAGGAGTTCTGGTGCTACAGTTAATAAATTCATTTAGATTTTTTTTTTTTTTTTTTGGGGGGGGGGGGGGCGCAAGTAGCTGGTCTGGCAAAATAGTCTAGCACCAGCCCTGCCCCCACGTGCTTGTATGAATGTCTGAAAATGTCAGGGCATGCTCCTAATGAGACGATGGATGCTGTCCTGGGGTATTTCCTCTCAGATTTGGACCAGGGCATCACTGAGCTCCTAAACAGACTGGGGTGCAACCTAGTGGTGTCAGATGGACCGAAACATAATGTCCCAGAGGTGTTCTATTGGATTTATGTCAGGAGAGTGTGGGGGCCATTCAATGGTATCAATTCCTTTATCCTCCAGGAACTGGCTGCATACTCTCGCCACATGAGGCCGGGCATTATTGTGCACCAGGAGGAACCCAGGACCCACTGCACCAGCCTAGGGTCTGACAATGGTTCCAAGGATTTCATCCCGATACTGGCAGTCAGGGTGCCATTGTCTAGCAGGTTTGTTCGTCCCTCGATGGATATGCCACCTCAGACCATCACTGACCCACCACTAAAACCTGTCATGCTGAACAATGTTACAGGTAGCATAACGTTCTCCACGGCTTCTCCAGAACCTTTCACGTCTGTCACATGTGCTCAATGTGAACCTGCTCTCATCTGTGAAAAGCACAGGGTGCCAGTGGCTGACCTGCCAATTATGGTGTCAAACAAGCTCCACGGTGCCGGGCAGTGAGCACAGGGCCCACCAGAGGACATCGGCCCGCAGGCCATCCTCATGAAGTCTGTTCCTGATTGTTTGGTCAGAGACATTCACACCAGTGGCCTGCTGGAGGTCATTTTGTAGGGCTCTGGCAGTGCTCATCCTGTTACTCCTTGCACAAAGGAGCAGATACCGGTCCTGCTGATGGGTTAAGGACCTTCTATGGCCCTGTCCAGCTCTCCTAGAGTAACTGCCTCTCTCCTGGAATCTTCTCCATGCTCTTGAGACTGTGCTGGGAGACACAGCAAACCTTCTGGCAATGGCATGTATTGATGTCCCATCCTGGAGGAGTTGGACTGTCTATACAACCTCTATAGGGTCCAGGTATCTCCTTATGCTACCAGTAGTGACACCGACCCCAGCCAAATGCAAAACTAGGGAAAAACAGTCAGAAAAGATGAGTAGGGAAAAGAATGCCAGTGTCCTCCACCTGTAAAACTATTCCTGTTTTCGAGGACTATTCCTGTTTTTGGAGGTCATATTGTTGCCCATCTAGTGCACCTGTTAATTTCATTAACACCAAATGAGCTGAAACTGATTAACAACCCCCTCCGCTACTTAACTTTGCACCTGACACGGCCACTTTAAGATAGTAAGGAAGGACACTGCATCATAAGGACTTATGACCCTGTTCAAGATAAATGACTGGACAGGTATCATTTATTTTCTAATCTCCATTTATATACCTTCCCAGAATTGTTAACCGGCCGATACTTTGTCACACATTGTAGCTATTATCTGAGCGAGCGGGTTCCTGAAAAACGCAGTTTTTTATTGTGCGGGACACGGAACACGATCCAGATGTGGAAGCTGCACAATAACATACACACGTCTTGTGTAACTCCTGACGGTATGCTACAAATGTAAAACATAAAGGGCAATATCAGACACAGATGGCTTCTGAAGGATTGGGACCCCCCCTCCTTTTAAACCCAGGAGGGCCCCCATACCAACCACACCAAGTATGAAATGTTACATAGTTTATTTACAGTATAATATCATATGCGGTACAAGTTGTATATTCATACATCCAGTACTTTTGAAATTAAATCCTTATATATTTAGTCATCCAATATGTCATCACTATAGCTCAGTGACATAATTTCTGTACAATACAATGTGTACCAGGAGAGCTGGAGAACTTCTATGGTGTGGTATTTCACAAACACTTTGATAGATAAGAGATATGGATATTCGGCAGGATTAGACATTTGAATAGGAATCTGCAACATGTGGAGAATATGTCTGTCTGACCATGGTTGTGGTCCAGTTGTACTCAAACACTTCTAATAGGACATCAGAGTCCCAAACCTTCTCATGGTGTCAGGACCTGGATTACCTACTGGTGGCACTGTGATTTCCAGACTGAAAGGTTGTAGTTCCAGTGTTCACTAGTGGGTGTCCAACAGCAGATCCCAGTAACCAGTTTCCATCTGATGCTGGCTGATGGAAGGGTATTTAGGTCCTCCCCTGTTAGTGCCTCTTGCTCCAATGTTTTGCTTGCTGCAAGATTCTGCTAGCTGTTATTCTGCTCCTGCTTTTGCCCTGTCTTGCCATGCTGTTGTCTTGTACCTGCTCTCCCTTTTTCCTGATCCCACTTTTGGTTCCTCCTTCCCAACTGCAACCCGCACCTCCAGTTTTTTGCTGCAAGATTCTGCTAACTGTTATCCTGTTCCTGCTCTTGCCCTGTCTTGCCATGCTGCTGTCTTGTACCTGGTCTCCCTTGTTCCTGATCCCACTTTTGGTTCCCCTTTCCCATATTCAACCTGCACCTCCAGTTTTCGACTGCTTTTCTGCATTCCCCATTTTGTATATATTGTATATTGTCAGTTGTCTGGACATCCCTGCTGCTGATTCCTGACACATGGCCTAGTCCTGGTGGTGTTAACCAAAAGGGTATTTCATAAAATTCTGGTGCCTCCTGTAGCAAGCCAGGTGCTAAGGAGGTACCAGAGTGTGTTCTTTCCTGTTGGGTCCCAAGCCGGACGGTACGCATCCATAGAGACACACAGCGCCAGTAAGCAATGGCCCTGCTCTCTCCTCACAGGAGTTTGACTGACGTCAGCAGGAGCCCATGGCTCTGCTGTCCTCAGTTTCTACAGTAAATGCAAAAAGTGATGGGAGTGGTACTGGAGCCAAAGACAACGCATGCTATAAAGCAAAGTAATTGTTTAACCACTTGCCGACCGCCAGCAGTACATATAGCTAGGCAGGTCGGCTCTGTCCCACGAAATAACATAACTGTACACCGTTTCGCGGGGCCGCGAGTGGACATTCGGAAGCTGATCTGAGGGTCTGGCGGCTGCAATTGCCACTGGGCACCCGCGATCGCTCCACGTGGAGACGGAACGGCGGTCTGCTGTTGTAAACACGGCAGACTGCTGTTCTGTCAGCAATGAACACAGAGATCCTGTGTTCCTCCTATTTAGAAACACAGGTCCCTGTGTTTATTCCATAAGTCCAGCCCCCACACAGTTAGAAAACACCCCCTAGGGACACATTTAACTCTTTGATCGCCCCTGGTGTTAACCCCTTCCCTGCCAGTGTCATTAGTACAGTAACAGCGCATATTTTTAGCACTGATTACTGTAGTAATGTCACTGGTCCCCCCAAAAGTGTCAAAAATGTCAGTAAAAGGTGTCTGATCTGTGTGCTGCAATGTCCCAGTCCTGCTAAAAATCGCAGATCGCCGCCATTACTAGTAAAAAAAATAAATAAATAAAAATGACATAAATATTTCACCTAGTTTGTAGACGCGATAACTTTTGGGCAAACCAATCAATTTACACTTATTGGGATTTTTTTTTTTACCAAAAATATGTAGCAGAATACAAATTGGCCTAAAAGGATCAAAAAATGTTATATATTTTTTTTTTTTTTATTGGGAATGTTATATATCAGAAAGTAAAACATATATAAAAAAGAAAATACATAAGAAAGAATGAACTACCAAAGCGCTCAACAGCGCCATGGTAGTTTGTTGCAGCTACAAGACGATCGT
This sequence comes from Pelophylax lessonae, assembly GCF_965119305.1. Lineage (NCBI taxonomy): Eukaryota > Metazoa > Chordata > Amphibia > Anura > Ranidae > Pelophylax > Pelophylax lessonae. Next base: position 287,395,832 of record NC_138775.1, on the reverse strand, counting down.
CGCAAAGAATGACGGTATTTGTAGTTTCCTATTTACAGAGCGCTGGGAATGAACGATCTGGCCGGGTGGGCAGAGCACTGCGCGGCCACATTATTTTCAAACTGTTACAGCAGGTGCCAGAGAAAGGTGCCCGCTCGCTGTCACTGGGGAGAGGGGGAGAGGCTGCAGCTGCTGGAACATGTCAACCTAAATACGGGTGTCACATGTAACATGTTCCCAAAGGTGAACTTATCCTTTAAGCAGATTATTCTACAATCCAAATTGGCAAACCCACCAATAAGCAAGGTCCATAAAGACACGGATGAGCGAGGGGATAGAGGAACTTGACTGGCCAGCACAGTAGACATGTGCGGTTTGTTTCGGACAAATGTTTTGTTATTCGGAGATTCGGATATATCCGAATCCTAGAATTAAATTACAAACAAATTTGACTGAATTCTCTGAATAACGAAATAAAATTTGTCCAAATTTCCAAAATTTTTATTGAAATTTGCCTCAACCTCCACAACATCTCCAAAATTCGCCCCTTTCTAACCAATGACACCACAAAGCTCCTAATCCACTCACTGGTCATCTCTCACCTCGAATACTGCAACTCCCTTCTCATTGGCTTACCTCTACATAGGCTATCCCACCTCCATCATGAGTGCTTCTGCCAGACTCACCCACCTTACCAGTCGCTTATTGTCTACTTCCCTTCTCTGCCAATCCCTCCACTGGCTTCTGCTCACCGAACAAATGAAATTCAAAATACTAACAATAACTTACAGCCCCCAGCTACATCACTAGCCTAGTCTCCAAATACCAACCTAATTTTTCTCACCGTTCCTCCCAGGACCTCCTGCTCTCTAGCTCCCTCGCCACCTCCTCCGATGCTCGCCTCCAGGACTTCTCCAGAGCCTCTCCAATCCTATGGAACTCCTTACCCCAATCTGTCCGATTATCTCCTACTCTATTAGCTTTTAAACATCCCTGAAAACCCTCCTCTTCAGAGAAGCCTATCCTATCCACACCTAACACCTGTACTTCCATTTTCTCCATCAGCTCATCCCTCATCATTTTTTTTTTATTATATAGCAGAAAGTGAAAGATATTGTTTTTTTTTTTTTTGTTTTTTTTTTTTTCAGAATTGTCGCTCTTTTTTTGTTTATAGCGCAAAAAATAAAAGTTGCAGAGGTGATTAACCTCCCTGGCGGTATGATTGTTTCTGATTTTAGTTGCTGAAAGCGGTAAAATTATTTTGCAGTAATTCTTAAGGACGAGCAGCCCAAACCAACTATTTACATATGATTTTTTTTTACTGTGCGTTCTTCTTTATAACATCTCGGATATGATAAAGTTTGAAACACAAAATCATAACTTATAATATAATAAATAACTATAAATAAGTTAAAGTGTAAATATTTATAAACACCAAACACACTGATACATTACAAAATAAAATAAATTCACACTAGTTTGCCCCCCAGTGCCCTTTCCTGCAGTTTTACTGTACTTTTTATGTGTATATATATATATATATATATATATATATATATATATATATATATATATATATAAAGTACAGACCAAAAGTTTTGACACACCTTCTCATTCAAAGAGTTTACTTTATTTTCATGACTATGAAAATTGTAGAGTCACACTTCAAGAGGTAGTCCCCTGAAATGGTTTTCACTTCACAGGTGTGCCCTGTCAGGTTTAATAAGTGTGATTTCTTGCCTTATAAATGGGGTTGGGACCATCAGTTGTGTTGTGCACAAGGGAGGACTGGGCCAGGGTGCAGGGGGGCAATTGTCCCCCGGGCTGCTCTGAGGCTCCGAAAAAAGGCTGCATCGCTTCTGCCACAGACATGCCTAAAGGATTCCTGGTGAAGAGAATTAAAAAGTCCCCACTGCTGAACTACTGAGTGTGGGATGAAGACAAGGACAGAGTGCAGGCCTCCCCCCAGCATGGATGGTGTAAACTGTGTCTGAGCAGAGGCCGGTTCCATGCCCCACTGGAGACTCTCATTCACCAGGCAGCCCCAACTGAACTGTCCCAGCTCCCCCCAACTGCCCCCTGCTGACCAGGTTGGGAACCCGGATTCGACCAGTGGGTAGAGAGTACCTGGAACAAAGCTTCAGACTGGAATGGGAGTCAGGAGGAGGCCGGGAAGAGGGAGAGTGGGAGGGGGGGCCGAGTTGCTGCACTTCTGGTTTTTACTTGCTCCCTGGGCCGAAAGTTGCCATTCTGCCCCTGTTCAACTTGATTCGACCAGTGGGTAGAGAGTACCTGGAACAAAGCTTCAGCCTGGAATGGGGGTCAGGAGGAGGCCGGGAAGAGGGAGAGTGGTAGGGGGGCCAAATCCCTGCACCACGGGCCTCTGGTTTTTACTTGCCCCCTGGGCCGAAAATTGCCAGTCTGCCCCTGGTTGTGCAGAAGTCAGGTGGATACACAGCTGATAGTCCTAGACTGTTAGAATTTGTATTATGGCAAGAAAAAAGCAGCTAAGTACAGGAAAATGAGTGGCCATCATTACTTTAAGAAATGAAGGTCAGTCAGTCTGAAAAATTGGGAAAACATTGAAAGTGTCCCCAAGTGCAGTCACAAAAACCATCAAGCGCTACAAAGAAACTGGCTCACATGCGGAGCGCCCCAGGAAAGGAAGACCAAGAGTCACCTCTGCTGCGGAGGATAAGTTCATTGAGTCACCAGCCTCAGAAATCGCAGTTTAACAGCAGCTCAGATTAGAGACCAGGTCAATGACACACGGAGTTCTAGCAGCAGACACATCTCTAGAACAACTGGTAAGAGGAGACTGTGTGAATCAGGCCTTCATGGTAGAATATCTGCTAGGAAACCACTGCTAAATAAAGGCAACAAGCAGAAGAGACTTGTTTGGGCTAAAGAACACAAGGGATGAATATTAGACCAGTGGAAATCTGTGCTTTGGTCTGATGAGTCCAAATTTGAGATCTTTGGTTCCAACCACCGTGTCTTTGTGCGACGCAGAAAAGGTGAACGGATGGACTCAACATGCCTGGTTCCCACCGTGAAGCATGGAGGAGGAGGTGCGATGGTGTGGGGGTGCTTTGCTGGTGACACTGTTGGGGATTTATTCAAAATTGAAGGCATACTGAACCAGCATGGCTACCACAGCATCTTGCAGCGGCATGCTATTCCATCCGGTTTGCGTTTAGTTGGACGATCATTTATTTTTCAACAGGACAATGACCCCACACACCTCCAGGCTGTGTAAGGGCTATTTGACCAGTCTGCGGCTGCCTCCATCTTTAGGCTGGGAGATGTCCAGCGCGGCCGCCCTATGGATGAAAATGGCAGGTCGAGACGGGGCTGGACTGTGCCTCACCTGTTCATTGGTGTAGGGTGGGGTGGCGTTGCAAGCCAAGCTCCGCCTATGCCCCCTCTCCTCACTGCTCAGTCAGTTTAGCAGCGAGTGAGTCAGCAGCCTGGCGCTGTCACAGAGTGTTTTTTTTTTTAATCGCCTGATTAGAGCCAGAGGCTCTAATAGGCTTCAAAAAAGGGTGGACCGGGGGCCCAGAGCAGTGCGCCCCGAGCCCACCCATTGTGTGACAATAGCGAATGAAAATTTGCTATTGTCACATGGATCCTCCTCCTGGCCAATCAGGAAGCGGGTCCGAGACTCGCTTCCTAATCGGCCGAAAAGGCGAACTCATGCCATTGGCCGAGGAGGAGTCGGGAGGACTCGAGAAGATGTGGGGAACTGAGGAGAAGCCGCCGCTGCAGGTAAGTCTCTCTGCAATGAAAGGGGGCACGCTGGTCTCTCTGCATTGAAGGCGGGCACGCTGGTCTGACTGCATTGAAAGGGGGCACGATGATCTCTCTGCATTGAAAGGGGGCACGCTGGTCATTCTGCATTGAAAGGGGTCACGCTGGTCATTCTGCATTGAAAGGGGGCACGCTGGTCTCTCTGCATTGAAAGGGGGCACGCTGGCCATTCAAACTTGTATTTAGATGCATTTAACTTTAATTACATCAGTATTTTCATAACAAACAATACATGTGCTTAGGGGGGTAAGGGTTTCTTTAACTAATCTAGTGGAAGAGACTCGAGTGCTAAAATCCCGTGGGTTAGGGGGCGCAAATTACTTGCCTTGCCCCGGGTGCTGACAACCCACGCTACGCCACTGCTCCACAGTCACCGGACCTGAACCCAATCCAGATGGTTTGGGGTGAGCTGGACCGCACAGTGAAAGCAAAAGGGCCAACAAGTGCTAAGCATCTCTGGGAACTACTTCAAGACTGTTGGAAGACCATTTCAGGTGACTCTACAATTTTCATAGTCATGAAAATAAAGAAAACTCTTTGAATGAGAAGGTGTGTCCAAACTTTTCCGTCTGTACTGTATATATATATCTATATATATATATATATATATATATATATGTATATATGTATATCTATATATATATGTATACACACACACACACACATATATATATATATATATATATATATATATATATATATATATATATATACACATATATATATAATATATGTATACATGTATATATATATATATATATATGTATATATATATATACATACATACATACTTTAACTTATTTATAGTTATTTACTATATTATAATTTTTAATTTTGTGTTTCAAACTTTATCATACCCGAGATGTTATAAAGAAGAACGCACAGTAATATTTAATATCTAATGTTCGCTGAACCCTGCATGAATTCAACTCAGACAAGTTCAGCTCATCACTAATGGCAACTGCATTATATAGAGAAAAATAATCTTTTGGCAGGGGGGGCACTTTAGCTTTTCCCTGTCCCTTGTGGTCCCTTGTCATTCTGAGAACCCAATAGGTTTGCAGCCAGCTTCACTCACTACAAATTCACCCCAGGCAGGCAGGTTTAGTTCATCTTGCGGCACATACACTATATTACTAAAAGTATTGGGACGCGTGCCTTTACACGCACATGAACTTTAATGGCATCCCAGTCTTAGTCCGTAGGGTTTAATATTGAGTTGGCCCACCCTTTGCAGTTATAACAGCTTCAACTCTTCTGGGAAGGCTGTCCACAAGGTTTAGGAGTGTCTATGGGAATGTTTGACCAGAAGCGCATTTCTGAGGTCAGGAACTGAACCTGGAGAGAATCTCTGCTCTAATTCATCCCAAAGGTGTTCTATGGGGTTGTGGTCAGGACTCTCTGCAGGCCAGTAAAGTTCCTCCACCCCAAACTCGCTCATCCATGTCTTTATGGACCTTACTTTGTGCACTGGTGCGCCGTCATGTTGGAACAGGAAGGGGACATCCCCAAACTGTTCCCACAAAGTTGGGAGTATGAAATTGTCCAAAATGTCTTGGTATGCTGACGCCTTAAGGCTCCGTTCACACTGCCGCGACTTGTCAGACGACTTGTCAGCCTGACAAGTCGCGGTCCGTCGCGGTCCATTGACTGCTACAGCACCCGTTCTAATAGGAGCGACACAAGTTGCTCCGACTTAGAAAAAGGGTCCTGTACTACTTCGGGGCGACCTGGAGTGACCTGCATAGACATTCATTTTATGAAGTCCGTGCAAGTCGCGCCGAAGTCGCGGTGCACGGGACTTCACAAGTCGCCCCCGAAGTAGTACAGAGTCGTGCCGCTGCAGTGTGAATGCGGGCTAAGAGTTCCCTTCACTGGAACTAAGGGGCCAAGCCCAACCCCTGAAAAACAACCCCACATCATAATCCCCCTCCACCAAATGATTTGGACCAGTGCACAAAGCAAGGTCTATAAAGAGTTCCAGTGAAGGACATCAGCATACCAAGACATTTTGGACAATTTCATGGTCCTGACTTTGTGGGAACAGTTTGGGGATGGCCCCTTCCTGTTCCAACATGACTGCGCACCAGTGCACAAAGCAAGGTCCATAAAGACATGGATGAGCAAGTTTCGGGTGGAGGAATTTGAGTTCACAGAGTCCTGACCTCAACCCGATAGAACAGTTTCTGGATGAATTAGAGAGGAGACTGCAAGCCAGGCCTTTTCGCCAACATCAGTGCCTGACCTCACAAATGTGCTTCTGGAAGAATGGTCAAACATTCCCATAGACACACTCCTAAACCTTGTGGACAGCCTTCCCAGAAGAGTTGAAGCTGTTATAGCTGCAAAGGGTGGGTCAACTCAATATTGAACCCTACGGACTAAGACTGGGATGCCATTAAAGTACATGTGCGTGTAAAGGCAGGCGTCCCAATACTTTTGGTAATATAGTGTACATAACATATGACTTTCATTATGGAGAAATATACCGGTCTAGATCTGTGTTCCCAGACAACTGCATCCTGCACAGACAAAAGGAGAAATGAACCAACAAACTACAACGTGCTGAAACCCCCATACTGCATTCAGAATTTTATCACGAAGGATGAAGATTTTGGGATGTGTCAGTCTTGTAGGCTTCATTATTCCAGACGCCTATTCTGGTTCCCATAAGAAAACCACTTATTGTATCCACCTGTAGAACAATACTTCTACCCAGACACAACCCTCTTCACAGTTTCTATTTTCATCCCCCATTATATTCTGGACTGCTATTTATAACATTTCTGTTTCTTAAAAAAAACTCCATCAGCGGAGCCTCCTCCCTCAGGGTTATTACCTTGATGTAATCACACATTATGGGGCCACTTGGGACATTTTTCACACCACAACTTGGCTTTTCTGCATGTTTAACTACTTGCCTACCGGGCACTTTCACCCCCTTCCTGCCCAGGCCAAATCCCAGCTTTCAGCGCTGTCGCACTTTGAATGACAATTGCGCGGTCATGCTACACTGTACCCAAATTAAATTTTATCATTTTTTTTTCCAAACAAATAGAGCTTCCTTTTGGTGGTATTTAACCACTTCTGGACCGGAAAGGATTTGCCCCCTTCCTGACCAGGCCCCAGGCCCTGACCTGCGTTACTTTAACGGACAATTGCGCGGGCGTGTGACGCTACCCAAAATAAATTTACGTCCTTTTTTTCTCACAAATAGAGTTTTCTTTTGGTGGTATTTGATCACCAGTGTGATTTTTATTTTTTGTGCTATAAGCAAAAAAAGAGCGACAATTTTGAAAAAAAACAATATTTTTCACATTCTGCTATATGACATTCTCAAAAAAAAAGTTTAAAAATCAAAATTTTTTAACATCTTAGGCCAATTTTCTTTTCTGCTACATATTTTTGGTAAAATAAAATCGCAATAAGCGTATTTTGATTGGTTTGCGCAAAAGTTATTGCTTCTACTAACTACAGGAAAGATTTATGTCATTTTTATTGTTTTTTTTTTTTTTTACTAGTAATGGCGGCGATCTGCGATTTTTAGTGTGACTGCGACATTGCGGTGGACAGATCGGACCCCTAACTGACATTATTGACACTTTTGGGGGGACCAGTGACATTGCTACAGTAATCAGTGCTAAAAATCTGCACTGTTATTGTAATAATGACACTGGCAGGGAAGGGGTTAACAACAGGGGTGATCAAGGGGTTAAATGTGTCCCTAGGGGGTGCTTTCTAACTGTGTGGGGGATGGACTTGCTGGATGAACACAGAGACCTGTGTTCCTAAATAGTAGGAACACAGGATCCCTGTGTTCATCACTGACAGAACAGCGGTCTGCCGTGTTTACATTGGCAGACCGCAGTTCTGTCTCCACGGAGAGCGAACGCAGGTGCCCGGTGGACATTGCGTCCGCCAGATCCGCTAATTGGCTCCCTCTGTGGCTATTTGGCATGTGCGCACGTCTCTAGCGGCACACACGTGCATAGGTGTGCGCAGCCTATTAAATTAGGGTGTGCACCCCAAAGCTCAAACACACGTGTTTGTGTGTGTCTACATATATACGACCCCAGCACATTTATCTCCCTGCCGGCACATTGAAAGGCAAGTGCCTAAAGACTTCTCTTATGGCAGAGCCAGTCAGAGAGAGATTTCGCCCATCTTCCTGCCAGAACAAAAAGTGATAATGTTAATGTACATGGGGTGATTAGGGTGTGCCCAGGCACACCTGGCACACCCTGTGCACGCACCAATGCGCACGTGCCCCAATTAGCTGTCCAGGTACGTCATTTCGCAGGACAGAGCCGACCTGCCACAGTATTAGTACGGCAGCTGGTCGGCAAGTGGCTAATGCAAGACTGAAAATATTCACAGAGGTATAGGCAAGTCAGGTTGGTTAAACTGATATAATATGCAGATGGCGCATTCGTTTGATCTGCAGATGAATTAAACAGAATATTTACTAAAGTAATAATGTTACTTTGTATCTCTCTTTCTCCTGTCTGAGCAATGTTTTTAAACAATGATACTTTGTATCTCTTTATTCCCTGTGTGAACAATGTTTATAAAAAAAGATACTTTGTATCTCTCTATCTCCTGTCTTATTAGTGTTTATAAACAATGTTACTTTGCATCATTTTATCTCCTGTCTGAACAATGTTTATATACAATGTTACTTTGTATCATTCGATTTTTTATTCTGGTATAAACATGAGCTTGGTCACCCACTATACTCTATTCTCTATCCCAAACTCCTGCTCTTTTGTACACCGATGAGCTACAGGCAGTGTTCATTTTGGCAGCAAATTTCGATTTAGTTTTAGTTCTAGTCTTGTGACTAAAATGCCATTTTAGTTTTAGTCATATTTTAGTCTTTTGACTGAAATGCGATTTTAGTTTTAGTCGTATTTTAGTCATCTGAATTGTTTTAGTTTTAGTCATATCTTAGTCGACTAAAATCTCCAGTACATTTTAATCGACTAAAATTGCATACATTTTAGTCAATTACAAATTAAATAGGTTTAGGTTAATTTGTAATGCATTATTTAAACATTTCTCTAGCATTTCCAAATGAATTGTATACTCCTGGGGTAAAAACCTAATAATATCAGCGCCGGTTCACACTACCGCGACTCTACTTCCCGGGGCGACCTCCGAGATCGCGGTGTGAGCAGCGCGCCGCGACCTCGGAGCGGCCGCCACGGACTTCATAACATTGAAGTCTATGGCGGTCGCCTCCGGGTCGCCCCAAAGAAGCTCCGGACCCTTTTTCTAGGTCGGAGCGACTTGTGTCGCTCCTATTAGAACGGGTCCGCAGCTTCCCTATGGGAGGCGACCTGCGGCGACCTGTGAGGCGACCAGGTCGCCTCACAGGTCGCCCTAGTGTGAACCGAGGCTTAGCCATTGTGATATATAAAATCTTTATAAATAAAACCGAGTTTCATAAACAAACAGAAATATTGCTTTTTGACAAACAGAAATGCAACTTTAACCACTTACCGCATACTAACGTAGGTCTACGTCAGTAAACTTTGCGGTAGTGTACCGGGATGATGCCTCTAGCTAGAGGCACCATCCCGGTACCGTGGTTTAGAGCCGACGGTTGGCTTTCCGTCGGTACCGACCGATGCGGCTCGGGAGCCGCTCGATCGGTACCCGGGGGGGCGGGAGGGGACGTCCCCCCCCCTCCCGCCGCCTTCCGTGGCTTTGCCCGGGGCTCCCGTTCCACCGGGAGCCCCGAGCACCCAGCCGGCACGTCCGCCGGCTGGATGGAGTCCCGATGAATGCCGGAAACGGCATCGATCGGGTCTCCGATGACGTAACCCGGAGGCGGCGTCCATGACGTCACTTCCGGGTTACTGTGCTGCAAAAGGCGGCAAATTTGAAAAACGGCTGTATGCAAAAATGCCGTTTTCGGCGTTTTGCATACAGGGAAGTGTAGTGGAGGGGTCTAGGGTCTTTTAGACCCTCGATCCCTCCATAAAGTGTACCTGTCACTACATATTGGTGTCACAAGGGATGTTTACATTGCTTGTGACAGCAATAAAAGTGATCAGATTTTTTTTTTTTTTTTAAAACTTTAATAAAGTTAAAAAAATAAATAAAATAAATGGGAAAATAAAAAAAAAAAAAAATTTAGCCGCCCCCGTCACCGTTAGCTCGCGCACAAAAAAAAACGTATACGGAAGTCGAGCCGCAAATGAAATCGCTGTTCAAACCACACATGTGAGGTATCGCCGCGATCGCCAGAGCGTGAGCAATAATTTAAAAAAAAGAGCTACACTCTAACTCTAAACTGGTAACCGTTACATAAATTTAAAGCGTCGCAGATTGAGATCTCTTTTGACCGTAGTTTGTCGCGATCCCACGGGGGGGCGCAATTTTAAACCGTAACATGTTGGGTATCTATTTACTCGGCGTGACATGTTCTTTCACAATATACAAAAAAAATGGGCTAACTTTACTGTTTAGTATTTTTTAAAATTAGTGAAATGTGATTTTTCAAAAATTTTCCAAAAAAATGGCGCTTTAAAGACCGCTGCGCAAATACCGCGTGATAAAAAATATTACAATGACCGACATTTTATTCTCCAGAGTCTTTGCTAAAAAAATATATATAATGTTTGGGGGTTCTAAGTAGTTTTCTAGGAAAAAATACTGATTTAAACTTGTAAACAAAAAGTGTCCGAAATAGGGCTGGGGCTTAAGTGGTTAACATACAAAAAAAAAAAAAAAATTGTAAACTCTATTGGCTGTGATGTCATTGCACATATTACCTGAATAGATTACCAACATTAAATATTAGGGAAAAATATAAGAAAAGCCTTTTTCTTATTTTTTTAGCTTTCAGCAGCTTAGTAGGTGCCCCTTACTTATGCTTATGCGGTGGTGCAATACATGTTTAAACTTTTAATGTGCTATTATTACAGGCTCTGGATGGAATTGTGTTGCCGATTTAGAAAATGGCCAGCAGAGGAGTGTTAATTTTAATTATGTCAATTTTTAATTTAGTTTTAGTTATAGTCTTATGACTAAAATGCCATTTTAGTTTTAGTCATATTATAGTCATCTGAATTGTTTTAGTTTTAGTCGTATTTTAGTCGACTAAAATTGTGTTAATTTAGTCGACGAAAACATTTTAGTTGACGAAATTAACACTGGCTACAGGCTGGGCCATTCCCGGCATAAGGTTGGAGATGAGTTGGAAGGACACCCAAACTTTATATCGATTTTTGGGTTTAGATAAATTTATTCATGTAAAATTTTCTTGAAAAATATTTGACAAGACTTTCACTTTCGTGGCTTTTATCAGAGCCCAGTCAGGCAGGTGCCAGGCTTTACAGGATAGTTCCTTTAATTAGAGCAAGGTGGAAGAGTTTTTCATCATTTACATCCTCATGATCGGTGTGACTCACTTTCTGTGGTTTCCTCTCTCCTCATTGCCGTAACAGCAGACAGTCTTTTAGGAAATGATACAAAGACTTTTTGCCCTATCTATTCCTCAGCGCGGAGTCATCAGCATCCACCCCGCGAGAGGCTCGTCACGGCGTCATTACTTCCAGGAATGAGGACAGAATTTGGGATTAATGATCGTTTTATTCCCTTCTGTAAATAGATTGAGCTTCTCATTTCCTATTTACTTATCAATGCAAATGAGTGTGCAGCTCAGGGGCTTTTCAATACAGAGAGCAGAGAGTTTAGAAGTTTTTCTTAAAGTGGTAGTAATTCCTGTTCTACCACTTGTACCTACAGGCAAGCCTATAATAAGGCTCGTGCAGGGGAGGGGCAGAGGGTGCTTGAGCACCTGCCCCTTTGCCCCTTGATGCCCAAAGTGACTTTTTGTCAAGGCAGACATCCTAAGTCTCCCTTGAGGTGTGGGAGCCGCCCGCATTTGGGCTGTGGCTCCCTGACACCCGCAAATGCTGTTCGATGTCCCGGCTGCCTGGTTGTCAGCGTATCCCCAAGTCAGAACGGAGCGTATGTTTCCTGTATAGTTCCGGCTCTGTCCTGTCACAGGTGGAGTGATATCAAATGCACTCCGTCTGTTAGAGGAGAGATACGGGAAGCATCGGCTCTGCATGCTTCCTCCAACGCTGCTCCTCTTACTCCAGCGTTGATGTGTCTCAGAGGAGCCAGCATTTCCCACCAGCAGTACCCGCCAGAAGCACACACCAGCAGTTCCAGCCAGCAGCACACACCAGCAGTTCCAGCCAGCAGCACACACCAGCAGTACCAGCCCGCAGTATCAGCCAGAAGTACCCACCAACAGTACCAGCCAGCAGTACCAACCAGCAGTACCAGCCAGCAGTACCAGCAAGCAGTATGTACCAGCCAGCAGTACCCACAAGCAGTACCAGCCAACAGTACCCATAGCAGTACCAGCAAGGAGTATGTACCAGCCAGCAGTACCCAAAGCAGTACCCACCAGCAGTACCAGCCAGCAGTACCCACCAGCAGTACTAACCAGCAGTACCCACCAGCAGTACCAGCCAGCAGTAACCACCAGCAGTAACAGATAGCAGTATCCATCAGCAGCCCTAGCAAGCAGTATGTACCAGCCAGCAGTACCCACAGCAGTACCAACCAGCAGTACCCACAGCAGTACCAGCAAGCAGTATGTACTAGCCAGCAGTACCCACAGCAGTACCCACCAGCAGTACCAGCCAGCAGTACCCACAGCAGTACCCACCAGCAGTGCCAACCAGCAGTACCAGCCAGCAGTAACCACCAGCAGTACCAGCCAGCAGTACCCGCCAGGAGTACCCGCCAGCAGTAAGTCACATGTGCTAGGAGTGATTCTCATTTTTGCCAGAATCGTGCAGCTCTAATATAACACACTCCTGACCCCTGCACTCTGTGTGTTACATACTGTACTCCTGATCATTGTGTTACATACTCCAAACCCTAGTGCTATGTGTGTTACGTGCTCCTGACCCTAAATCTTTGTATATAACACACAGCTGACCCCTGCACTCTGTGTGTTACATACTCCTTACCCCTTTGCTTTGTATCTAACACATTCCTGACCCCTGCACTCTGTCTGTTACATACTCCTTATCATTGTTTTACGTACTCCAAACCCTTGTGCTATGTGCATTATGTACTCCTGACTCCTGTGCTTTGTACAGTTGTGCTCATAAGTTTACATACCCTGGCATAATTTATGATTTCTTGGCCATTTTTCCGAGAAAATTAATGATAACACAAAAAGTTTTCTTTCATTCATGGTTAGTGTATGGCTGAAGCCATTTATTATCAATCCGCTGTGTTTACTCTTTTTAAACCATAATGACAACAGAAACTACCCAAATGACCCTGATCAAAAGTTTACACACCCCGGTGATTTTGGCCTGATAACATGCACACAAGTTGACACAAAGGGGTTTGAATGACTATTAAAGGTAACCATCCTCACCTGTGATCTGTTTGCTTGTAATTAGTGTGTGTGTATAAAAGGTCAATGAGTTTCTGGACTCCTGACAGACCCATGCATCTTTCATCCAGTGCTGCACTGACCTTTCTGGATTCTGAGTCATGGGGAAAGCAAAATAATTGTCAAAGGATCTGTGGGAAAATCTGCCACCCATGCTGTTCCTTCAGAGCCCTGTGCCGTGAATGGCGGCTCCCACGTGCATGCCAGAGGATGCGAACCAGGAAACAGGATGGACGAACATGTCAGCCGTGCCCCTGCTGAGCGGGCGGTACTGCGGGGGGGGCGGGGCTTCATTCTAAGGTAAGTATTTCATAATGAGCTAGTATGTGATGTATACTAGCTCATTATACCTTTGTCTTACAGGGTTTTTTTTTTTTTTCTTTTTTTTTTTTTTTGGGGGGGGTTTACAACCTGGCTGTGTGCTGAGTTATTTTGAGGGGACAGCAAATTTACACTGTTATACAAGCTGTACACTCACTACTTTACATTGTAGCAAAGTGACATTTCTTCAGTGTTGTCACATGAAAAGATAGAATAAAATATTTACAAAAATGTGAGGGGTGTACTCAATTTTGTGAGATACTGTAAGTAAAGCAGTGGACGATGTCAGCATGGCAGGGGGAATCTGCACCACACAGGGTGATTAGGGTGTGCCCAGGCACATCTGTCACACCCTAAGCTGCAAAGAATGGGCCAATGGGCCAAATCAATATTGAACCCTACGGATTAAGACTGGGATGCCATTCAAGTTCATATGCGTATAAAGGCAAGCGTCCCAAAACTTTTTACAATATAGTGCATGTGAGGCAGGATCCGGAGGGGGTGGCTGGGATATTTGGAGTTAGTTCACCATTTCTATTTTCGTGAAAAAAGTAAACACACCCTTTAACCACTTCTGGACCGGAAGATTTTCCCCCTTAATGACCAGGATATATTCGGCACTGCGTTATTTTAATGGACAATTGCGTGGCCGTGCGACGCTGTACCTAAATAAAATTGACGTCCTTTAGTCGCCCTCTAGCTGCAGGCGCGCGACCTACATATACCTACGTTGGTTCGCGCAGGGGGGCCGCCCTGCTGCAGTAAAAAGGTGGCGGGTGGTCAGCAATCGGTTTATAGCCCCTAAAGGTTCTGAATCACTATATCAGCTCGATGCATCTGGGCTATTGTGTTTATTTTATTATATTTATTTTACTATTGTTATATTTATGTTGCAGCCATGTATTACGCTGTTTGGTTGCGGTCTCCATGTACAGTGAATAGCAGCTTTTGCACTTTAGCCTTGACAATGCGGCTGCCAAATCTGCCCTCGTACCCAATTCCTCAGGCGCCACCGTGCGCCACACCGACTGCCCCACACAAGTCTCTGCAGAGGAGTTCAGCTGCTTCTATAGAGATGTTTGTTTGGAGTGGGGCAGAGACCCCGCTGCCCTGTAACCCACAAGGAAAACAAGGCAGCCGTGTGCGCAGCCTTCCTGTGTCTCTGGGAGGATTGCAGAACTGTTTATTATTGTCACACAGAGCAATGCATGTGGCCGGGCGTTTGTAAACCACACATCATCGCAGCCCGGGACATAAGCTGAGCATCAGCCAACCTTGTTGTAGATCACAATGAAACAATGTAGAGATCGTTTTTAATTTTATGGCACCATGTCTGAGTAAACGCAGTCAGCTCCACTGGAGTTCTAATGGCGTTTCATGACTAGTATGGAACTTGGAAATATTCAGGGATTTTTTTTTGGGGGGGGGGGGGTGGGGGAATGCGGGGAATTGCAGTTCCAGCTTCTCCGGCACTGAATGCATGTAATGGTAAGGGAAGTTGGAGGATCTATTGTAACTGGTGGGGATATATTTTTGCATGGGGGTCTATTGTTGCTAGGGGACTTCTTATTTTTCTTGGAGGTCAATTGTTTCTGGCAGGGATCTACTTTTGAGGGAGAGGTCTATCGTTGCTGGCTGCCGGAAAATCTGTTGTTGCTGCTGAGGATCTATTGTTGCTGGGGTGGGTCTATTGTTGCTGAGGTTGTATTTTGTAACAGGGGGTCCGTGGTTGCTGGGTGGGTATAATGTTGTGTGAGGGGTCTATTGTTGGTTTTTTGTTACTAGGGGATATATTGTTTCTGGGGGAGTCTATTATTGCTGGGGTGGATCTATCGCTGTTGAGGAGGTATTTTGTAGCAAGGGGCCCATTGTTGCTGGATAATGTTGTGTGAGGGGTCTATTGTTGTTTTTTTGTTACTAGGGGATATATTGTTTCTGGGGGAGTCTATTATTGCTGGGTGGATCTATAGTTGTTGAGGAGGTATTTTGTAACAAGATGCCCATTGTTGCTGGGTGGGTATAATGTTGTGTGAGGGGTCTATTGTTGCTGGGAGATCTATCGCTGCTTGGGTGTGTTTTTTTTGTTGCTAGGGGATATATTGTTTCTGGGGGAGTCTATTATTGCTGGGGTGGATCTATCGCTGTTGAGGAGGTATTTTGTAGCAAGGGGCCCATTGTTGCTGGATAATGTTGTGTGAGGGGTCTATTGTTGTTTTTTTGTTACTAGGGGCTATATTGTTTCTGGGGGAGTCTATTATTGCTGGGTGGATCTATAGTTGTTGAGGAGGTATTTTGTAACAAGATGCCCATTGTTGCTGGGTGGGTATAATGTTGTGTGAGGGGTCTATTGTTGCTGGGAGATCTATCGCTGCTTGGGTGTGTTTTTTTGTTACTAGGGGATATATTGTTTCTGGGGGAGTCTATTATTGCTGGGGTGGATCTATCATTGTTGAGGAGGTATTTTGTAACAAGGGGCCCATTGTTGCTGTGGGGGGGGGGGGGGTATAATGTTTTGTGAGGGTTCTATTGTTGCTGGGGGATCTATTGTGGCTTGGGTGTTCTCTTATGTTGCTAGGGGGATATATTGTTGCTTTGGGGGGGGGGGGTTCTATTATTCCTGGGGTGGATCTATTGTTGCAGACGTGGCATTTTGTAACAGGGGGCTCATTGTTGCTGGGGGGGTATAATGTTGTGTGAGGGGTCTATTGTTGCTTGGGAAACTATTGTTGCATGGGTGTGGTCTTTTGTTGCTAGGGGGATATATTGTTGCTGGAGGGGTTAAGCAGCAATTTTTCAAACCCTGATTTTTTGGGGAAAAAACACATTTATAAGTTAAAATAAACCCCCAAACAGTAAAGTTAGCTCACTTTTTTTGTATAATGTGAAAGATAATATAAGGCCGAGTAAGTAGATACCTAACATGTCACGCTTTAAAATTACGCACACTCGTGGAATGGCGCCAAATTTCGGTACTTAAAAACCTCCATAGGCGATGCTTTCAATTTTTTTACAGGTTACCAGCTTAGAGTTACAGAGGAGGTCCAGGGGTAGAATTATTGCTCTCACTCTAACGATCGCGGCAATACCTCACATGTGTGGTTTGAACGTTGTTTACACAAGCTTTATGCTGACGTGTTTCGGCTATGGAGCCGTCATCAAAGCTTTGATGAAGGTTCCATAGCCGAAAAACGCGTCAGTTGACAGCCAGTTGCCAGCCTTTCTGATTCAAGAAACTTTGCTTTTAATTTTTTTTTTTTATCACTTTT